>NW_021604563.1:5988324-6016569 GCF_004785775.1 Grammomys surdaster
AAAGAAAGAAAGAAAGAAAGAAAGAAAGAAAGAAAGAAAGAAAGAAAAAAGAAAGAAAGAAACCGAATACATAGAAAACCGGCTAAAGAATAGTCCAGGTTACTAGTTTTATTATCCACATTATTCATCTGTTTCAGTTTCTGTTAGTCGGAAAACATAACGACAAGCAACTACAAGACAAAACACAAAGCAAAAAGTAACAACAGAAACAAAGAGAACAATTGGGCTCGTTCATATGTTCACCACTTTGACCAAAGACATCTTCTTAGTGAATACGATGCTTTTATTATTTTTTTTTTCATTTGCCTTCCTGTATTTACCAGATAGGAGAACCCAGCAGATGTTGGGTTGTTTGTACACTGGGTTGCTGTGTGAGTCCCGCAACCCCCCACTCCCATCTCCCCCAATGGGCTAGAGCTGCTGCTCAGAGAGTCAGAGGTGCGGGAAGTTGACTGTGTTCTCTCCACGCTGGGCCGGGCAGGCGCTAGATTGTGTGAAGCTGTGGAACTCTGCTCTCGAATGGGGACCACAGTCTGAGGTCTCACGTGAAGGCAGAGCTTTTGGCTTGGGGGTTCCTATGCCAAAAGTCGGCCAGAAACCGATTGGTTCTAAGGGCCTTGGGCTCTCAGGAGCTTCAGGGAGCCTGGGAAGGGCCGAGAACAAAATGGGGGCATATGGGATAGATTTTCCCACAGCCGAAAGCAGAGAGTGAGAGAGATGAGCTCCAGCTACATCCTGCAGGGAGGAGAGTTCTTTGGTCACGGTGACTCGCTTGGCTGGGTCACTGCTGACTCAGCTTGGTTGGCTGGGTGTCTTATTTTCTGGGAGATTAAACAGTGGCTCAATAGACAAAGGCCTGCTCCCCTGTTCCCCACAACAGATTTCAAAGAAGAGAAGTAGACCATGGTCTTAAGATATTTATTGTCATGGCAGAAAATAAGTGAAAATTGTATCCCAGTATAATCAGGGCAGACCTTAGGTTAAATATCTTTTGCAAGCAGGAGGGGAAGGAATGCCCCTCTGGCCTTTAGGTACCTCATTAATATGAAAATCTGTCTTGATGCTCCATGGCCTGTAGTCATGCCCTCTACCTGTGGAGGGGCTAGGGAGCAGAAGTCTTTGAGGACCAAAGAAAAGTGTTTGGCTTCCGAATTTCTGAATTTTTGTTGGCCTCCTCAGACCTCCAAATGATAAACTCAGATATGTGGGGTGAAATACCAAATCCACTATTCTCTGGTTAAAGCAACCTTTATTTTAGAGGTATACCCGGTATTGGCCAGCCACCTGTCTTATTCTAAGTTGATGTTTGAGAGAGAAGTCCCAGACTAGGTTTGTGAGATCCTTTTTATGGGAAAGAACTGTAAGCATAATAGAAAATAGTTTTAAGGATGTTTATTGGGGCAAGATAAATGTCTGATAGCAATAATACAACTAAAGGCAAAAGAGGAGTAAGTGATAATGAGTATAGAACAAGCTATTCTGTAAAAATACTTTGCAAAGTAAAGGGCACATCAAGGGCACAAGTTCATCAAGGCATAAAGTACCCATACATCATAGGGTCACAAGTTCAGTACATAAGGTTTAGGAAACAGACACTTATCCTTAACTAGATATAGAAACCTATTATTTTAGGGTATGGACATTTAACAACAATGGGTGTCATGTTCTGGTTTCATATCAACCGTATATTAAACCACAAAATAACTTTGGTATTTTTAAAAAGATTTCTATTATTACAGTGTAAAGGCATCAGAAAATAGTTTATTTTGGTGATGGCAGTGGAGTACTTTATATATTAATTTTAGGTTAAATTATTATTCAAAACCCATATTTTCTCATTGATTTGTCTGTCTATTACCAAAAGCTAGGAATTAAAATTTCTTTTATTATGTATATATAGTAGCCTCTGCAATACTATTTTATTACTACCAATGTACACCACATATATTTTTGAGCTCTTATATTTCATGAGTTTGTTATAATTGTTATACAGTCTTTTAAATTTATCCATATGTTTGTCTGTCTGTCCATATTTCTGTATGCTTATATATACAAACAAAAGGCACATAATGATCTTCTATGCTCCTTCAAGAGATTTTTAGTGGAAAATATTTTTCACATGAAGAATTATGACAATGATGACACTATTCTTGTTTCTTTTTTAAAATTGGATGTTTTATTTACATTTCATATGTTATCCCAACACTTTTCTTACCTGATTCCTTCTTTCCAGAGTACAGTGTGGTTCAATTAGGTGATAATCCCTGGTTAAGTAAGAAGAAGGAAGTTGAATACATTATTCTGAATTTCCAGTGACATAAGCAAAAAAGGACTCAGAATCTTAAGAAATTCGAGATCTATATATGGGACTCTGGAGAACAAAGAGGGAAACTGTGGCATATGTCAACACAGAAGAAAGACATTAAGGGAAACAAGAGACAATAGGTTGATAAAATTAAAACAAGAATTATTTCTTTTAACTGAGAAAAGAAAGTGTAAGCCTAAAGAAGAAACATCCTGTTGATATTGAAAGGATCTCAGTCTAGAAGGTATGATTGTTTTTTGAATGTCAAAATATTTGAAACAAAAGCATACATAGAAATAGGAAGCATTATTCAAAGAAACAAAACTCGGAAGAATTTAAAACCAAATGATGATATGGAAATTTCAAATGGTTATGAAGATGTACAGGAAACTAAGAGAATACAAAGATTAGAATTAATTAAATCATTAAAAATGTTCTCAACATAAGATTAGAAACAAAATGAAGCAAAACTTCAAGAACCAACAATTACAATGATGGAACTATAAATTTTATACAGAAGAGATATACTGACAGACTAGACTCACTAGAAAGGGGAATAATCAAGATAGAACCTCTGCGTATATACTAAAGCTCTGAGTTGGGGTTTTTATGGAGTTTACGAGTATGTGAATTAGTGGGCCTTTGTTTCTATATCAATATCTTGTACCATTTTCTTGGGCTCTCCTCTTGTTTGTTTTTTGTTCTGTTTTGAGTTGGTTGGTTTATTTGACTTATTATTACATTGTATTTTACAATTGTCCTTTAGATGCCTATTTGTTTTGTAAAGAGAGAATGACTGTGAATCTACATGGGAGGGGAGTTGTAGAGAAACTGGGAAGAGTTGAGGGATGGGAAACTGTAATCAGGATCTATTATATGAGAAAAACCTATCTTCAATTAAAAGAAAAAATAAAAAGAAAAGCATTAAAATGAATTAAGTGTCTATGCAAATGAATATGTAGTACAAAATCTGATTTTATAATAATATCAATATCATAAAGTCAGCAGTGAGGTCAGATATGTAAAATATTAGAATTTTAAAGTGATCATTATTAGCTAAAAAATTATCATAACCTTGAGATATTTAGTGGTAAATACAAATAAACATCTTCCCATTTCCTTTTGTATGCAAGGAATAGATATGTTAAATTATGCTAAAAATAAAGATAAATTAAATATAATTTATAAAAATGTTATTGTAAAGCAAATTTTTCTAAAACAGAGCTAGAAAGTTGGCTGAACAATTAAAAAAAACTTGCTAGTTTTATAAAGGACCAGTATCTAGTAGCCAGCTCAGGTGATTCACCTTTTTCTAGTCTCTGAATGAACTTGCACACATGCATAATTTGAAAATACTGACAAAATTTCTCTACACAGCTGGTTATGTTTTTCTAGTATGTTATTGATGTTGCAAATTACATCTTTATAACATACTTATTCACATATATTTCTTTTATTTAAGTATCTTTCTTAGCATGGAGTTATAAAATTTGGCTACAAAAATTATTATATGTAAAACTAACTTTTATTGGACAGATGTAATTGACATTTGGGAGACTTACTTCTGAGTAAGCTCACCTTTTCTAGCTCTTTCTGAACTCTAGCTAGCTGGTTCAACTCAGATGTTCTGACTCAAAGTCCTCTCCAAGCTAACAGATTCAATCTGGCTTCTTTCACCTTCTGACTGAATTATTCTACTTGTCCTCAAACTAATTCAGGCAATCTATTCTAATCTTGTCTCCTCCTGACTTGCTCTTCCTTTGCCTGCGACCAGACTCTATAAAACTATGCAAGTAAAACTACTTCTTTCTCTACAGGAACTGAACTCAACTTAACTCCACTGCTTTACCTGAATTCAACTGAACTCCACTAACTGAACCACCCTTACTCCTCACTTTCTCTGTGCTCTTAAACAGACTCTTTCCTGTCCCTTCTCCTGAGAGTTGGATGTATCCTTTCTCTGACTCAGTCTATCAAGTCTTTATCTGATTCATCATGTTGTCTGCCTCTCAATTTGATATCACTTTCAAACATGGCTTCTTTCTTCTACATATTAAATTTACCTTCATTATTTGGAATTAAAGGTATGTACTAAGGTCATGTTTATATTCCATCCCGATCACACAGACCAAGAAACTCTTTGGATGTGATCCCTTGCTAGAGCAGCCATGTTGTTGGATCAAGATTCCTCTACAATTATATTTTTCTTTATGTGGCAATTTATTGACCTTAACAATAATTTTTCACACATTTATGTTCCTTTATACTAGTCTGGTATCATTTAAACATGGGGGAATATATTTAACATTTTGTATAGCTATATCTAGTGATAATGAGCTCCTTCAGTTTTTGTTGTTCTGAAACTTCCTTTTTGTTTGTTTCTTTGTTTGTTACTTTTTGAGACAGGGTTTCTCTATTTAGTCATGGTTGTCCTGTAACTAGTTCTATAGACCATTCTGGAATCTAATTCAAAGATTTGTCTTTCCTCTGCCTCCTGAGTTCTGGGATTAAAATCATGTGCCACTAGCACCAAGCAAGACTTTGGTTAGTAATATTTTCTTTGAATACTTTAAATATATCTACCCTTTCATTGCTATGATGTTTCTACTATGTTATCTTATCATAACCCTAATGAGAATTCCTATGCCTTAAACATTATTGGCACATTATAAAATGATGCTTTCCAGACTAATTTTTGTGCTTGATTCCTTTAGCTTGATTTTAGAGTTGTTTAGTATAGAGTTAAGTTTTATTATACCCATAGTTTTCTTTTTCTAACTGCTTAATCTTAAAATTATTATCTTTCTTCAAATTTGACATATGTTCATCCATATAATCTCTCTACTGGCTCCTAAATTATTTCTTCTGGGGCTGTCTATAACAAAAGTCTCTCACTGTATTCATTTTTATTCATTCATTATTCTCAACAGTTTAATTACACTTTCTCTACATGTACAGATTATCTAGCTGTTCAGATCTCTGAAGCTGTTGTCAGGTCATGTAAATGTACTTTTCAACTCAATGACCTTATATTTAATGTCATATTTTTCTTTTAAATTTTCTAAAACATGTCTTTTGTTGATATTCTCATGTTATATAAATTACTTTTCTGAGTTATTTTTTAATTTGTAATTTACTTTTTCTTTGAATATTTAGACACTTTTAAAAATTTCTGCCTGTAAGACTGATATCTTTTCTTCTCATATAATAGATTCCAGGATTTTTCTTCTCCACTGAGTTGAGTAGATTTAACTATCTCTTTATTTACCTGTAATCTTGAAGAAAAAATTGATATTTAAAATAGCAACTATCATTTCTTGCTTTTCTAGGTAAGCCCTGTACTATGACAGATGTTTCCTTATTATCTGAAATCCAAAACAAAGGATAAGCCCAAGGTAAGAACTTATTGACATCATCTTTCGTTTATTCTATGTATGCAATTGTTCATGCTCTACATGAAATTCTTGTACTCCTTATATTGCATGCTTTGAATGTCTTATTTTCTTAAAGTTCCAACTGTCATTTATATTATACTTTCATGTATGTCTCTAGGCATTATTTGTTTCAGATGTAAAGAGGTATATGGTACTAAAGCTGTGTGAGATATTTGTCTTCATTGCCTTTTAAGATGGGTGTCACAGAAATTAGTTCTTCAGGAAATTGATAGACTAGTTAGATAAATTGATTAAATACAAGGTTCTTTTTGCAAATAATGTCTTTAGGAAGTTTTCTCCTGTTTTATACATTAAATGTAATATGTAATTATATTTAAATACAATTTTTGAAAATTTCATGCATCCATATATCAATACAATGCTTTTACCTTATACATTTGAAAGCTAGCTGTACTGACATTGTTAAGGAAATCACAGCTGATATAAATTCCAGTCATGGTCCTGTCATGTTCAGAAGATCCTGTTTTACTCTAGTCCTTTCTGACAGCTAGTTCTTGACATCTTCCCACATTCTTTGCACTGTCCCTTGAGTCTTCAGAGGGTAGGGTATGATATAGATACCCACTGTGTGGGTGAGCACTCCACAGATTTTTTTGCAAGTTGAGGAGTTGTGAGTTTCTTATTTAGACACCATCTACTACTGGACAAAGATTCTTCCCTCATGATGTCTGAGAAATATGCTAATCTTAGAATATAGACATATAAACATAGAGGGCAGTTTAATAACTAGTCCATCTAGCAAATTAATAGTATGCTTACTCTTTATCCAGGAATGTTTGTTTTTTTTCTCATATTGTTTTTTTGGAGGAGAGGTGTATGCAGATAAGTAGGCTTTATCTTCTCCAGCCCAATTCCATAACCCACTTGGAATTATTGGAGACATAGGTAAATGAAAACTCCATATGTAAATAAAAATCCCATAGGTAAACAAAAATCTTGTGGAATTGCCCAACATTTCTTCACTGGGTACTTAACTTGGTTCATTTCTGGAAGTTTTGCCTTTTATCTCATCTCTCTCAGAAGTCCTATAAGGTTTCTGAATGAACATTAACCTTTTAAATTATTATTTCCATAAAATTTCAGGGACTGGAGATATGTAATCCAACATTTTCTTGATTGCCACATCATAGAAATCCTGACCATGAAATGGTAATAGTTACATAAGTTTGCTATAGCCTTGCTATGTTAAAGTTTAACAATATTCATTTCTGCTTTCATACCATAAATATTACATTATCTCTTATCTCTGAATGTATCCCCTTCCCTGAGGCCCATTTTCTACTCTTCTTACTCCTACAAGTATATTAGAAATATACATGTATAAAGATTTGAAGCTATGATCCACATATAAATACAATAAAGCATTTGTCTTTCTAGTCCTTAGTAACCATAAAATAATTTTTTCTAGTTTCATTCATTGATTTGCATTACAATTTCATTTGTCTCTATAGAGGAATAAAACTCCATTTTATATATGTACCACATTTTCATTATTCATTCATTACTTGAAGGATATAAATACTGATTTCATTTCCTAACTATTGTGAATAGATTAGCAATGAACACAGGTGAGCATGAATCTTTGTAGTACAATATAGAGCCCATTCGGTGCATGCTCAAGAGTAGGATAGTATAGTGAAATGATTGTTACATCAAAAGTTTTTTGTGGAAACTTCACATTAATTTCCATATTGGCTCTATTAGTTTACAATCCCATCATGAATACTAAAGTGCTCCTATTTCTCTACATCTTTGCCAGTATTTGTTGTCATTTGATATATTAATGAGCAATATAGCTTTAAAGATAATTTCCAAAATAGGAAATGATGTCAAACATTTTAAGTGTTTATTGACAATTTGTACTTCTGAGAGTTCTCTATTCATATCTGTGAATCATGTTTGGAGTAAGGTTTTGTTTTTGTTTTCATTTTTTGCTTGATGTTTTGGTTTTAAGGTTTTTGTGTGTTCTATATTTAATATGTCAAAGAAACTGGTGGCAAAGTTTTTTTGTGTGTGTGTTCTGTGGGATACATTTCCACTGGGCTGACAGTTTCTTTTGCTGTATAGAAGTTTCTCCATTTCATGAAATGCTATTTATCATCTATTGTTCTCATTCCTTGTACTATCTGTATCCCGTTGGATCATTCTTGCCTGTGCATGTATCTTGAAGTATACTTCTATCTTTCTCCACTAGCAGGTTCAAAGTATCAGATCTTATCTTTGTATTTTTAAGTCATATAAAGTTGTCTTTTTTACAGAGTAAGAGTGAAGAATCTAGTTTCATTCTCTCCAAATTGATATCCAATTTTCCCAGAACCTTTTGTTGAAGATGCTAAGTTTCCTATACTGTTGATTGTATGTTTTTGGCATCTTTATAAAAAACAAAAACAAAAACAAACAAAAAAAAAACCAACCCAACAAACAAAAAAACCACAATACCGTATTTGAATAGAATTAATTTTGGGTACTCTATTCTGTACCATTGCTCAACATGTGAGGTTTTGTCCCACCACCATGCTGTTTTTTATTACTATTGCTCTATAATGCAAGTTAAAATTAGGTATCATGATAACACCCAAATTATTTTTTATAATTAGAAAAAAAAGCTAGTATTGATAAAGTAAATAAATATGTTTTGTTTATTATTGCTTCTTAATAAATTTTCTGTTGTCTTAAAAATATCATTAAGATAAAATAAGAAAATTGAGAATCTTTAATTCAATATGGATGTTGTCCTTAATATAAGAGATTAAAAAGCAGACTTGTTTGCACTGGTAAAGGCAATACATAGTAAAAAGGAATCAAGGCAAAGGTAATTTGCAAATGTCCCCAAACCTGCTGCTACATTGACCTTTGAGTTTCTTTCTTGACACTGAATTTTATGATTAGAGCTTTGCACACTGGAGTGAGCTTGATCTTTGTTTTCAATCCTTCATCTCTGTAAATATGTAAATCTCTGATGTTTAAACCACCTGGTGTGTGATATTTTGTTTTCTCAGCCTCAACAGACTAATACAGAATGTATCATCATCAGAATAAGTAAAATGAAAGGAGTATAAGCTTTTCGACAGTAAAAGTTCTAATATTTTGTGCCTGGATTTGAAAGTCACTTTTCTCAACACTAATGAAATGATAAAATGTTGAATATTGGTACCTGACAAACTTTGTTTCTGTGTTTTAACAATTTCTCCTTTTTGTTAACAATAAGGTGATTTAACTTTCCACTGTCTTAAAATCTATTGGATTCAAGTGTTGCTTCCTAAGAGAGTCTTCTCTGCATAAATAAAAGCATATGACTTGTCAAGTATTTCAGACATCCGTTATTAGAATTTACGGTAATATTCACTGTTGAGACATTCTTATAAACATTCAGGGCATCTGCATAACTCACTAAAGATGTAAAGATTTAGCAATTTACAATCAATTTCAGCTACAGGTTTTTTTTTTATTTCCTTTCAGGAGAAGATTTTTTTCCTACTACAATCATTTTTTTAATGATTGTACATTAAAATTCTTACAAGCATCTTTCTGTCTTGAAGAAGCAGGATGAGCCTGTATAAACAGAAATCCCATTAGTTAGGAACAATTCATTTGCAACTTGTTGGTTGAGATGAATGGTGCTAGTAGAAGTTAGCCAACATACTCAAATAGAAAATACTCAAATGGCTTAACCTTAACAATTTTCAGGACCCACATGTGTGGGACTGTGGAATCCTGAGGTGTTTGGGCACGTCCCCAGAGACCTGACACGAGGTCTCTATGTAACGTAAGGCCCAGGTAGAGGGCGGGGAAACAGGTCTCTGTCTCAAGATTTACCTAAAGGCCCTGGCCCCACCCCATCTCCCACTTCCAATATAAACAAACCCCTTCTGGCATTTTTTGGGAGAGCACACTACCATTCAAACCCATCACCATGTCAATAAATCTCCACGTGTCTCTTGTAATTCTGGACTCATTATGTAAGTGGAAAACCCGCATGGGGGCAGGGGAGAAGCCTTACAGCAACGGTCAGTCAGTGCACCGCCTTTGCAGTGTCCCTGAGAGACCCACCTGCGACTGTGCTACCCAGTGGTCCGTTCACCACCTTCACGGTGCCCCTGAGAGACCCAGCCGCAACCGCGGTACCTGTCCTGTGTCTCCCGTGTCCTGCCGGGTGCACAGTGTCCCAGCTTCCTTGCTCCTGAGACCCTGCCATCACTGAGGCACATGGCTTGACCTCTTTCCCCACACCCTTGGTTCACCCATGGTCTGCGCTGCTGAGTCTCGCTGGGAAATGCTGTAGCAAGCGACAAGCATGCCCCGTGACCCCGCCCATGGCCCGCGCATGAGCTTTGACTCACATACAATGGCAAAGGACTTCACTTAATAATTATAAATATTGAACAAAGTTCTTTTTTTTTTAAATATTTATTTATTTATTTAATTGATGAGTACACTGTAGCTGTCTTCAGACACACCAGAAGAGGGCATCCAATCTCATTACAGATGGTTGTGAGCCACCATGTGGTTGCTGGGATTTGAACTCAGGACCTCTGGAAGAGCAGTCAGTGCTCTTAACCGCTGAGCCATCTCTCCAGCCCGAACAAAGTTCTTTCACATCTGAAATTAAGCTTTCTTATTTTCAACATCTGAAGCTTCACTTTTCTCGTTACTCAGGTGAATTTTTACTTGAAAATTTAGTCTCTTTAATCATATACCTAAACTAACTATCAGAAGTCTTTGAGAAAGGGCTGCAGAGATGGGTGAGAGGTTTAGAATGACTGACCTTTCAGAGGACTCAAGTTTGGTTCCAAGAATCCATGTTGGGTAGCTCAGAACCACCAATAACTACAATTTCCATGGGTCTGACTTCCTTCTCTGGCCATTCTTAGTACCTCATACACATGGAAGTCATACATAAACACATACATATATATGGGGACTTTTTAATTAAAAATATATTTTTATAATTACTTTTTATTTTTTTGAGAATGTAAACTATCATATCATTTTCCCTTCCATATCTTCCCTTCATCTGTTACCATGTACACCCCATCCCAAGCATACACTCTTTGAAATTCATGGCCTCTTTGTCTTTGGGGGTATTTCTGTGTGTACATGTGTGTGTGTGGGTGTGCAAGTGTGTGTGTGCAGGTGTGTGTGTATGTGCATGTGTGTGTATGTATGTGTTTGTATGGTGTGTATATTCCTAAATATATAATTACAACCCATTCAATTTCTATAATGTTACTTGTATGTTTTTAGTGCCGACCATTTGGTACTGGATAAGCAATTGGTGTGTTCTTACATGGAGAATACTATTTTTTTCCCACAGTTAACATTGTTTAGTTCCTTTCAGTTGTTTGGGTAGGATTGAAGTCTTATGAGTTTCCACATGCCTTAGCATGTCTGTTGGTGTCATCCTTGTTCTTGTCAAGTTTATGTAGCAATGTTGCTGAGACTGTATGGAGGTAATTTCTCTGATATTTCTCAAAAACTACAAAAGCCTTTGGGTTTTTAAAGTCTTGATAATTTAGCTCAAAAATACATTACAGGAAACCTTCATTTCCTTTCTCCAATTCTCCCTAATTCCTCCTGAACCCTTTACAATAGTAAAATATAATATATTTAAAACTCTGAAATATAAAACTCTAACCAAGCCAATGAAAGACATGTATGACAATAATTTTAAGTCTCAAAGAAGAAATTGAGGAGGATATCATAAAATGGGAAGATCTTTCACACTCATGGTTCAGTAGGATAACACAATAAAAATGGGCATTTTACCAAAAGGAATCTAACAGATTCCATGTAGTTCCCATCAAAATTCCAACACAACTCTTTACAGACCTTAAGAGAGCAACGCTCAACTTCACATGGAAAAATAACACATACACCAACACACACACACACACACACACACACACACACACAAACAGGATAGCTATAACAATTCTAAATAATAAACGAAATTCAAGAGATATCCTCATCCATGACCCCAAGCTGTAGTAAAGAGTAATAGTAATAAAAACTGCATGGTATTGGGATAGGTACAAGTAAGTTGATCAATAGAATCAAATCAAATTTCCTGAAATAAACCAACACTACTATGGTCACTTGATTTTTGAAAAAGAAATTAAAACCATACAATGAAAAAAAAAGCATCTTCAACAAATGGTGAGGGTCTAACTGGATGTCTGCATGAAGAAGCAAGCAAATCGATCCATATTTATCAACCTGCAAAAACTCAAGTTGAAGTGGATGTACCAGATACAATAAATCTAGTAGAACAGAAAGTGAGAAATAACATTGAACTAATTGGTACAGGAGACAACTTCCTCAACAGAGCACCAATAGCTCAGGCTCTAAGATCAGCAATTGATGAATAAGACCTCTTAAAGCAGAGAAGCTTCTTCAAAGCAAAGAACACCATCAATAGAGCAAACAGGAACCTACAGTTTGAGAAAGGATAGTCATCAATTCTACATTTGACAGAGGGCTAATATCCAAAATTTATAAAGAATTCAAGAAATTAGATACCAGCAATTCAAATAACTCAATTTTGAAAAATGGTGTGTAGAACTAAACAGAGAATTCTCAACAGAGGAATATCAAATGGGTAGAAAGCACTTGTAGAAATGTTCAATGTCCTTATTCATCATAGGAAATATAAATCAAACATGTCCCGAGATTCTAACTTATACCAGTCAGAATCAGTTTTTTGCTATACCAGCTTATACCAGCCAGTTTTGAGCTAAGATCAAAAACTCATGTGATAGCACACACTGACAATGATGTGAAGCAAGGGGGAACACTCCTCAACTGCTGATGGGAGTGTATACTTGTACGAACAATTTGAAAATCAATTTTACTGTTTCTCAGAAAATTGATAATATTTCTACCTCAACACCCTGTTATATAACTTCTGAGCATATATCTAAAAGATGCCCCACTATAACAGATGGACACTTGCTCAACTATGTTCATAATAGTTTTGTTTGTAATAGGCAGAAACTGTAAATAACCTAGATGTTACACAAGTGAAGAATTAATAAAGAAAATATGGTACATCTATACAATGGAACATTCTTCAGCTATTAAAAACATAGATATGATGAATTTTGCAGTTAAATGGATGGAATTTGAAAATATAATCATGAGGGAAGTAAAGCAGAGCCAGAAATACACATATTGTATGGATTCACTTATAAGTGGACATTATCCATACACTGCAAGACAACCATGCTATAATTCAGAGACCTAAAGAAACTAGGTAATAAGAAGGTCCCAAGGAAGGATGTACCAATCACACTCAAAAGGGGAAAGTAAATAGTCCTAAGAGGTGAATGGAGACAGGGAACTGGGTAGTAGAGGAGGTGAGTGGGGGGACAGGGATAGCAATCAGGTGTGGAGAGGGGTGGGTGAGAGTAGGCTGGGAGTGAGAATTGGAAATCAATAGGGGAATTATCTGGTGAGTGATTGGAGGCCAGGTTCAGGAGAGGATATGTGGAGTCTATGGGGGTGACTCTAGCTGAGATTGCTATCAGAGGGTAAAAAAGGCCTTAAATGGCTACCTCCTACAGTCAGGCACAACTTAGAGAGCATGGCAGGTAACATCATTCTATACACAAAACCTTCAAGCCAACATTAGTCTTGCCTTCAAGATATGCAGGGATAAAAATGGAACAGAGACTGCAGAACAGGACACTCTTATAAAACAGTGTAGGATAGAAATGAGGAAGTTGGAGGGGTCCTGGACACCACAAAGAGACCTACAGAGTCAACTCAACTTGGAACATGAGGGCTCAAGAGCCTTAGCCACCATCATGGAACATGTAGGAATTGGACCTAGACCTCCCCAAGATTTGTAGCAAAGATACAGCTTGGTATCTTTTCATTTGGTTTCCCTACCTAGAGGAGTGTAAGCTGTTTATGATTCTGTTTCTTATCATTAGATCCCCTTCCCCCTAACTAGCCTTATTGGTTGAGCTTCAGTGGGAGAGGATGTGTCTAATCCTCCTGAGTCTAGGTGCCTCAGGTTGGGTGGTAACCAATGGTGGCTCCTTTTCCTTAAGAAGCAGGGGAGGGAACATTGGGAAGAAGGATTTGTAAGAGTGAGATTTAGAAGAGAGGAGGGAGGGGGCTGTGATCAGGATGTAAAGTGAAAAACAAATAATCAAAAACCAACCCTCCCCCCAAAAAACAAACAATACCCCAAAAATAAAACCAAAAAAAAAAAACCAAAACAAAACAAAACCTGCCACTGCTTTCCAGGAACTGAATTGTACTGCAATGTCTGAATGAAATGGAACTGACTCAACTGAATTGAATTCCACTGCACTGACTCTAACTGTACTGCACTGAATTGAACAGAACTGCCGGAACCAAACTGACTCAACTAGCGTGACTCCATGAACTGAACTGATTGAACTCTCTATGTGCTGCTCTTAAGAAGCCTTTGTTTCCTGTCCAAACTGAGAGTTGGGTGTGTCCTATCTCTGACTCATTCTATCAAATTTGGTTTTTAATTTGTTACTTTGTCTGCCTCTCAATCAGACATCACTTTCAAACATGGCTACATCCTTTTAGAAACTAACTTTACCTTCATTCTTTAGGACTAAAAGTGTCTACTAATGGTGTGTCTGTATTATAGCCAAAGGAATTAAGGTGTGTGGCATGTCTATAGTATTCTAGCTAGATCACAAAGACCTGGGTCTTTAGATGTAATCCCATGACAAAGCAGGCATATTGCTAGATTAAAATTTCTCTATAAATATGAATCCAATTTTCTTGTTGATTATAGGAGTGTTAAAATTAATGTAACTTACTAATTATTAAAATTAATTTATCTTACTTTAATTTTGGTAGGTTTTGCACATACAAAAAATTTTCTTTTTTTTTCAGATTTTTTTCAGTAGAAATTTTTTTTTAATTTTGTTGCTATCTGTTGTTTTATCTCCTTATTTCTAATTTTACTGTTCATCTGATTTTTTTTATTTTATTTGGATGATTTAATGCAAACTTGTCAGGTCTTGATTAACCTTTCAATAAATCTACTACTTATTTCATTGACACTTTATATTTTGATATTAATTTCATTAATTGGTAACTTCAAATTAGTTATATCTTCTATTGAATTTCAACTTAATTTTACTTGATTTTCAATAACATAAGTAATATTACTAATTTGAGATATCCTTAATTTGAGGATATAGATACTGAGATCTTTCCTCTTAATTCTACTTTCATTGTGTCCCATAGATTTTGAAATATTGTGTTTCCAGTTTCATTCAATTATAAGGATTTTTTAAAAGAATTCTTTTGATTTCTTTAGCGATCCATTTATCATTCAGTCATGTGTTGTTTAATTTCCATATGTGTGTACTTTGAGCAGTTTCTCTTGGTACTTATTTTTGTTCTTTGTGATTGGAGAGAATACAAGATGTTATTTCAATTTTTCTGTATTTGCTGAAACTCCTACTCTAAAAAAAATGTTTATGTTGGAGAACATTGCATTTTGCAAATGTATTCTTTATTGTTAGGGTTTATGATTTCTTAAGTTTTCTTATGTTCATTTGATTTAAGGTTACATTTAACTTTAATTTTTTTATGGATGACCTGTTAGTGCAAATGGGTATCAAAGGGCCCCATAATTATTATATTAGGTTTAACATACATAGCAGATAATATTTAAAATGGCTGTACCCGGTCTAGCTTGTTCTTAAGAAGCTGCAATGTTCCCAACTAGACAAGGCCTGAGGCCAAGAGGAGCAGTGTGCTCCCACCATTGCTCGGCTCAGACAGTGGCTCAGGCCTGCCAGAAGCACAGGCTCTGGCACCCACGAGACACCATCGTGGTGGCTAGATCAGTCAATCCACCACGCTGTCTCCACACAGCATGGCTGAACCCCAGAATACCTGCCATGCCTGTGGTTCCTGTTTTCTAAGATAGAAATGAAATAAAATATTATCCCAATTTAGAGATATATTTAGAGACTTATTTCCTGTATTGGTTCATTCCATGTGTTATGACCCAGAATGACTCCAACCCTGAGTTACCTGTTTTAAGCCAACTTTCTGTTATCAATGTTACAAATTTTTAACCATACTCAATAACTTATAAGCCAATAATCCATAACCAAGACATGCAGAACATACTTATACATTTAAGACCATTTGGAAACAAAGATGAAGTGGCCACATACATTTATATACTTAGATTAGACAAGCACATTTTTTTAAATGTTTCTAGATGTAATTTCAAGGAAGGAGTATCTTGCCATCTGCTGAACCCAATAATCATAGTCACAGATATTTGTGAGGAGAAACAACCATCGGCTTGCTTACTCGAAAAGCTGCTGTCCCCTTCTCTGGATTGTACAGAGAGGCAGCCCCTATCAATGCTAGACTTCTGGCTGAAGGTGTAGGGTTCCAAGAGCATTTTATCAGTTTTTGTTGTGCCAAGTCAGATTGCTTTTTTTTCCCCTAACCCTAAAAAATTCCTTGAAATGAGTTAAACTAAATCAAGGGGTGACTGTCCAACAGATAAAGTTTTAAGCATTTTTTTCTTTTAAATATGAAACACAGAGCAAAAATCAAGCAATGCAACAAAACCACATACATAAATGGACAGACACAGACAGACTGGTAATTCAAAGACAGACAATAGACAGAGAGAAAAGAGAACCAGATGTCTCACCAATGGGACACAAAACCAGAAATAGGTATTACCTCAGTCAATCTCCTGACTACGTCTTGACCTTAGAAGGGCTCTGGAACAGCCTAATTTCACTTCTCATCGCTTTTGCTAAAGCATCCCTGGACAGTGGGTAGAACTGTTTTTCTAAAACCCTCATCTTCTCATATGGAGGGTCTAAACTATCTCTAATTAGGGTCCAAAGACTAAAGGTGTCTACAGGCACTTTTCCTAGTCCATGTCAATCATAATAATTTTTGAAGTCATTCTCCAACTTACTTTAAGATAAATGTATTGTACTTTCCTAAGGAAAACAAGGACAGACTTTCTCTACAAAATCTAAAAAAAATATGTAATTGCTGTAGTCCTACTTTAGCAAAGCATATTTTTTCTCTTTTTCTTACTTTTTTTTTCATTTTTACTTTTAACCTTTTCAGTTCCCTTAAATTTCCTGAGCTCCTTTACCTTTTTCTAGCTCTTTTATCTATGTTTTTTTTATGTCTTTTACTTCTGAAAGGTATTCACTCCTGTCAACTCTTTCACATTTTCAGGGTGCTCTGCTTCCAGTAGTATCTTTTACTGCTTCCCCTATAGTCGAGCCCCACATTTGGCACTATTCTATTGGAGTCCACCAGTCAGCAAAATCATTCATTATTAATCACAACCAAGAAGTCAGTCAAAGTTAACTCAGGAAGTACTTCATACACCATACACTAAGATTTTGTTGGACAAATTGAAATTTCCTTTTCCAGCTTCATTTTAGTTTTTTTATTTACTATGTATATTTTTAATAGATTTATTTTCATATTTAGAATTGCTTTCCTGATTTTATTTACATTATTTTGATTTCTGGAGTTTCAATTTGTTAATTTTGTTTTTCCTCAGTTTATTCAAGTTTTTGGTAGGGTATTCTTCAAATTCATTAAAGTATTTGAACATGGTTATAACTATTCTTTTGAAACCCTGTGTTGAATTTTATTTCATTGAATCTTTATTTTTTAAGGTCACTTATACTCTTTTTAAAATTTTTTAATTAGATATCTTCTTTATTTACATTTTAAATGTTATCTTCTTTCCTTGTTTCCTCTCCAAAAACCCCTTATACCATCCCCCATCTGCCTGCTTCTATGAGGGGGATCCCCAACCCACCTATCCACTCCCAATTTCCTGTCCTAGCATTCCCCTACATTAGGGCATTTTGCCTTCACAGAACCAAGGGCGTGTCATCCATTGATGTTCGATAAGGCCATCTTCTGCTATATATGCAGCCGAAGGCATAGGGTTCCTCTATAGTTTGGATGGACCCTCAGGTGGGGCAGTTTCTGGATGGGCATTCCTTCAGTCTCTGCTCCTCACTTAGTCTCTGTGTCTGATCCCATTGGTATTTTGTTCTCCCTTCTAAGAAGGACCAAAATATCTACACTTTGGTCTTCTTTCTTCTTGTGCTTCATATGGTCTATGAATTGAATCTTGGGTATTCCCAGCTTTTGGGCCACTTATCAGTGAGTTCATACCATGTGTGTTCTTTTGTGATTGGGCTACCTCACTCAGGATGATATTTTCTAATTTCATCCATTCGCCTGAGAATTTCATGAAGACATTGTTTTTTATAGCTGAGTAATACTCCATTGTGTAAATGTACCACATTTTCTGTGTCCATTCTTCTGTTGAAGGACATCTGGGTTCTTTCCAGTTTCTAGCTATTATAAAAGAGGCTGCTATGAACATAACAGAGCACGTGTCCTTGATATATGTTGGAGCATCTTTAGGGTGTATGCCCAGGAGTGGTATAGCTGGGTCCTCAGGTAATACTATGTCCAATTTTCTGAGGAACCACCAGACTAATTTCCAGAGTGGTTGGATCAACTTGCAATTCCACCAACAATGGAGGAATATTCCTCTTCCTCCACATCCTTGCCAGCATCTGCTGTCACCTAAGTTTTTGATCTTAGCCATTCTGACTGGTGTGAGGAAGAAACTCAGGGTTGTTTTGGTTTGTATTTACCTGATGACTAAAGATGTTGAACATTTCTTTAGATGCTTCTGAGCCATTCGAGTTTTCTCAGTTGAGAATTCTTTCTTTGGCACTGTACCCCATTTTTAATGGGGTTATTTGGTTCTCTGGAGTCTTACTTCTTATGTTCTTAGTATATACTGGATATTAGTCCCTTATCAGTTGTAGGGTTGGTAAAGATCTTTTCCCAATCTGATGTTTGCTGTTTTGTTCTATTGACAGTGCTTTTTGCCTTATAGAAGCTTTGCAAGTTTATGATGTCCTATTTGCTTTTTTTTTTTTTTTTTTTTTTTAGAACATAGGCCATTGGTGTTCTGTTAAGGACAATTTCTCATGTGTCCATGTGTTCAAGGCTCTTCCCCACTTATTCTTCTATTAGTTTCAGTGTATCTGGTTTTATGTGGAGGTCCTTGATCAACTTGGGCTTGAACTTTGTACAAGGAGATAAAAATGGATCAATTTGCATTTTTCTACTTGCTGACCACTAGTTGAACCAGCATCATTTGTTGAAAATGCTGTCTTTTTTCCAATGGATGGTATTAACTCCTTTGTCAAAGATCAAATGACCACAGCTGTATGGGTTCATTTTCTGGGTCTTCAATTCTGTTTCATTGATCTACCTGCCTGCCTCTGCACCAATACCATACAGTTTTTAATCACTATTGCTGTGTAATAAATACAGCTTGAGGTCAGGGATGATGATTCCCCCAGAAGTTCTTTTATTGTTGAGAATAGTTTTTTCTATCCTGGGTTTTGTTATTCCAGATGAATTTGCAAATTGCTCTTTCTAACTCTATGAAGAATTGATTTGGAATTTTGATTGAGATTGCATTGAATCTGTAGATTGCTTTCAGTAAGACGGCCATTTTTACTATATTAATCTTGCCAATCCAGGAGCATGGGAGATCTTTCCATATTCTGAGATCTTCTTGAATTTCTTTCTTGAGAGACTTGAAGTTCTTGTTATACAGATGTTTCACATGCTTGGTTAGATTCACACCAAAGTATTTTATATTATATGTGACTATTGTGAAGGATGTCATTTCCCTAATTTCTTTCTCAGCCTGTTTATACTTTGAGTAGAAGAAAGCTAATGATTTTTTGAGTTAATCTTATAACCAGTCACTCTGCTGAAATTGTTTTTTAGGTTTAGGAGTTCTCAGGTGGAATTTTTAGGGTCACTTAACTATACTGTCATATCATCTGCAAATAGTGATATTTTGACTTTTTCCTTTCCAATTTGTATCTCTTTGACATTCTTTTGTTAACTAATTGCCCTGGCTAACATTTCAAGTACTATACTGAATAGGTAGGGAGAAAGTAGGCAGCCTTGTCTAGTCCCTGATTTTTATGGGATTGTTTGAAGTTTCTCTCCATTCAGTTTGATGTTAGCTACTGGTTTGCTGTATATTGCTTTTATTATGCTTAGGTATGGGCCTTGAATTCCTGATATTTCCAAGACTTTTATTATGAAAGAAAGTTGGATTTTGTCAAATGCATTCTCAGCATCTAATGAAATGATCATTTGGGTTTTTTCTTTGAGATTGATTATGCAGTGGATTACTTTGGTGGATTTCCATTTATTGAACCATCCCTGCATCCCTGAGGTGAAGCCTAATTGATCATGATGGATGATCATTTTGATGTGTTGTTGGAGTTGGTTTTTGAGAATTTTATTGAGTATTTGTGCATTGATATTCGTAAGAGAAATTGGTCTGAAGTTCCCTTTCTTTGTTGTTGGTTGTTTTTTTTTTTCCTTTTGGTTTAGGTATCAGTATAATTGTGGGTTCATAGAACAAAAGGAGTTCTGTTGCCTCTGTTTCTATTTTGTGGAATAGTTTGAAGAATATTGGTATTATGTCTTCTTTGAAGTTCTGATAGAATTCTGCACTAAACCCATATAGTCCTGGGATTTTTTGGTTTGGGAAACTTTTAAAGACAGCTTCTACTTCTTTATGGGTTATGGGACTGTATAGATGGTTTATGTGATCCAGACTTAATTTTGGTACTTGATATCTGTCTGGAAAATTGTCCATTTCATCCAGATTTTTTAGTTTTGTTGAGTCTAGGCTTTTGTAGTATAATCTGTTGATTTTCTTTTGTATTTCCCCCATTTCTGTTATGTTTCCCTTTTCATTTCTGATTTTGCTAATTTGAATACTGTCTGTTTGCCCTCTGGTTAGTTTAGCTAAGGATTTGTCTTATCCTGTTGATCTTATCAAAGAACCAGCTCTTGGATTTGTTGATCCATTTCATGTTCTTGTTTCTACTTGGGTGATTTCAGTCCTGAGTTTGATTACTTCCTGCCATCTACTCCACTTAGATGTATTTGTTTCATATTCTTCTAGTGAATTTAGATGAACTGTTAAGCTGCTAGTGTATGCTGTCTAAAGTTTCTTTTTAGAGGCACTAAGAGCTATGAGTTTTCTTCTCAGCACTGCTTTTATTGTGTCTCATAAGTGTGGGTACATTGTATCTTAATTTTCATTGAATTCTATAAAGTCATTAATTTCTCTCTTTATTTCTTCTTTAACAAAGTTATCATTGAGTAAAGCATTGTTCAGCTTCCATGTGTATGTGGGCTTTCTATTGTTTTTGCTGTTATTCAAAGCCAGCCTTAGTACGTGGTGATCTGATAAGATGCAGTGGATTATTTCAAACTTCTTGTATCTGTTGCAGTCTGTTTTGTGACCAATTATATGGTCAATTTTGGAGGAGGTACCATGAGTTGCTGAGAAGAAGGTATATTCTTTTGTTTTAGGATGAAATGTTCTGTAGATGTCTGTTAAATCCATTTGGTTCATAACTTCTGTTAATTTCACTGTGTCTCTGTTTAGCTTCTGTTTCCATGATGTGTCCATTTCTAAGAGAGTGGTGTTGAAGTATCCTACTATTATTGTGTGAGGTGCAATGTGTGCTTTGAGCTTTAGTAGTGTTTCTTTTATGAATGTGGGTGCCCTTGCATTTGGAGCATAGATGTTCAGAATTGAGAGTTCATCTTGGTTGACTTTTCTTTTGATAAGAATGAAGTGTCCTTCCTTATATTTTTGATAACTATTTGTTGAAAGTCTATTTTATTTGATATCAGAATGGCTACTCCAACTTGTTTCTTGGGACCATTTGCTTGGAAAATTGGTTTCCAGCCTTTTATTTTGAAGTAGTGTCTGTCTTTGTCACTGAGGTTTGTTTCTTGTATGCAGCAAAATACTGGGTTCTGATTATGTATCCAGTCTCTTAGTCTATATCTTTTTAATGGGGAATTGAGTCTATTGATATTAAGGGATACTAAGGAAAAGTGATTATTGCTTCCTGTTACTTTTGTTGTTAGAGGTGGAGTTATGTTTATGTGGCTATCTTATTTTTGGTTTGTTAAAAGAAGATTACTTTTGGTTTTTCTCTGGTGTAGTTTTCTTCCTTGTGTTGGAGTTTTCCATTCATTCTTTTGTATGGATGGATTTGTGGAAAGATATTGTATAAATTTGGTTTTGTCCTGGAATATCTTGGTTTCTACATCTATGGTAATTAAGAGTTTTGCTGGGTATAGTAGCCTGGACTGGCATTTGTGTTCTCTTAGGGCCTGTATGCCATCTGCCCAGGATTTTCTCTGGCTTTTGTAGTCTTCCGTGAGAAGTCTGGTGTAATTTGGCTAGGTCTTCCTTTATATGTTACTTGACCTTTTTCTCTTAGCACTTTTAATGTTCTTTCTTTGCTTTGTGCATTTGTTGTTTTGATTATTATGTAACATGAGGTATTTCTTTTCTGGTCCAGTCTACTTGGAGTTCTGTAGGCTTCTTCTATGTATGTTCATGGGCATCTTCTTTAGGTTATAAAAGCTTTCTTCTATAATTTTGTTGAAGTTATTTACTGGCCGTTTCAGTTGGGAATATTCACTTTCTTCTCTACCTATTATCCTTAGATTTAATCTTCTCATTTTGTTCATGATTTCCTGGATGTCTTTGGTTAGGAGCTTTTTGCTTTTTGCATTTTCTTTGACTGTTGTGTTAATGTTATCTACGGTATCTTCTGCACCTGGGATTCTCTCTTCTATCTCTTGTATTCTGTTTGTGATTCTTGCGTCTTTGACTCCTCATCTCTTTCCTAGGTTTTCTATCTCCACAGTTGTCTCTCTTTGTGATTTCTTTATTGTTTCTATTTCCATTTTTAGATCCTGGATGGTTTTGCTCAATTTTCTTACCTATTTGGTTGTGTTTTCCTGTAATTCTTTAAGTGATTTTTGTGTTTCCTTTTTAAGGGCTTCTACCTGTTTACATGTGATCTCCTGTATTTCTTTAAGGGAGTTATTTATGCCCTTTTTAAAGTCCTCAATTATCATCATGAGATGTGATGTTAAATCCACATCTTGTTTTTCTGGTGTCTTGGGGCATCCAAGACTTGTGGTGGTAGAACTGGGTTCAGATATTCCCAAGTAGCCTTAGTTTCTGTTGGTAAAGTTCTTGTGCTTGCTTCTAGCCATCTGGATGTCACTGTTGTTGGTTGGTCTTGCTGTCTGTGATTGGAGGTTATCCCTCCTGTGGGCCTGCAATCCTATGATCTTAGGAGTGTAATACTTCTAGGAAGACCAGCTCTCTCCCAGGTAGGATTTGGGTGAGAAGAGCTGTTGAACAGCCTTAGCTCCAGGGTGCACTTGGAGACCTGGAAGGATCAGATCCCCAGCAGCTCCACTGTTCCTGTGCCCTGTGTGCTCCTGACCAGTTCTGCTTTGGAAAGTTTTTGGAGCAAAATTGGTGATCTCCTCTCTGAGCTTAGGAGTGAGAGCACTTCAGGGAGATCAGACCTCTTCTGGTGGGATTTGTGTGTGGAGATCTGTGGAACAGCCTTAGTTCACAGGTGCAGATGAAGACAAGATTGCTTTTTAAGGGGGACTATATATTCTCTTAGTTTTCTATTACGTTTATGATGTGTTGATAAAATATGGGCATCTGAAGTTGTGTTGATGGACATATCCTTTATTGTGTTTCACTTGGGGGGGAGTTCTTATTGTTTGTTTGTTTGAAATCATAACTGCATCAGTTCCTCTCACTTTTCTTTTCTCCCTCAAACCTTCCTGTGTGGCTACCCTACTTTTCATTTAAAATCAAGGCCTCCTTTTTCTCAACTGTTGATGTGTCTGGGTCTGTCTGTCTGTCTGTCTGTCTCTCTCTCTCTCTCTCTCTCTCTCTCTCTCTCTCTCTGTATATATTAATAAAATACAGTCCACATAATGCTAACTTTATGCAAATATCTTCAGTGCTAATGAACTATTAATGGACAACAGTTGGAGATCATTATATAAAACTATAACCAATCAAAATTTTCTAATTGCCCTTCAAAGTTTTTCAAATAAAATAATTATCTGAGGTTAATAATCCTCAGGATCCAATACTTACCCCTTAGTGAAGATTTACTTTTAAAAAAAATTAAAACTAACTAAAAAATTGAAACAGAAATGAACGAGGTAACGTCATTCTGTTCTAACTTCATTTGTGTTTATTTAGATAGTTTTCTGCCCTCTATCTTTTTCCTACTAATGGTCACATCTGTCACAATACATGTGATATATATATATATATATCTTATGCTCCCACAATTGTATGAGTCAATAGAAGGGATTCCTTCCCCCACTCCCTGCCTTCAAGCCTGTTGGAAGGTAACTGTCAGCATTGATAATGAGAAAGTTTATGCTTTATGAGATACGTTTTAAACATACGCTTATTTTGTCCTTTAGTTTAGTTAGTCTCTGTTAGGATGTTTTGAGTGTGGAAATGAAGTGAAAGCAAAGGAATAAGTAGATGGTATAATCATACCTTGGTCAGGTAAAAAATGCATATTTCAAACTGTCTAGAATGGGGTAAGCATGCAAGTTTCCAACAGCCTCTTGATACAGGTAGAAATTTCCAATCTAGCTTTATGATTCATAGAATATTGTCAAATCCTCATGGTGGAGGATTTATTTCATCTCATACTTTAGGAGACTCATGTTGCAAGTCCTGAAGCAATGTCCATACATCTGGATATATTTTTTCTGTGAAGGCAGATAAAGGGAAGTTAATCTGATTTGGTATGCATGTACAAAGGAAATGGAAGTTTCTTGAAAAGGAAGGTGATGGTGGTGCTTAGGTTCTGAAAATCTTGTTCCAGGAGTGTGAATGAGCTGTTTGGAACCACCATGAAGGAAACATATGTTTGTGTGCTGGCTGTTTGATGTCCCTTGTATCATATTGCATTATATCAGTCATCTCTGTGAAGAGCCACACACTGTAATGAGACTAATAATTATTTGTTGACAATGTTTTAAACAGGTCTTTTAACCTCATTTTAGTAGTTATTAGATCTTTTTAAAATATAAATCTTGAGACAGAGAAATGAGCTCTGCTTTCTAGGCCTATGGGCTATGTGGCAAGGGTTGTGTATTTTTGGTGGCTCAAGGGGTAGTTACTATTGTTCTGGATCTTCTTGTTACAGGAAGCTCACCAGAGATGACCACTGAGACATGGCAAATAGTCAATTGAAAGTCTTTACTTCAGTTGTCTGGTACTATACCCATGTCTTAGGGAGACATAGGCATGGCCCCAAATATAAAGTATATAAGTTTTAAAGAAAACCAAAACAAAACATACAAAAAAAACAAAACAAAAAAAACCCCAATGACCTGGCATCTTGCTCAGCAGCCACAGAAGAGCTTTGCAAAAGCAAGTAGTTTAATAGAAGCTAAAGTAAGCATTTAACTGCATGAGGGTCCATAGAAATAGTCAGTTTAACAGAAGCTGTGATGTTCAGGACATGTTGACCTTGGGTTACCAGAATAGACTTGTGTAATTTTCCAAGGGACTCTTCAACAAGTAGATTCAAGTAGATTAAATTCAAGTTAAACCTGAAATGGCTCAGCAAGAATACAAGACGGAAGAACCTGTGCACTGTTTCACCCTGTTACATCTTGGCTCCATTGATGACCATGCTGGGTTTTTTTTTGTTGTTGTTGTTGTTGTCATTTTTTTTTAATGAATACACAGATTAGATTCTGTCTCAGGCAGGAGAGTGTCCTTGAAATCTTCATTCCTGGCTTGAGAAATGTCCAGAAAGTCCTCACAGTCATGGAGGATGCCCCTAGGTTGCTATTAGACATTAATGTCACATGGTTGGGATTCCATTTAGCAGGAAAAGTAAGACTGAGTTAATCAAGAAATAGACTCTGACATTTTCTAGCTATTTGTCCATCCTGAGGGATCCATAGTAAGCTTATCAGCTTTTCTTATTAGTACAACAGTTACTATTATGGCATGAAAAAAGGATGGCCAAAGGAAGGACCCTTTGTTCAGACACTTAGATATATTGCATGTCTCCAACAAGTCCCAGTTTCTGAGTCAAAATGCTCGATCTGATGTTCTGAATCTCATGGATGAAAAGGTGAAATAATGTTTTTAGTTATGTCTAGTAAGGCCAAGGCTAGGTCTCCAGTTATAGCCTGTTTTTGTTTCTGAAAATTTTTTATTACTTATTTGATTTAGACTCTTCTAAAGACTTGCAATTGTAGAATAAAGGTGCTAGGCTATTTCAGGAAATCCAGGAAACTAAAGCCTGCAATATCCTGTTGACCCCAGCAATTTTTGTACCTATTTTCTATTTTGGAAGGGTGTGAATATGAAGGATGGCTTTTTCTAGGCAGCATTTGAGAGTTTTCTTACCTTGAGTGAAGTTGTATCCCAAATAGAAAACTGGTTTAGTAGAGCTAATCTTTTTGTTGAGAGACATGATATCCCAGTATCTGGAGCATCTGGACCATATCTGTTGTGTTTTTAAATAGGTGACATTGTTACTGGGGGTCTTCTAGAGATGACCATTCAGACATAGTTTATAGCCCTAAATTTAGCTGGTTAGGTCTATACTCAGTTATTTGTGAAAACAGGTGTAGTCTTAAGTGTTCAGAGCATGGAACATTTGACTATAGGAACTGTATTGTACCATCTTACTTGGTAGCTTGGAGGTGGGTTTTCAATTTGTGTAAGCAAGCAATTTGACAGAAACTAAGATAATTGGTTAGCTGGATGATAGTTTGCACTAACAGTTCAACAGAATATAAGTAGTAGCTATACCACCCTGAATTTGAGTTTCTAGAATAGAGTTCAGTAATTTTCTATGGAGTTCCCCATCATGAAATCAAATTTCAGTTAAATGTGAAATGCCTTAGCAAAATTCAAGATGGAGGAACTTTGCACTGACTTACTGTGTCACATTCCCCACTGTTTCTATGGGCATGAGTCAAATCATTGACTCATTGTGTTCTAGGGGATCATGGTCAGTCTTAAGAATCAATAGCTTAACTGAGTTTATCTGTTTGATGTATATGGCCATGCAGTTAAGGATGCATGGTTTCATTATTAACCAGATCAGGATAAGAATCAATGGTGTAATTAATGCTGACAGTAAGGTAGTCAGCCATGCTGACCATGTGAATAGAGACTTATAACAATTATCTGATCAATGTCTCTTTTTTTACTCTTTATTTGAAGTTTTCTTTGACCATAACAATGTTTTTACAAATTACCTCTGGTTGTTTGGCATATAAACAGCAGGTATCTCCTAAAGCCATACATAATCCTTCTTGTTTCATTAAGGGAAGATCTAAGCCTCCTCAATTTTGTCACATCACTTATGCTAAGGTGTCTACTTGTTTGTCTAGTCACTATATGGGTTATTTACTTAAGTCCTGGTCTATACTTAATCCTCTAAGTTTTTTCATCAAGACTATGAGAGCCAATGTTCCTATGGCTATAGGCTCAGCAATACTGGCTTCATCCAGTAGCAGAACAAGGTTAGGTGCAGTTCACTTTGTCTATTGTATCCTAGGGTCCATGTTTAACTGTGTTCTCTCTTCTTCCCCATTATATAAGTAAACCAGAGGTAGGATGTGTACTAGGACATAAAAGAGGGAGTTACTGTTTGGGAATGCCTCAGAGAAGGCACCTTTAGTTAAATAATTTCTGCCTGCCCCCCAAGTGGTCTCTGTGTTCTATAAAGAATTAATTTGGGCAGTAGAATAGCAAACACTGTAATAAAGTGAGGCTTTTAGGTCAAAATTCTTGGATATCAGGTAGATTTCAGCTTTTTGTAGGCTCCCCCAGAGTGAGTTTAGGCTGTTCCTGGTTACACTTGTTTTTATTTGAGAATGGATTAATGATTGTCTCTTTTGCTTCATAGTAAGGGTGGTCAAAGGTTAGGCATAGCTAGAAATCGTGGCTAATTTCTGATTGGGAACAATTAAGCAAATGGTGAACCTTCTCTACAGTAGAGAATATAGAAAAATTTCCAGGCCCTAGTGTCAATAGAGCATAGAGCAGTAACACTTTTGTTACTGGCTGGGCCAACCTAGTGGAAGGCATCATTGGTCAAGGTTGAGTCTTTCCACTCAGAATCGGTAGGAGGCTTCTATTGCTACTCATAGGTCTGGTTACCCAAGGAGGTGGCCTTCTCTGAATGACAAACTTATTCAGTGGGTCTCTTTTGGTAGCATAATAGAGTATTATTTTCCAGATTCTTCCAGTGTTGCATGGAGCGTAATTATTGTCATGTTGTCTCTAGTCATGTGGTTACAGACATACAGTTCCTAACATACAGTGTTTACAGGGGGACTTGTCTTTCTCTGTGCGTATATACTTAACATGTTTCCAGGAAGCCTTACTTTTACAACTCCATTTGACACAGTAGAAATTTCTGTTATCTGACAGAACTAGGTCCTCTTTCTCTCTCTCTCTCTCTCTCTCTCTCTCTCTCTCTCTCTCTCTCTCTCTCTCTCTCTCTC
>NW_021604563.1:6016579-6018775 GCF_004785775.1 Grammomys surdaster
CTCTCTCTCTCTCTCTCTCTCTCTCTCTCTCTCTCTCTCTCTCTCTCGATAGCTAAGCTACTTCCTGGAGTTTAACCAAGTTCCAAACAAAGGAGTATATAAAAGAACAAAGGTCTATGTAAAATGGGTTGCTTATTCATAGGCAGATCGTCTATCACCTTTCCTGTGTCTGTTACTCCTAATTCCCAAGTCCAGATAGGGGTTAGTGAGGGGTGTAGGCTCCTGTTCCTATACAGAGAGAAAGAAAAAGGATAAGAATAGTGTTCTAGGTTAATGATATCATATTTGTCTTATCTTTAATGGGTCTAGTATCTAAGCGATGCTACATTTGTCATCATCCTCAGCAGCCTTCTTCAACTGGGAGTGATGAATCTGGGTGATGACATCAGCCACTTTCACAGCAAGTGGGGTGGTAAGGATAACTGAGTAGGGTTCTTTCCAATCAGGCTCCAGAGACTGAGTAGGGATTCTCTTTATTCAAACCAAGTAACCTGGTTATAACTGGTAGGTTATAACTTCCTGCAAAACCTGAAGGTCTTGAGAGAAAAGTGTTTAAACATTTCATCTTGAAAAGTATCTCTGATTCTCAGGTTGATAGGTGCTAATATCACAAATATAACTTCAAAATGAGTAATCCCTTACTGATGAGCAGTACATCAAGTCTTAATCAGATAAAGGTTGGCCCATCTTTTGCTACTTTCCAGACCAATTTACTTAGAGTATTCCTTAAGAGTTCTATTCATCCTTTCTACCTGACGTTAGCTCAGTGACCTATATGCACAAAGTAATTACCATTTAATATTTAATACCTTTGTCATATTTTGAGACATTTTGGTAGCAAAGGCCAGGCTAGTATTGGATGACAAAGCTAGATACAAAACAAACCTGTCAACCATTTCCTGGAGAAGTTACTTAGTAACTATTGAAGCAGTCTCTGTTTCAATGGAACAAGTCTCCACTCATCCTTACCAATTCCAGAAAATATTTATAATAAAACAGTAGTTATGAAGGGCTGATTTGGACAGATATCAGCAGATCTAAGACTATTCTAGGTAGTTCAGAATAAAGGGAGGGGGGATGCTCAGGTAGTCTACCAAGTATCCGATTGTAGTGGGTATGAGTTTCCTCGTAGGGGGTCACAAAGGGACAGAGGAAAGTGGCAGTGACACAGAACTTTGGAGGACCCTGGATCTATACCAAATGGTGGCAGCTATGTCCCAAGGGGAATGAAAGTGTGCTAGAAAGAGGGTCCCATTCAGGCAGCAGTGAGCCTAACAGTCCCTGTTAAGACTCTAAAAAGTTCATAATGGATGATAGAAAGGACGACATTGGTAGTTACCTGGGTCTCAGTCAACTGTGGTAGCTATGAAGTCCTTGAGAGAGAGTAGTTCTGTGTATCCAGGAGTCACAAAGGAATGTAGATATGCTAAAAGGAAAAGCTGTAGGGACAGGGTAGAAGGAGCAGCTACAAGGGTCCTCCAGAATTTTTTAACATAGCAGAAAGTCACGAAATAATTCTGTGTTAAAGCAATTATTTAAATCAGCCTCTGGCTCAAGACAACTATCTAAGCTGCAGAGGCTTTGCCTAGCCCAGCCACCATGTTTCTCGGCCTGAGGCCATGTGCGAGCTGCAGCTAGAACCAGCCTGCCAGAAACACCAGCCCCACCACCTACCAGATGCCAGCGTAAGTGATGGCTCTGCCAATCTTCCATGCTGTCTCCACAAGGCAGGGCATTGCCCAGACCATTCTGCCATCCATGTGGGCCCAGTAAGAGAATGAGACTGTAATTCTTATAGATTAATCAAAGGCTTTATATGTTCGATAATGATTAATAACAAGATGCCCATACAAAGAGACTTGTATCCCAATTAGCTAACCTAATTATGTTTATAAGTTGTTCCCCACGAGTGTTCTCCATACCTGTGTGGTTCTCAATCCTCCTAAATCTCTGCCCTCCCTAGCTCCTCCTGTTTCTTTTTTCTCTTCCTCTCCCAACTCCTCCTCTTCCTCTCCTTACTCCTCCCACCTTAGCTCCTCCTACATATCACTCTTTTTGTTAAAATAAAAAAAAAAACTTTTTTCTCAAAATATAATAGAGCATAACTACACCAATTTGTACCAGTAAGGTACAAGATAGACCTAATACCTGTAGAGGGAAAAGTTATGGATACTGGGTATATAGAATCCTTTTTAG
>NW_021604563.1:6018785-6033763 GCF_004785775.1 Grammomys surdaster
TGTAGAGGGAAAAGTTATGGATACTGGGTATATAGAATCCTTTTTAGATATAAAATATTCTTTAGGCTTTCTTTAGGAATGTGGAAAGACCAGTCACCACTACTGGAACTGGCCGACCCGCAAAGAGAAAGGAAAGAATGCAATTTAGTCAGGTGGAACCAAGCTGAGAACCATAGTGACAGGGCAAGGCCGAAGTGACAGGGCAAGGCGGAAGTGACAGGGCAGGACTACATTCTTGAGAAAGATAAGCGTACAGAGAGTTTTCATCTGATCCTGACTCATGTAGGTTGGGTTCCTTTGGAATGTTCCACTATTTTTATGTTATACCACCCTAGCAACCCCCTCACCCCCTCCTCATTTCCTTGGTTTGTGGTTTTTCCCTTTAAAAACACCCCTCAAACTGGCAGTCGGGGTCAATTCAGCTCCTGCGTGGGCATGCGAATTGACCGGCAGCTAGTTGTCACGCCCTAATAAATAACCTCGCAATTGCTCCGGTATATGGTGTCTCGAGTAGATTACTGGGTGGTCGCGACTTTCTGAGACTTGAGAGAGGGTCTCCCCTCTGCGGAGGTCTTCATACCCAGTCCATCATTTTGTTGACTAAACAGAACCTCTGTCATTTCTCCTAACTAAAAGACTTAGTTCTAAACCTGGCTTTAGAATGAATGTCAGTTGAAAACCATCCTCTCAAATCTATTCTCTCAAAGTAAATAGCCTGGGTTGGCTATGATTCTGTAAGTCTTCAACCCTGTCAGAAATCCAGAATGACTGAATTAATTGAAATCCTGGGAAGCACAAAGCATAGTGTCTAAAGCTTAAGCAATTTTTAGAGACCGCTGAACACCTGGATAGTCAGCTTTACCTCAAAATGTTGGAGAATCTGATCTTTAGCCTTCTGGCCCAGAATCATCTGACAGACCTAGTAATGCAGAATTTTTAAGTGCTGAGTACTCTGTCTTGGCAGATATAATCAGTCGACTATTCAGCAAGTGTGTCCTTTTTCTGGACAGTATTTTGTCTGTAGATGAAAAGAGGCAATTCTTGCCTAGTGGCTGTCTCACCACAACTGGAATAACTCCAAAGATGCTCAATATCTTCTTAGAATCCAAGACAGGGAAGCTGTCAGGAGCAGACAGGTCTCTAATAAAATGAATGTTTATATAGGAATGCTTATAAAATCAATTTTGTGGACTTCTGACATTTTTGAAAACCAACTATCTATGTAAAGCAATCTGGACTGTTGTCCATTAACTTCTTTCTGCTATTTCTAATTAAAATCTAGAAAAACACCCTAATAGTAAACTCAGAGTCCTGCAATTGCTATAGGCCCTTAACTCACAGGCTAACCATCTCAAATCAGTTTTAAATAACTTCAAAAAGGACTGAGTCTAAACTTTGTATTCCTAAGTGTGTTATATAGGCACAATGCCTATGAGAGTAACAATATTAATCTCACTTTTATATCAATAAGAAACTCCTATCAATGAAAACCTTAAATCTGAAATCAAAATAAATTTTGTACCATTTAAGAAATGTAACTTTAGCTTAATAACAATTATACAGATTTCTACCAAATAGCTAAATAATCAATTCTAACTATTTCTGCCTGTTCCAATAAAACCATTACTTTTCCCTAGAAGGACAGCCTAATATTAATCACCTAAGTCCCCAAGCCCAGGGAATAGGAGTGCTGTCTCTTCATTAACTTCTTCAAGCTGAATTTGCCCATTGAGATATTAGAAGAGGGGTGGGAGTAAGGGTAAATTGATAAGCCTCTGATGTCTGTGTCTTCACTGCATCCAGCTGAAATTCCAGGATGTCAGAGGTTCGAGCAAGTCTGCTCAGCTTTCTTGATGAGTAGATACACCAAGGCTGTATATTCTGCAATAATTAATTATCAAAACAAATTTTAGTATCAAGGTAATTTTTTGTTTCAATTCTGGAATCTAGTATTCTCGTGGCCTGCCTCTGTCACGTCGAATCCATACAATTCTGGGAAGTAGAAATATCTTAATCTTCTCTTCTGAAAATACACAGACAAAAGCTTTTTCTCAAAACAGAATATCCTTGAGTCAGTAACCAGAAAAACATTTATCTTGATCTTTTTCCCAGAGGAAAAAATATGACTGCAAAACTGAAAATCACACCCATCTTGAAAATAAAATCAACTTAATAACTAAAATACTGTATGTGCCTATTCTTTAGGCCTTCCCTATTTTGCCAAGCATGAAAAGACCCCAGAATTCCCCAGGGGCCACCTTTAGACAGAAACCGAGTCTCCTTGTGAGGCAATATAACTTTATATCATCTGAATATGCCTGATTTACACTATCTTTCTGTTTGGCTCTCTGCCAGAACAGTCTCTATACACTGTACTCTCTACTCTAGAGTCAGTGACAATTTTCCCTATCTTAACTAAAGTACTGTATGTGACTATTCTTAGGCTCTTCCTATTTTTGCCAAGCAGAAAATGAACCCAGAATTCCCATGGGGCCCACATTAGACAGAACCTGAGTCTCCTGTGAGGCAACATAATTTTATATCATCTGGGTGTTTTTTTTTTTTTTTCATGATAGGGTTTCTCTCTGTAGCCCTGGCTGTCCTGGAACTCACTCTATAAAACAGGCTGGCCTCAAACTCAGAAATCTGCCTGCCTCTGCCTCCCAAGTGCTGGGATTAAAGGCATGTACCACCACTGCCTGGCAACTTTATATGATCTGAATACATCTGATTCACAGTATCTTTCTGTTCAGCCCTCTGCCTAGAACAGTTTTTTATTTATACCATCTATCTGTTTTACTCTGTACTCCAGAGCAGTTTCCACTTATACACTGTACTGTCTACTCAAGAGCCAGTGACAATTTTCCCTATCTAAGTTCCAAACCACAGGCAATAATCCCCACATGACTTGGACAAATCTGTTTATAAATCTTTCTTAAAAGAAAATAATACCTATATTTTAACTTTTACACTTAAATCAGTAACTACTCCACAGTAGAGGCTTTTTTTATTTAGCTCTCTTGGTTAAAAGTATACCTGTCTGTCTGTGGTTCCGTGCCTAGAGCCACAGACAAATTTTCTCTACCTATCTTTGTTCCCAAACACAGGCAAGATTCCCCTCGTGAACCAGACAAAGCCGTTTCTAAATCTATCTTAAAAACGAATAATCTCAATTTTAATTCAGAGACACTGTACTCTCTACTATAGAGTGACCTACTTTCTTCTTTTCCTAACAAAAAGCAACGTGCATCTCCCCACAGCTGGCAAGTTCAGCTGCAGTTTTTTGTTCAGGGTTCCCGACCTAGGACTAATATGACTCCCATCAGCTCCAATCACTCACTTAGTTTCTTAAAAAAAAAATGCAACTTTTACTCTCAGGTGAATAGACTTAAATTTCTAGTGAATTCATGCCCGAAATTGGTGTGCCACTTTGTTGAAGTAATTATTTAAATCAGTCTCTGGCTCAAGGCAACTATCTAAGCTGCAGAGGCTCTGCCTAGCCCAGCCACCATGTTTCTCGGCCTGAGGCCATGTGCGAGCTGCAGCTAGAACCAGGCTGCCAGAAACACCAGCCCCACCACCCACCAGATGCCAGTGTGAGAGATGGCTCTGCCAATCTTCCATGCTGTCTCCACAAGGCAGGGCATTGCCCAGACCATTCTGCCATCCATGTGGGCCCAGTAAGAGAATGAGACTGTAATTCTTATAGATTAATCAAAGGCTTTATATGTTCGATAATGATTAATAACAAGATGCCCATACAAAGAGACTTGTATCCCAATTAGCTAACCTAATTATAAGTTTATAAGTTGTTCCCCACGAGTGTTCTCCATACCTGTGTGGTTCTCAATCCTCTTAAATCTCTGCCCTCTCTAGCTCCTCCTCTTCCTTTTTTCTCTTCCACTCCCAATTCCTCCTTTTCCTCTCCTTACTCCTCTGACCTTAGCTCCTCCTACAATTCTGGTTAGAATATATTAGCTTAGAATATCAGTTCATAACAGCATAATCAATATGTTCCTTGCTTAACATTTGTAGTATAAGAGAAGTATTTCAAAATAACATTCCAGACTTTGTGAACTAATATTATGTGGTGCTAAGTTCTCCTGTCATGATGCAAGTAAATGCTCAAGCAGCCTAGAAAGGCATGAAAGACCAATCAAACTACATATTTCACCAGAGCAAAAGGGAAAGCTTGTTAACTGGAATGCTGATGATCACATAGTCAATGCATCACCACAAAATCCTATCCCGTAATGGATGGTGACTTTTTGCAATATGTATCACTGAGTCCTACTTTTAATCAACCTTCCAGTTTTTATATAGTCCGGCATCTCCCAATATCACATATAGCTTGAGGAGAAGTAATTTCAGATGAGAGTCTCCTAAGCCTCCTTTTCTTCACCCTTACGGACAGTCCACATATCCATTACCATTATCATATAACAGAAAATAACTGTACTGATCTGTTGTGGTTGTCATGACTACCAGGGGAATTCCAATATGGCCTTTTTTTCTAGCCTAACTAAAATGCTCTCATCCAACACATTATCTCTTAGCAAAAATTTTTATATGTATTTTAAAAGATAATAAAATGGAAATAAAAGCATTTGGATAAAATAACATTCCTTTTAAAAATTTGATGCTGGTACATGAGGACTCTATCTTCACTGAAAAGCTATTAGTGGTTAGCATTTGAGGCATATTCATGTCATTGTTTTCTTCAGTGATATAGCCATTAGTAAACTGCCAATTTACCAAAATAAAACCAACATGCATGAGGAAAAATGATAGGCTAGTTACATAAATATGTAAAATCTCAGCATTTAAGTGGTATAGTTATGATTTTGGCCAAGATATGAATGTGACTCTTTGTTAAAACATGATCTGAAATTCTTAAATTTGAACACACACACACACACACACACACACACACACACACACAGATATGCTTCATTGTTACATTTTAGTAAAAATAGAAATTACTAAAGTCATCAAATAGTTATCAGTCCACAGCTGTAAAAATAGAACTATAGTGTGTACATTAATTATCAACAAAGAATAAATTATAATAATATCAAATTCTCCTTCCTTGTCTAATTAAATAAAAAAAACCCAAGTCCAGAGCAAGGAACCAACTTGTTTAATATATCATAGTTATTAGAGCTATCAAGGCATCTGATTTTTAGCCCACTGCTTGTTCTGCTACATAACATTCTTATTAAGTAATGAACAATTTATCTTAACACAAACACTCTGCATGGATATAACCAAACTAATTAAAAATTACAGTTTATCCTCTTGTAATGAGCCATTAAAAATCCTTAGATGAGAAAAATCAGAGAAATGAAGCAATTTGTTCAATATGATCCAGACAGAGTTAAGTGGTGGTATTGGTTCATATTCAATTCTAAGCCTTTAAAACTTCAAAGCCTGAACACTTTCTGCGGCAATGTTCTTCCTAATAATGTTATAATTTTGTCAATTAAACCTTGAGCTATGTCCACAGAAACAAGTTAAACAATTCATTAAATTTAAAACAATTCAATTAGCTTTGTTTGACCAATGTTGGCCTGACACTTGAGACACAAAAGGCTTCATCCATAATATTCTTATTTGTCTTTATTCAATTTTCTTTACCTTCAAAATAGTACTGATTATATTTATTTCTACTCTTTTGTACATTTCTTTTAGTATTTTTATATCTGTATAAGGTTCCTTCCACTGCAATGTCTATGCTTATGCACATGTTTTCAATGTTTTGTATCATGCAAAACATTTGTAAAAGCTATTGATATACTTTTCCTTTTTACTACTTTGAATCCATATTGGCTTACATAAAGTTTTAGTAGAGACATCTACCCTTTTACTGTTTGATAAAGCAAAATAAATTTCTACATATGACAAAGCATGCCACACTAAATACTTGATATTTATTTAAAGCAGAGGTTCTCAACCTGTAGGCTGCATTACCTATGGGGGTCAAATGATACTTTCACAGGGTTCACATAACAATATTTTACATATCAGATATTCTCATTATGATTCATAACAGTAGCAAATTTATAGTTGTAAAGTAGCAACTAAAACAATTTTATAGTTGGAGGTGACAACATGTGGAATTTTATTCATTTACTTATTTTTCAATCTTATTTTACAGTTCAGTCTTTATCCCCATCCTGGTCCACCCTCTGACTATTCCACATTCCGTACCTCCTCCCCCATGTCTCCAAGAGAAGACACATTCCCACCACACTCCCACCCGTATACCACCAGACCACTCCACTCTTTGGAGCTTATAGTCTCTTGAGGGTTAGGTGCATCTTCTCTAACTGAGTCCAGACCCTGAAGTCCTCTGCTGTATATGTGTTGGGGGCATCATATCAGGTGGTGTATGCTGCCTGTTTGGTTGATGGGAGCCGACTCTTAGCCGAAAGCGTCTATCATCTTTACAGCCATCTCGAGCCATATACCCTGACAAGAGACTTGTTTTCAACAGCCTGCAATAGCTGAGCACACTCTGATAAACATCTTGTTACACTGTTTAATGCCCCCAGCTGCAAGGTGCACCTGGTGTTCATGGCTACAAGGCACGTGACATAGTGCCTTCAGTTGAGCTTGTCCATGAGGGCAAGTCACGTGAAAAAAGGGTATAAATACCCAGGATTTCCTTTCTATATAGGAGAATATAGGAGAATAGAAGAGACTAAAGGAGAATATAGGAGAATAAAGAAGAGACTTGAAGAGACTTGATCAGACTCTGTCTTGTATCCATCTTTTGTATCTCTCGCCCCTCCTCCATCCCTACTCTCTCTCTTGCTAGACCCTGACCTGCGGACCGGAGCAGCAGAATGGGCCATTACAAAGTAGCAGAACCAGCTGTTACAAAAGAAACAGCCATTACAGTTGGTGACTGAGTTTCTGATACATCTCAAGGGGTGGGGGATGTCCAGGTTAGTTGAGACTGCTGGTCTTCCTATAGCCCTTTCTCAGCTTCTTCCAGCTTTTCCCTAATTTAACCACAGGAATCACCAACTTCTGTCCATTGATTGGGTGTAAATGTCTGCAAACTTCATTTGTTGATAAGAAATGTCCAGTTGGGGCTTTGTTTCCCCTGTTATTTGCAATTCTTAATTGTATTGCCAATATATATACATTAGAAAGCTTCACCTGTATTAGGTTTCTGCACTACTCCTTAGGTGATCCTTAGCTATCTCTCCCTGTATTCTTTCCCCTAATTCCTCTGTCCCCTTATCTCCCTGCTTGATCCTCCTATTTTAGACTTCCCTTCATCCATTTGTAACTATTTTCTTTTCATAGGAAGAAGTATTTGTCCCCTGGAGTCACTTATGCTATACCTAACCTCTGTGAATTGATGGATTATAGTGTGCTTATCATTGACTTAACAGCTAGTAACTACGTATAAGTATAGTATAAGTATATTTGTCTTTTTTGTTGTTTGTTTGTTTTTTGTTTTTCAAGACAGGGTTTCTCTGTGTAGCCCTGGCTGTCCTGGAACTCACTCTGTAGATCAGGCTAGCCTCGAACTCTCGAACTCAGAAATCCGCCTGCCTCTGCCTCCCAAGTGCTGGGATTAAAGGCATGCGCCACCACCGCCTGGCTATATTTGTCTTTCTGTGTCTGAGTTACCTTACTCTGAATTTTTTTCTTGTGCAATCCATTTACCTGTGAATTTCATGGTTTCATTTTCTTTAATAGCTTAGTAATGAATCAGATATTCTTTAGTTATTCATATGTTGAGGAACAGCTAGTTTGTTTGCAATTACTGATTATTATTAGAAGAACAACAATCAACACAGATGAACAAGTGTCTCTGCAGTAGGATGAAACATTCTTTGGGTATATGCCCAATAGTAATATAGATGTATTTTAAGGTAGGTCGATTCCCATAGTCCTGAGGAAATGCCATATTAATTTTCATACCAGTTATACAAGTTTGCATTTCTTTTATTCCATATCCTCATCAGCATAATTTGGCATTTGTTTTATTTATTGTAGACATTCCAATGAGTGTAAGATGAAATCTCAAACTAGTTTTAGTTTGAAGTTCCCTGATAACTATGGATTTTAAATAATTCTCAACAACTTGAGTTTTCTCTTTTAGGAATCCTTTGTTTAGATTTGTTCTCTATTTTCATTTTTTATGTTTAGTATTTTGAGTCCACTTTGAATGAAGGTGTTCCTTTCTGTACAATAGTTTTTCTGCTTCAAGAGGTACCAATGACCAATTATTGATCTTAGAGCTCCTATAGATTCTTTTGTTCTTTGTTGCTAAGCCCTCTCCAAATTTCCTCTCAAATTTTGTTAATTTGCATCTTCTCTCTCCCTTTTAAAAGGTTACTTTGACTATAGGTTTGTCAATCATATTTTGTCTCAAAGAACCAACTTTTTGTGTCATTGATTCTTTTTATTGTTTGTATTTATCTCTATTTTATTGATGTCAGCTTAAGTTTGATTATATCTTTCTGTGTAGTCTTTTTTGGTGTAGTCCTTTACTTATAGTTCTAGTAATTTCAGGTTGTTCTGTTAAGTTACTAGTATGAGATCTCTCCATTTTTGTTTTAAATATAGGCATGTAATGCTATGGTCATATCATTTCCTTCATTGTGTCCCATTGATTTGGGTATGCCTTGTCTTCATTTTCACTCAATTCCTGAAACTTTTACATTTTTCATGGCCATCCTTTTTTATTTTTCTTTTTATGTGGTAGTGATCTGTTTAGTTTCCATGTGTTTTTATGTTTTCTGTTGATTCTGTTGTTATTCAAATCTAGCTTCATTTAATCCATGGTGGTCAGATAGGACACAGGGTGCTTTTTTAGTTTTATTGTATTTGTTCAGACTTAGTTTGTATCCAATAGTTTGTCAATTTTGGAGTGTGCAAAATTTCCGTGAGGGACTGAGACCAAGGGTATCTTTTGTGTTTGGATGAAGTACTCTGTAAATATCAGATTTTTGCTCTTGGTTAGCTAGAACATTTTTCTGTTTAATTTTTGCCAGGGTGACCTGTCTATTTATGCCACTGAGTTACTGAAAGTACCCAATATCAGTGTGTGAGGGTCAGGACATAATTTAAACTGTAGAAATGTTTCTTTTATGAACTTGTGTACCCTTGTGTGTTTAGTGAATAGCTATTAAGAATTGCAATATTGGTCTAGTGAGATATCTCAATGGTTAAGAGAAACAACTGCTCTTCCAGAGGTCCTGAGTTCAAATCCCAGCAACCACAGGGTGGCTTACGACCATCAGTAATGAGATCTGAAGCTGTCTTGTGGGGTGTCTGAAGACAGCTACAGTGTACTTACATGTAATAAAAAAAAAAAAACCTTTGTACAGGAGGAAGCAGGGCTGAAGTGAGAGGGAGAAGGGATGGGGGAAAAGAATTTCAATATCCTCTTGGTAGATTTTTTTCATCGACAAATACATAAAATTCTTCTATAACTCTAATGATTAGATTTGGATTGAAGTTTATGTTGTCAGATATTACAATGGCTACACTGGCCTGTTTCTTAGGTCTATTTTCTTGTAATATTTATCTTTCATTTTGGCATTAGGTAAAGTTTATCGTTGATAATATGATCTATTTATTGGATGCAGCAGAAGTATGAATCCTGTTTTCATACCCATTCTGTTAGTCTTTGGCTTTTTATCTGGGAATTTATACCACTAACATCAAGAGTTATCAGTGAGCAATACTTTTTATTATTAATGTGTGGTATTGTTATTGTTGTGCTTTGTTTTGTTCGATTTTCCTTTTTTATTTTTGTTATTTTGTAAATGAGGTGTGGCTTCTTTCCCACCCTATTTTAATTTGCTGGTCTGGGATTATTTATTCCCTCCATTTTCTTGTATCTGTTTAACATCTCCAGGTTGAAGTTTTCCTTCTAGTGCCTGCTACAGAGATGAATTTGTACATACGTACTGCTCAAATTTGTGTTTACTTTGGAATGTTTTTGTTCATCCATCTATTATGATTGAAAGTTTTGCTGGCCATAGTATTCTGGGCTTGCAGCTGTGGTCTTTTAGAGTTTGTCGGACACCTGTCCAGGCCTTTCTTTTGTTTCGGTTCTTCACTGAGGAGTCAGGTGTTATTCTAAAAATATGCTTTTATACATTACCTGATCTTTTACCCTTCTAACTTTAAATATTCTGTTTTTGTTCTATATGTTTATTTTTTTACTTAATATGTGCTGAATGAAGAGAGTGTCTTTTTGTATCCAGTATATGTAGGGTTCTACATACTCGTAAATTGATAGGCATTTACTTCTTTAGGGAAATCTATGATTTTATTGAAAATATCTTTCTGTGCCATTGACCTAGGTTTTGTCTCCTTCTTTTATTCCTAGCATTTGTCTATTTGGTCTTTAATATTTCCCCAGTTGTCTTGGATGTTTTATGCCTCGATCTTTTAGATTTTATACTCTTTGTTACTGAGATATTCATTTGTTATATCTTGTCTTTAATCATTAATTTTTTTTCTTTTCTCCCTTGTATTCTGTTGCTGAATTTTGCCTCTGAGGTTACTGTTCAAGTTCCTAAATATTTCATTTTCTAATATCAAAGTCTCATTTTAGATTTTCTTTACAGATTCTATTTCCATTTTCAAGTTTTGAACTTCTTTATTCATTTCCTTCCACTGCTTTTTCTTTCCAAATTTCTTAAGGAGATTTATTTTCTTTTTAGGGACCTCTATAATATTAATAAATGCTATTTTAAGGTCCATTTCTTGCACTTCAGCTATATTACATCTCTCAAGGCTGACTGCAGCAGGGTTGCTAAGCTCTAGTAGAGGCATATTGTCCTGGCTGTCATTGATTATGTTTTATGCTAGTGTCTAGGAATCTGAGTTTGGGATGATTGTAACTCTAGGTGCTGATATCTAGTCTTATCTTATTGATTATATATTTTATTCCTTGGTTTGTTGCCCTCTCTGTCTTTTAGAGGAATGTGGTAGCTATGAGTTTCCAGGTAGGGAATTCTCTGAGAATTCTTCCAAGAATGGCCACTAGGGGAATTAAGTGAGATATATTTCTAGGCATTGTGAGCTAACACACTTAGGGATCCTTGATGGGTTAGAAGGGGAGCTGATGGGAGTCACACAAGGGAGAAAAGAAGGGTATTCACAAGGATTTGCTTAGTCCCAAAAATGAAAATAGAGTGTGAAGAGAGGTGAGACTTGAGGGTTGAATTTGGAGGAGAGGAGAAAGGATGGAGATCTAGAATTCATCTATCTGCCTCTCTGGCCAAAACTCAAAACTCAGTACTCAGTCCTCAGTCTCCTTTAAACACCTAAAAGCAAATATATATACTCAATCATAGGATCACATTATCTTCACAATGAATTTTCTACCAAGAATCCAAAGCTGAGTGACTACAAGCTTACTCTACAAGGAAAATTAGGTGTCAGTTTAAAGATAGACAGACAGACACACAGACAGACAGACAGACAGGTAGATAGATAGATAGATAGATAGATAGATAGATAGATAGATAGACAGACAGAGAGAGTGAGTGAGTGAGTGAGTGAGTGAGTGTAACGATTGTATGTGTTTATGTGGGTGCATGATCATCTACAAACCTGTGAGCATGCATGCATTTGCATGCATATATAGACAAGATATATATCACTGAAGCTTGTAGTCATGACCTGGATAGAGTGGCTGATCTGTAAATTTCTGGAATTTTTCCATCTCCTATGCCAATGCTGGTCTAATAGATATACACCAAAATGCTTGTTTTTTTCTTAATCTGGATGCTAGACATTCAAAATTATGTTCTCATGTTTGTGCAGCATGTTTTCATTTTACCAACTCAGCCAACTCTTCAGTCTTATTTGGCTAATTTAAATAATCACAATCACCTTCAGATATTCAAATATTCAAACACTTCCTACTCAATATTAAATTCATTGTAGCTACAAATGGTAGGAACTATGCTGTTTGATGTTTCTTTATTCATTTTATTTACTGTATGTGATGAGGTGTGTGTGTGTGTGTGCCTTCCTGTCTGATGCCTGTCTGTCTGTCTGTCTGTCTGTCTGTCTGTTGTCTGTGTGTCTGTCTCACTGCCTCAGTGTGGAGAATGCTGTAGATGTCAGATGATGTCTTCAAGAAGTTCTTTCTCTTCCTTCATTGTATGAAGTTGAAAATCAAACTTAAGTTGTCAGACTTGTTTATGTAGTTGATTACATTGATGGATTTCTGTATATTGAACAGTCTCTGCATCCCTGGGATGAAGCCAACATGATCATGATGGATGATATTTTTGATGTTTTCTTGGATTCAGTTTGTGAGAATTTTATTGAGTATTTCTGCATCGATATTCATAAGGCAAATTTGTCAGAAGCTTTCTATCTTCGTTGGGTCTTTGTGTAGTTTAGGTATAAGTGTAATTGTGGCTTCATAGAATCAACTGGATGTTTCTTCTGTTTGTATTTTGGAATACTTTGAAGAGTATTATTAGTACGTCTTCTGTAGGAGGAGCTAAGGGGGAGCAATAAGGAGAGGAAGAGGAGGAGTTGGGAGAGGAAGAGGAAAAAGGAAGAGGAGGAGCTAGAGAGGGCAGAGATGTAGGAGGATGGAGAACCACACAGATATGAAGGGCACTCATGGGGAACAACTTATAAACTTATAATTAGGTTAGCTAATTGGGATACAACTCTCTTTGTATGGGCATCTTGTTATTAATCATTATCAAACATATAAAGCCTTTGATTAATCTATAAGAATTAGAGTTTCATTCTCTTACTGGGCCCACATGGATGGCAGAATGGTCTGGGCAATGCCCTGCCTTGTGGAGACAGCTTGGAAGATTGGCAGAGCTATCTCCCAAGCTGGCATCTAGTGAGTGGCAGGGCTGGTGTTTCTGGTGGGCCTGTCCTAGCTGCAGTGCGCACTTGGCCTCAGGCCAAGAAACGTGGCAGCTGAGCTAGGCAGAGCTGCTGCATCTTAGATAGTGGGATGAACCAGAGGCTAGATTTAAATAATTAATACTACAGTCTTCTTTAAAGGTCTGATAGAATTCTGCACTAAATCCATCTGATCTTGGGCTTTTTTTGTTTGTTTATTTATTTGGGAGACTTTTAATGACTGCTTCTATTTCTTTAGGGGATATAGGACTATTTAGATGGTTGATCTTATCCTGATTTAACTTTGTTACATGGTATCTGTCTAGAAAATTGTCCGTTTCATCCAGATTTTCCAGTTTTGTTGAGTATAGGCTTTTGTAATAGGATTTGATAATGTTTTTAATTTCTTAGATTTCTGTTGTTATGTCTCCCTTTTCACTTCTGATTTTGTTAATTTACATTCTGTCTCTATGCCCTCTGGTTATTCTGGCTAAGGGTTTATCTATCTTGTAGATTTTTTTCAAAGAACTTGCTCTGTGCTTTTTTGATTATTTGTATAGTTCTCTTTCTTTCTACTTGGTTAATTTCTACCTGTCTACTCCTCTTGGGTTTATTTGCTTCTTTTTTCTAGAGCTTTCATATGATCTGTTAAGCTGCTAGTGGATGCTCTCTCCAGTTTCTTTTTGGAGGCACTCAGAGCTATGAGTTTTCCTCCTAGCACTGCTTTTATTGTGTTCCATAAGTTTGAGCATGTTCTGCCTTCATTTTCATTGAATTCTAAAATGTTTTTAATTATTTTCTTTATTTCTTCCCTGACCAAGTTATCATTGAGTAAAGAGTTGTTCAGTTTCCAGGTGTATGTGGCCTTTCTGCTGTTTTTGTTGTTATTGAAGACAAGTCATAGTGTGTGGTGATCTGATAAGACGCGTGGAGTTATTTCAATCTTCTTGTATCTGTTTAGGGTTGTTTTGTGACTGATTATATGGCTAATTTTTGAGAAGGTACCATGAGGTACTGAAAAGAAGCCTGAACTCCCAGGGACTAAACCACCAACCAAAGACTACAAATGGAGCAACCCATGGCTTCAGCCAGATATGTAGGACAGGATGGCTTTGTTGAGCATCAATGGGAAGAGAAGGCCTTGGTCCTGCGAAGGCTCTATGCCCCAGTGAGGGGAATGCCAGGGTGGGAAGGTGGGAGTGTATTGGTGGGTGTGGGACCACCTTCATAGAAGAAAGGAAGGGAGATATGGGATAGGGTGTTTCCAGAGGGGAAACTGAGAAAGAGGATAACGTTTGAAATATAAATAAATAAATTATCCAAAAAATGTTGTCAGAATTAGTTTTTTAAAAGTACCATTATGCACTGAGCTCTCTCTTTGGATACCTTTTGGTGTTCTATGATTTTATTTTGTTTGTTTATTTCAATCCTTCATCTAAGCTGAAGCGATAGCATAACCCACCATTTATTCCCATAGACAGCATTTGTATTATATCAGATGTCAGGACATTAGTTGGTAGGTTCCTGATGTCTTTCTCGAATGAAATAGCATATAGAAGGTGAAGTAATAATCATTTGGAACAGAAGTAGGGCTTCATTAGCATTGCTCCAGTAAATCTGAAAGATTACGTACTAAATTATCAGTTTAAGGGTATCTTTCACTGAAATTATGTACAAATGACATGTACAAAGTGTCTCAAGGCTGAAAAAGCATAAGGAAAAGGATTTAGGCCAGAAATAAAGAAAATTGTGGAGTTTCTAGCTGACATCATTGCTTAGGGATAAAAATGAACACAATTATTAATGTAGTAAAACACTATTTTGTAGCATAACATATTCAAAATTGTTATCACTAAGGTACATATGTGAATGTTCAAAATCTAGAAATAAATTCACAGTTAAATATTTGTTTTATGACTTCCTAGTAGGCTAGTATATGTACGGCACAATAATTTTGAAGTGTCTTACAGTTATGTTGTTAATACTTCATTTAAATATTATAATCTACAGCAAAAGTAATGAATGAACATTATTGTCCTAGATATATAAACTTAATTTCATTTTTATTTTAAAATTTAAAAAGTCAATGATTTTTTAAACTATTTCTGTTTTAC
>NW_021604563.1:6034163-6053919 GCF_004785775.1 Grammomys surdaster
ATATGTTTCTCTCTTCATATTTTAAAATCAGTAATAAATCAACTGATATGTTTTAAGATGGGAAATGGGTAATATTCAGTGTTCATTTAAAATTTACCTTTATAGCATGACTACACTTAAATTATGGTCTCATTTTGTCTCATTATTAAACAATTATCGCTCACCTATATTAACAGAGAAGATTACTTTAATGATTCATCCCTTTCCTCAACAAAATTCACTTACTCCCAAGTAAATGCTTCCACTCAATGTTATTCTAAAGAAATTACTTTTTTCTTCCATAATCTAATGCAATAAACTCACAAGTATCATTGGCAATTCTTCTTTTAAAAATAATATTCTTTTATATAGTTCAGTTGTTATCCCACTCCCAGTCTACCTTCCAACAATTTCTCATGACATTCCTCCTGTTCTCCTGTTTCCAAGATGCTTTTCCTACCCCTTCACTCTAGTCCTCCCTACTACCTGGAGCCTCAAGTCTCTCAAGAGTTAGGTGCTTCCTTTCTTCTTGAGGCCAGACCAGGAAGTCCTCTGCTGTATTTGTGTTGGAGAGCCTTGTATCAGCTGATGTATTCTGCCTGGTTGGTGGCTGGGTGTCTGAGCAATGTTAGCAGCAAGGGGGTTGGAGGCAGGCCAGGTTAGAGACTGCTGCTTTTCCTATGGGGTTTCTCTATTCCTCATCTTCTTCCAGCCTTTCCCTAATTCAACAACAGGAGTCCTCATCCTGTCCATTGATTGGGTCTAAGTATCTGGATCTGACTCATCTACTGTTTGTTGGTTCTCTTGGAGTGCAGTCATGCTAGGCTCCTGTCTTTAAGTATATCATAGAATCAGTAATGGGCTTCCCCTTGCTATGGATCCCAAGTTGGGCCAGTCACTAGATCTCCTTTCCCTCAGTCTCTTCTCCATTTTTGTCTCTGCAGTTCTTTTAGACAGGAATGATTCTGGGTCAGTGTTTTTTACTGTGGGATGATAAACCCATCACTCCTCTTGATATTCTGTCTTTTCATTGGAGGTGAGCTCTGCAAGTTCCCTTACCCCAGTGTTGGGTATTTCATCTAAGGTCCCTCCTTTTGAGTCCTGAGCTTCTCTCGCCTCCTAGGTCTCTGGTATATTCTAGGGGGTACCCCTACCTCCTACTTCCCAAGGTTGCCTGTTTCCATTCTTGCTGCTGGCCTTCAAGGCTTCACTCCAGTTCCACCCTCTAATACCTGATTATATTTCTCCTTTCTCCTTCCAGTTCTCTCTCCCACAGAGATCCCTCCCTCTACTCCCACTTGTGATTGTTTTCTTCTACCTCCAAATTGGGATTGAGGCATCCTCATTTGGGCCCTTCTGTTATTAACCTTTTTGAGATTTGTGGATAGTATTCTCGGAATTCTGTGCATTTTGGCTAATATCCAGTTATTATGTCCTTTAGGGTCTGAGTTACCTCAGTCAGGATAATATTTTCTAGTTTCATCCATTTGCCTTCAAAACTCAAGATGTCCTTACTCTTAATAACGGAATAGTATTGGATTATGTAAATGAACCACATTTTCTGTATCCATTCTTCTGTTGTGGGACATCTAGACTGTATCCAGCTCCTGACTATCACAAATAAGCTTGCTAAGAACATATAAGAGCACTTTCCTTGTGGAATGGTTGGGGCATATTTTGGGTTTATCCTCAAGAGTGGTATAGCTGGGTCTTCAGGTAGATCTATTTATAATTTTCTGAAGAATCTGCAGATTGATTTTCAGAGTGATTGTAGCAGTTTAGAATCTCACCAGGAATGAAGTTTTCCTTTCTCCAGATTCTCACTAACAGGTGCTGTCACCTGAGTTTTTGATCTTAGGCATTCTGACTAGTATAAGGTGGAAACTCATGGTTGTTTTGATTCACATTTCCTTGATGACTAAGGACTCTGAATATATTTTAAGTGTTTCTAAGCCATTCGAGATTCCTCTGTTGTGTATTTTCTCTTTAGTTCTACACCCCATTCTTTGATTGGGTTGTTTGTTTGTTTTTTTGATATTACCTTCTTGAGTTGTTTATATATTTTGGATGTTAGCCCTGTATATGATATGGGGTTAGTGCAGATATTTTTCCTAATCTGTAGGTTGCTGATTTGTCTTATTGCCTATGTCCTTTGCATTACAGAAGCTTCCAGTTTCTTAAGGTCCCATTTATCAAGTCTTGATCTTACAGCCTGAGGCATTACAGTTCTATTTAGAAAATCTACAACATTTCAACTCTGTTCCAATGAGTTTGAGGATCTTTCCCACTTACTCTTCTATTAGATTCAGTGTGCATGGTTGTATGTTGAGGTCCTTGATCCACTTGGACTTGAGCTTTGGGTAAGGTGACAAATATGGATCTATTTTCATTTTTCTACATAGAGACTGCCAGTTATACCAGCATCGTTTATTGAAAATACTTTCTTTTTCCATTGTATATTTTTGGCTTCTTTCTCATAGAAAATGTGTCTACAAGTTTGTGGTTTTATTTCCAGGTCTTCAATTCTATTCCACTGGTCAACATGTCTGTCTCTATACCAATACTGATGGTGATTCCCCTAGAAGTTCTTTTACTGTTAAGATTTGTTTTTGCTACCCTGGGTTTATTGTTTTTCCACATGGAATTGATAATTGTTCTTTCCATGTATTAAAAGAATTGTTTTGGAATTTTGATGAGGATTTCATTGAATCTGTAGATTTTTTTTTTGTAGGATGGCCATTTTACTATGTTAATTCTACCAATCAATGAGTATGGGAGATCTCTCCATTTTCTGAGGTCTTCTATTTCTTTCTTGAATGACTTGAAGTCTTGTCATACAGATTCTTCACTTGTTTGATTAGAGTTACCCCAAGGTATTTTACATTATTTGTAACAATTTTGATGGGTTTTGCTTCCCTATTTTTTTCTCAGTGCATTTATTTGTAACAATTTTGATGGGTTTTGCTTCCCTATTTTTTTCTCAGTGCATTTATTTTTGGTATAAAAGACAGCTACTGTTTTTTTTAATTAATTTTATATCCAGGCACATTGCTGAAGTTGTTTATCAGCTTTAGAAGTTCTCTCATAGAATTTTTGGGGTCATTTATATATACTGTTATATCATCTGCAAATAGTGATAGCTTGACTTTCTCTTTGCCAATTTGTATCCCCTTGATCGCATTTTGTTGTCTTATTATTCTAGCTAGAAATTTGAGTACTAAATATAGAGAGCAGGAGTGGGCATCCTTGTTTTGTCCCTGATTTTAGTGGGATTGCTTCAAGTATCTCTCTATTTAATTTGATATTGGCTGTTGGGTTACTGTATGTTGCTTTTATTGTGTTTGGGTATGGGCCTTGAGTTCTTTATGTCTTCAATACTTTTAACTTGAAGGGCTATTTGTATTTTGTCAAATGTTAATGTCATGTACAGGAATTTAGGACTTTGTACTAGTAAATTAATGTAAATGTTCTGTAATATTGAAAAATTTTAATTCTCTCTTAGGCTTTTAATTCTCTTAGGAACACAAGATAAAATTACTCATTGTTTCAAAGAGACATTATCAGTATAAAAAAAGACGATCTAAATTATTTCCAAGATTTTTCTTTTTTTTTTTTTTTTTTGGTTTTTCGAGACAGGGTTTCTCTGTATAGCCCTGGCTGTCCTGGAACTCACTCTGTAGACCAGGCTGGCCTCGAACTCAGAAATCCGCCTGCCTCTGCCTCCCAAGTGCTGGGATTAAAGGCATGTGCCACCACCGCCCGGCTCCAAGATTTTTCAATGGCCAGTAACCTTCACAAATTTCAATTTTGAATGCTAAGAATAGTAACAAATAAAGAGCTTTATAACCTTTAATTATGTATAACCCATTATATAGAAGATATGCTATATCTAAATAAGAAATAGTTAATCTATTTTTCTAATAAAATTAGTCTACTGTCGAAAGATTTTGCACACTCATTACAGTGGAGAAATTGAGTTCCTTATATGGAATGTATGCAAATTTAGCATAAATATTTATGTACAAACTGATTTCTTATTTTCTGGAAACTGAAACAAATTATTCAATGACACTTACTTTTCTATATATCCTGTAAGAAGGATAATATAAATTGGCAACTTTCCTGGTATTAGGTTAAAAAAATGATTGATTGTTACTAACCAAACCTGTAAGTATTTTATGCAGATGTTTCCTTAGAAGAAATAAAAAATAATTCCTGATCTATTGTTTTTAGGTAAGCATTTGAATCAGATCAGGTGTTCTAGGCCTATAATTCTAGTTAATTAGAATATTGAGGGGAAAAAATTAAAAATTTTTTAGGGCTATAGACTAAGCTCAATGACATTCTGGGTGACTCAAAGTTAAAAGTAAAATGAAGGTCCAGAGCACCACTCAATAACATGTCATTTGCCTAGTATATTTAAGGCCTTATAATTCATCACCATCTAATACCAAAAGTAAAAGCAAAACAAAATAAAAAAATAAAGTAAAATAAGTTTCAATCTGTAATATTTTCATATAACTTAGAAATCATGTGTATTAACTTTATAAGAAGGTTATGTTGCTCAGTAAGTATTTTGAACCTCCAACATGACAGAAATAAGATTGAAATAGTTTAGTGAAGAAAAATCATTAAATCTTAAATTACTTGTTTTTTGTTGTTATTGTTTGTTTTTCACTTTTCAGCTTTCTGAGAATTGGATTCTGGAGCCAAGGATGGCCTAGTCCTTCCTCTGTAACAAACAATGACCTTGAATTTGTTTTTTCATTTTTATTGGATATTTTCCTTATTTACATTTCAAATGTTATCTTCTTTCCTGGATTACCATACACAATCCTGAAACCTCTTGTCCCCTCTCCCTCCCCCTGCTACTGTGAGAGTGTTCCCCCACCTACCCACCCACCCCCACCTCCCTGCCTGCCCTCAAATTCCTCTACACTAAGGCATTGAGCCTTCACAGGACCAAGGCCGTCCCCTCCCATTGATGTCCTACAAGGCCATTCTCTGTTACATATGCCGCTGGTGATATGGGTCTTTCCATGTATATACTTTGGTTGGTGGTTTAGTCCCTAAGAGCTCTGGGGGGCCTTGAATTTTTAACCATCATATTTCTATTTCCACAATGATATACTATAATGCCTGTACCTCACCCAATTTGAAAATAGAAAATGAGGTGGGCATCATCTCTGTACTGTAAACTTTCTCATATATACAAATGATGAAAAATGTAAAATCTGAACATACTTTTATTAAATAAAGCAATAGACTAACTAAAAGTCTGATAACTAATAAAAATTCCAGAATGATATAATTTCATTCATGAATTTTACCTAATGCTTTAAAAACATTCATCTGTCATCCCTTTCATCCCAAAATTGATTATCTTATTGATATGTTTGATCAATTAATTTTGTTCTGCAGGGATTTTAATAATTGTGAAAGCTTGATATGGTCAATAATATAATTATCATCTTTAACTTCATATCTTTATTTTCATTTATTTATTTGGGTTGGTTCACTAATTATTTGATTTATTTACATTTCAAATGTCCCCTTTCCTTGTCCCTACTCGACCAACCCCTGACAATATCCCCTCTTCCCTTTGCCTCTAAGATGATGCTTCTCCACCCACCCACTCACTCCCATGACAACACTCTAGCATTCCCCTTCCTTAGGGTATCAAAGCTCCACAGGGCCAAAGACATCCCGTTTCATGGAAGCCAGACAAGGCAATCCTCTGCTACACATGTAGCTGGGGCCATGGACCCACCAATGTATACCCTTTGGTTGTTGTTTTTGTCCATGGGATCTCTGAAAGGTTTGGTTAGTTAAAACTGTTGTTCTTCCTATGGGGTTGCAATCTCCTTCAGTTCCTTCAGTCCTTCTCCTAATTCTCCTATTCTTGTCCCAGTGTTGAATAGAATGTTTGGCTGTGAGTATCTGCATCTTTATTAGTCAGGTGCTGGCAGAGCCTCTCAGAAGACAGCCACACCAGGCTCTTTTCTGCAAGCACATCTTGGCATCACCAATAGTTTTGGGGTTTGGTGACTGGACATGGGATGGATCTCAAGGTAGGGCAGTCTCTGGATAGCCTTGTTGCAGTAAATTTTACAACCCAAGAAGGCCCGATCAACAAAAACACAACTCAAGTGATATAAGTACAAACTGCATACCTAGATTGGGCAAAATTACTACTACACTATACTATACTACACTTCCCCATTCATGAGATCCCTTATAACTTATGTTTTTTCCAGGCCACCTGCTTCTCCTCCATTATCCTTCCACCCTCCCTCTCATCCTCCTCCCCTCTCCCCCCAAACCTCCTCTCCACCTCCCCTTCGACTGCCCAATCGTTGGCTCTAGCCTTTACTCTACAAATTAAGGTGGGCAGAAGGTTCATAAGACACCTGTATACTGTTTTGCTCCTCATGTGCACCCCCTCCCAGGAAAGAGAAATTAGTATCAAAATATAAGACCAGGGCTATCCACAACATAGCCTTTTCTTTAGTCTCTGCTCCAAATTTTGTTCCTGTATTTCCTTTAGATAGTATCAATTCTGAGTTTGAGATGGGTAGGTGGCCCCATCTTTCAACTGGAAGCCATGTCTATCTACTAGAGGTGGTTTATTCAAATTCCGTCTCCCAACAGTTGAGCATTTCAACTAATGCCATTCTCACTGAGTCCTGGAAATCTTTCCCATCTCTGGTGTCTGAGACTTTATAGTGTGCCTCTTCCCAATCTCATGTTCAACACCCCACACTTCTGTATGTTTATATATTTCTCTTCATTCTCTGGGCCCTCTAGACTTTTCTCCTGTCTACCCTAATGCCTTTTCCTGACTCTTTTATTTCCTTCCCCCTCCCTCTCCACACAGTTCTCCACCTCCCATGATTATTTTTCCCCCTTCTAAGTGGGATTGAAGCATCCACACTTTGCCCTTCCTTCTTGTTAAGCTTCATATGGTCTGTGATTTGTATCATGTGTATACGAGGCTTTTTGGCTAATATCCACTTATCAGTGAGTACATACCATGTATGTCCTTTTGGGTCTGGATTTCCTCACTTGGGATGATATTTTCAAGTTCTATCCATTTGTCTGCAAAATTCATGATGTCCTCATTTTTAATAGCTGATTAACATTCCATTGTGTAAGTGTACCACATTTTCTGTATCCATTCTTCCATTGAGGGGGATCTGTTTTTTTCCAGCTTCTTCCTCTTATGAATGAGGATGCTCTGAATATAGTGGAGCACTTGCCCTTGTGATATGATGAATCATCTTTTGGGCATATTCCCAGAATTGTTATAGCTGGGTCTTCACGTAGAACATTTTACAGTTTTCTGAGGAACTGTCAGATCCTCAGAGTGGTTGTACCAATTTGCAGTCCCACCAGCAATGGAGGAGTTTTCCTTTTTCTCCCCATCCTTCATTCACTCTCACTGGAGTTTTTGACCTTAGTCATTCTTATTGGTGTAAGCTGGAATTTCAGGGTCATTTTGATTTGCATTTCCCTGATGACTAAGAATGTTGAACATTTCCTTAAGTACTTCTTGGTCATTCAAGAGTCCTCTGTTGAGAATAGTTTGTTTAGGTCTGTACCTCATTCTTAATTTTGTTATTTGGTTTTCTGGATTCTAAATTCTTGAGTTCTTTGTGTATTTTTGATATTACTCCTCTATCTGATATAGGGTTAGTGAATATTACTTCCCAATCTTTAGGTGACTTTTTTATTGGTTATTTATTCATTTACATTTCAAATGTTATCCCTCTTTCTAGTTTCACCTTCAGAAACTCCCTATCCCAGTCCCCTTCACCCTGCTTCTATGAGGGTGTTCCCTACCCATCCGCCCGGTCCCACCACACCCCTCTAACATGCTTAAGCATGGAGCCAGCACAGGACCAAGGGTCTCCCCTCCCACTGATGCCAGATTAGGCAATCCTCTGCTATATATGCAGTTGGAGCCATGGGTTTCTCTATGTGTACTCTTTGGTTGATGGTTTAGTCCCTGGGAGCTCTGGCGTTTCTGATGGGCTGGTATTGTTTTTCTTCTTCAGCTCCATCAGTCCTTCCTTCCTTTAACTCCTCCACTGGGGTCCCAGTGCTCAGTCCGATGGTTGGCTGTGAGCATCAGCATATGTATTGTTCAGGCTCTGGCAGAGCTTCTCAGGGGATAGTTATATCTGGCTCCTGTGGTGTGTGCTGGTAGTATTTGCTGAAGGAGGCAGAGGCAGGAGGATCACAAGTTTGAGGTCAGCCTGTTGGTTGCCTTTTTTTCCATTCACAGTGCACTTTGCCTTATAGAAGCTCTGCAGTTTTGGTTTTCAACTTTTGACCTTAGAGCCTAAGACACTGGTGGTCTGTTCAGGAAATTTTCCCTGTGCCAGTATGTTTGAGGCTGTTTCCCACTTTCTACTCTATTAGATTCAGTGTATCTGGTTTTATGTTGAGAATCTTAACCCACTTGTGAGTTCTGTGCAAGGTGATAACTATGGAGCAATTTGCATTCTTCTACATGCAGACTATCAGTTAGATGATCACCACTTGTTGAAGATGCTTTCTTTTTTCTACTGTATGATTTTTGCTTCTTAGTCAAAGATCAAGTCTCCATAGGTGTGTGGGTTTATTTCTGGGCCTTCAATTCTATTCCATTGATCAACTTGTCTGTTTCTATACTAATACCATGCAGTTGTTATCACTATTGATCTGAAGTACAGCTTGAGTTCACGGATGGTGATTGCCCCTGGAATCATTTTATTTTTGAGAAACACCTTTGGCTATCCTGGGTTTTTTGTTTTTCCATATGAAGTTAAGAATTTCTCTTTTCATTTCTGTGAAGAATTATGTTGGACTTTTGATGGGGATTGAGTTGAATCTGTATATTGGTTTTGGTAATATGGCCATTTTCACTATGTTAATCCTACCAATCCATGAACATGGGAGATATTCCATCTTCGGAGGTCTTCTTCAATTTCTTTCTTCAGGGATCTGAAGTTCTCATCAAACACTTCTTTCACTTACTTGGGTAGAGTTACAACCAGATATTTTGTATTAGTTATGGCCATTGAGAAAGGTGTTGTTTTCCTAGCCTGTTTATCATTTTTATAAAAAAGAGCTACTGATATGTTTAATTTTATATCCTAACATGTTGTTGAAGTTGTTTGTCAGCTCTAGGATGTCTCTGGTAGAATTTTTGGGGTCGCTTATGTATATTATCATAATATCCCCAAATATGATTCCTTGACTTCTTCATTTTGAATTTGTATCTCCTAGATCTCATTTTGTTATCTAATTGCTCTAGATAGAAATTTTAGTGCTATATTGAATAGAGAAGAAGAGAATGGGCAGAAAAACCAGCAGGGAGAGGCTTGCCAATCTGTCATAGTTTCAGGTGGAGGTGCAGACAGGAAGGGGGATGATGGTCATGTAGAGTAAGATAGATCTCATGTCTGCTGGGCTTTGTGGGGGGTCCCAGTTGGCATGTGTATTGGGGTGGGGGGGTCTCACCTGTGTTCCAGGTTATGCCAGACCTCCTGGGATACATGTAGGCTGTAGGGTCCCAGGGAAGGGGGTCAGGCTACCAGATCTTCCATGGGTTCAGGTTGAGATGCAGACGGGAAGAGGGGTCTTCATACTTTTATTTAAAATCAGATTTTTATTTGGCATTATTTTCCAACCACTAGGAAAAAATTTATGAAGTTCTGATATGTGTGTGTTTCTATTGGTGATGAATTATTTCAGTTTTTATGATGTGTTTATTTTAAACAATTATTATGACAGATTCAGGCAAGATAGCTCAGTGATAAGGGCATTTGCCATGAAGGCCTATCAGTCTGAGTCAATGACTGGAATTCACAAAGAAAACTAAATTTCATGGATTGTCTTCTGAGATACATATTCTACATTGCACACAACTCCCATCCCCTCACAAGTACATTAATAATAAGTTACATAAAAATATTAAGAGATACTACATGTATAACACTTCTTGTTTTGCATGTCCTATTTTAGTACTTTAGATTGTTGCATTCTTTTCTATCTAACATTGATTCTAAAAAGACAAATACTATTACTTTATTTTTATTCTTTGTGGAGAGATTTTTGGGGCTGCATGGCAGAAATGTGACATTGGACAAGTGTAACGGCCCATTCTGCTGCTCCAGTCCGCAGGTCAGGGTCTAGCAAGAGAGAGAGAGAGTGGGAACAGAGACACAAAGAGTGGAGACAAGACAGGGAGTCTGGTCTATTCTCTTCTCATGTTTCGCCTCAAGTCTCGCCTCATGTCTCGCCTTTATTGGAAGGAAATCATGGGTATATATAAGCACAAGCAGGGGAATGCAGCTGAAGACACTTTACCACATGCACCCTGCAGCTGGGGGCAATAAACAACAAAACAAGATATGTAAGAAAAGCAAGATAATTATCAGAGTGTGCTCAGCTGTTGTAGGCTGTTGAAAACAAGTCTCTTGTCAGGGTATATGGCTCGAGATAGCTGCAAAGATGATAGCCACTTTCTGCTCAGAGTCAGCTCCCAACAGACAAGGACAAGGATAATGAGAAGGAGCCAGAAGATGAGAATGCATTGCTAGAGTTAGTTTGAGGTCAAACATAACAATTCAGTGAGAAACTGCAAGAAAACAAATTGAGTCATTCAAATTGGAGAGAAATTTGTGCCAGAATAGCAGAATAAAACCAGCCCATCTAGAGTTCATAAAGAAGTTGAAAGGTTGAGCTTATTCAACAGTAAGCTTCTGAGATGACAATTGTATGTGAATATATTGTCATATGTGAAACAAAGGTGAAATTTACTCTTAATAGGATATGTAATGGTTTGTAATTTATATAAATTGAGAAAATTTTCAACTATTTCTCCAAATATCTTTATTTATATCTCTATTTCTCTCAAGAACAACACTTCCATGTTTGTAAGTCTAACTTGATTCCTGTCACTATTCATTAATGCTTTGTCATTTGATTTTATTATTTTGTATATTGTTTTTCTGGTTACTTCTGTTGCTAGGTAGTCCAGTTCACTAACCATTTATTTGGTGCAGTTTATCCCAATGTATATTCATTTCTTAAATGAGTCATAATTTTAATATCTTAATTTGAGTCTTATAAATATGTTTAATATTTACAACTTTCAAAATGAAATCCAATCATACCTGATTTAACTGATAACTTTGATGATCAGTTCTGTGACAGCTGTAATTTCAATTACTCTGTTCTTATTATATTTTTGAGTCCTAATTTCCTGTTTCTACACATTGTCAGTAATCCATGATTAAATAGCATAGATTACAATTTGTATGGGTTGGATATTGGAAATATATAAATTCCTAAATATAATGTTGAACTTTTCTCTAGCATGGGGATAAATTACTTTGGTAGTTTGCCAGACTAGATGAGGGCACTATTTATTATATAGATAGTATATTTTTTATTTTGTGTTAATATGTATCTGAATATTCTATTAATATTTTACATATTATAAACTTCTTGAATCAGGATTGTCAGAATAAGTGCTAATAACTGTTTTGTAATTTGCTTGCATTGTTCTCTTTTCAATGTTACCTGGTGTCTTCAAATCATATGATCAATAAATATTCAACAGTGGACCACTTGTATAGACAAAACAAATGAAGTAGAAAATAAGTCAAAGAAGTCTGAAATACGGTTTTCTCACCATTGCTAAAGGGAAGACAATCTATAAGCATAAGAGAGACTTTGTATAATCTATAGCCCTAAGGACTTAACCACTATTAACAGCAAAGAAAGCAGAACCTCACTCTTCCAAGTAATAGGAAGTGTAGTTTTCCACAGTCTTTATTGAGTTTGAAAATAGATCATTTATTCATGTCTTTCAGAAGTTAAATAAACAAGCTGCTAAGTTTGTGATTATTATAACAAACAATACAAAACAAGTACCTTAAAGGACTATTTTGGTATTATGGGACTTGGGAAGTTATGTTTTTATCAAGATTTTGACATGATTATGCATAGTCTTATTTTTATTCCATTCATCATAGCTATAAAATGACAATATTTAATACTAGTTTACTCTTAAATTGCTTATGTAATCAAAGAGAACAACTTGAGATCCTTGTTAGTTCTGGGAAACGTGTCACGATACCAAAACACCATGGGCTAGCAAATGACACCAAGCAAACTCTTCTGGATGCCAGTTATTTTTGCATTTATTTTATACACACATACACACACACACACACACACACACACACATGCACACAAGGAGATTCATGTTCACATGTATGTTGTATAATGTGTGTCTATGCTTAGGAAACTACTACCTTCAGTTTTCTGAACAACAAATTAGTGCTCCAGTAATATTACACACCATTCTATTCTCTGTATCTTTCAATTAATTAAAACCATAATGGTAAATTTTCCAGTGTTAACTATCATTTATAATGTAAATATTATTTCTCTGTTGTAAGTGTAGTATGGATATAGAAGCCATAGGAAATTTGGTGTTATAACATTGAATAGAGTCTGAATATCAAGCCCTTAATATTATTGATTCCTATTTTTAAAAATATTTATTTTTTATGTGTAGTTAAAATCAATTATCTCATTTATCAAATATAATCAGACAATTTAAAGAGATTATGCTTTTGATTTTGAATAATTTATCCATCATTTGTTTGACTTCTTTAATAAATGAGAAAAGCATAGTTGGAATCAAAACAGAAAAACCATTAACTTTGCTGCTGAGATAAGTATTTTAGTTTCATTCATTATTATTATATGTGGTAGTTGATAACTAGATTATTGCATTATCTCTAAATATTATGATCCCATTTTCCTTATGGTATAAGATTCTCAAGATATTTCAGATTCCTTGATATTTCAGATTCACCATAAAGAAAAATTCCTTATGCCCACACTATAATAATCATAAAAAGAAACAAATATTCCAAACACATCTTAAGTTTACTGGTGTTCTCAGTTTAGTAATGTGTTGGTTTGAATAGGAATGGCTCCCATAGATTCATGTATCTGAATGATTGGCCCATGGAGAGTGGCACTTTTAGGAGGTGTGGCCTTGTTAGGGTAGGTGCAGCCTTAGTTGGAGAAGTGTGTAACTGTAGGAGTGGGATTTGAGGCCTCATATCCTGAGCTACATCCAGTGTAGCCTACAGTCTTATCCTTCTCTCTATAAATCATGATTTAGAACTCACAGCCCCTCCTCTAACACTATGTCTGCTTGCATGCTACCATGTTTTTCACCATGATGTTAATGAATGAAACCTCTGAACCTATAAGACTACACCAATTAAATAGTTTTCTGTATAAGAGTTGAAATGTTCATGGTGTCTCTTCACAACAATAGAAACTTTAAGTACAATAACCACTATCATGGAATATCAGGAATAATTATTCATTTTCTAAAACTTTCTTATGTTTTACTCAGTATTTCTATTTTTCTTAATCTTAGTGAAAATAGCTACAAGCTACATAAGTAAGAGATGAAGACTTTTACCAATATAATTTGTTCCCATTCCCTGGTTCACTATTTTAGATGTTATATTTTTTTAGTCACTATTTTAGATGTTACATTTTTAAAGGCAAGAAAGATATACTTTATTTTGAATTAATATTTATGTCAGTAGTGATATTCTTATATTTATCACAAGTTGAAATGCACCGAATTCATTGAATAATAAAGATAGCTTATTAATTTTTATTTTTAAATTCCATGTTAATTCTGATAGAAAACTAAGAGAATCAGAAAGTTAGAATAATGAGAAGCAGTCTAGATTAATGAAGGATTAAAATAACTTGATATGTCGAATATTCTTTGGGACAGTTTCCTAAATCTTTTCAGGATAGCCAGTCATCTCTCAAAGTCTGTTCATGAGTTAGTAATGTCATAATATATTTCCCTGAAATAACATATATACAATGAAGAGTAATATATTTTAATGATAATTTCATTAAATATGTATGAGATTAGGTTTACTTACTAAGTTGTTGGTGCTTTAGTGAAAATTTCATATTAATCTCCATGTAATAACAGAATAGCAATTTGAAATCATATTTTATGGTATCCAGAAGACAAAGAAGTTTAAAATGAGAAAAATAAGGATGATTAATATGAAATTTGAGAAACTTATAGATCCTTAAATTTTGTATACCTTACTTAAATGTGTAAGGTAGAAATTTTGCTTTCATGAGAAAAATAATCTTGTAATTATATATTACTTATATAGTCAAGATTATAATTGAAACTCATTTTCCTAATAGGATGGAGTTTATAAGTTCACATACTCTCTGTAATGGTTAATCTTTATTTCATTTCTAGGCAGGATTTCAAATCACCATAGAAACACAGCACAGAGAGTGTCTAACAAGGCATTTCTAGAAAGTTGTAACAGAGAAATGCAGTCCCACCATTGTGTTCCAACACTGAAAGACATGAATCTTAAAACCACCAGTCAACTTTTTCTTCTACTACTGTATCTCTTTCAAAATAGAAGTAATTTAACTTGAAAAAAAATTTAAAATCTTAGTAGTCTATTTTTGACCACACTTTGTATCTTTGATATTGCTGATGTATTAACTCTACAAACATATGTTTACTTGGCTTATACACCAACCCTAGATTTCCTTACCTCTCTGTATTCTTAGTGAAATTGTGTTTATTGATGGTTGATTATGTAGTAATAGAGGAGGGAATACTTTATGTATCTTATTCTACATAATTTCTATAGTAACCTTATCTATTGAATAAATATGATAATCACTCTATTACCAGGAGAAATTAAGCCATGGGGGGGTATTCCAATAGTCAATTACAAGTTTGGGTTTGACTATTAACTTTTTCTTTCAGTTGTTGCTGTTGTTTTGAACTGTTTATATTTGTGGTATTAAATTGCTTTGTCATGCTAGTAATCAAAGTAGTATTTTATGCATACTTGGCAAGTATTCTACCATGAAGATGTTGCTTCAGTAGAAATGTTGACTTTCTAATAATATATAATGAATGATTCATTAAAATGAATACTATATTACACATTTACCTTTTCCTTCATCTTCACATTCATGTTCTCTAATTAATCTTAGAAGGTATTTTCAAACATAGCTTTATTTATCCTCAACACAATTCAGATTCTATGCCTAAATTTTAGAACAAGATTTCCTCTACTTTTTGGGAAACTTGTATACCAAGTCTTGTTTCTTCAAGCTTCTGTTGACAAATGCACCTTCATCAACAAGGATTGAAGTTTATACATGTGAGTCTAAACTTAAAATTATTCCTCTATTTGTATTCAAGTTTTATTCACCTACCATTAATTTTTCTCTGAAACAAATGACAAAAACAGGGGGGTATTGATCCTACACCGCTTCTTGGACCACTGGGCAAATTTTGTTGCCCTTTTGTTTATAGCTAAATGTTTACATTCCACCAACTTCCTGGCTATCTAGTACACTGTAGATTTTGTTTCTGCTTTCACTGTCTCATTAAATCTAGTTGAGTTCAAGTCATCAATTACCCTTTAATTACCAAATTCAATGAGTATTTTGTGTCTATCCTTTCTTCTATACTGGGAATTCATGATCTCTTAATTAGCTTTTGTTCTTCCTGGTATTACATGACTCTATCCTCTACTCACATGGTTCTCTTCATTCTTCTTTTTGCTTTTTCATAGGCTGTTCTTCTACTAGCCTTAAAATATAAATAAAAAATAGATAAATTCAACTTATATTATGTCATTATAATTGGGAATCTGATTCACTATATTTTATATTGTTTTGTATCTATTTCTCTGCTTTTCTTCATATGTATTTTTGATTTCTTCATAGATAGTATATGTATAACTCTTGTACACATTAAAATGCTAGAAAGTCATGAATTAGAATAAAAACAATCAGCTTTGTTTTTATAAGAGAAATATTGAAAGGACTGAGACAGGCTGATTCCATGACAAGCTTGAAACTGGCAGGTTAGTAGACTATGCCTAAATTGCTGTTTCTGAGGACTGGACAAGTCCAGCAAGTCAGTTACTGGAAAATTCCCAGGTCCTGGGCAGCCAATCAGAAAGTGCCCCACCATCAGAAGCTGCCCTACGACCTGGTCTAAGGCAAGGATAGAGTCAACAACAGTTCCAGGTTTCCCTAGCAACAGTTTCCAGGCCCTAAGCAGTGGTTCTGGAATGTCCCTAGAGATAGAGCCAACCAGTTAAGATAAAAGTCACCTACCTTTCCCTAGAATTCTCCTAATGTGCTTTAAATTGGGTCTGTGAGCTTGTTTGGGTGTTTTCATCTTGGTAAATGGTAGATCCAGTATGCTGGATGTCTACAGAAAAAAAAAATCACTCTGCATTTGCATACTATTTGAGTCTGGGGTATCATTCTTTGGAGAATCATGGACTCTTACGTTATCTGAAGAAATAAAAATGAAATAAACCTATGTGAAACTTTTTGTGTTGATAAACTTCCAGTGTTTGCCCTAATGTTTCATATTATTCACAAATAGACAAGGTCAACAGTAACTCCAAGAGACATACTTTCTCTTAAGGGCACAGGTCTCATGTAGTCAAATAGCTGAAGAGAGTCAATGTGAGCTATCAAGATCCAAATAACTGATCTATATATAGTGTGCAGGGATATTTACCCAGAAGATGGAAGTCCAGAGAGATATAAGTAGAAGTGAAGTATGTGGCTCTGAATCAAAATCTCCATTGTTACCTTGGCAGAATTGGAGAGGCACCATCCTTCAACTATAAGGATAAGATGTATCAAACTTGGGAAGTATACCACTAAACTTGGCACAGTTTTTTGACATGCCTGATTGGAGACTTCCCAAATACAAACACAGGTCAAAGGGCCTTCCATACCCCTTGGAGTTTTAGTCACAGAAAACATACTTATGATTTAAAAAAAAATCCCATCAAAACCAAAGACAAAGTTGAAATCTCCTGACAAGAAGTTGGAATTCTTGTAGAAAAAACAGAAACATTTAAAGAGAATTGCCCAAAATCTCACATGAAAGAAAACAAACAAATAAACTAACTAACCAACCAACTAACCAAATAGCCAACAAACAAAGAAACAAACAAAACAGTGGGAACAAAAAGAGAAAAGTGAAAACTAGGGGACATACTATCCATCACATTAGATGTGGAAACATGAAAAAAATCTACTAGTCAACAAGTCACTGCAACTCCCCATACACTGCCAAGACAGGCCAGGTGGGGACTGCATGACATGGTTACTGCCTTGGAATAGAGCCAACGGGGTGTGGGCCTCCATAGGGATTGATAGTTGCTGTTGGTATAAGGGTTGCTTGTATATTAATGTACATATTTTTAGGTTCCTCCTTGGAAGAATGTCCTCTCTGCTAAGGTGCATGACTCCATGATAATCAGAGACAGGATGAATCCTAGAGGCAAGGGTATGTCTAATGTCTCAACAAATGGTAAATACAGAGATCTTCAGGACAACCCTCAAGGCAGAGGAGAAAGAACTCTTAAAAATATAAGTTGGAAAATACATAGTTTCTCAACTATACAAACATAAGGATTCAATATGAATTGCATAAGGAGCTTCAGAAATCTAAAGGAACAGAGGCAATTGTACCATAAGCCAGCTTGTCAGAAACATACAAAGACAGGCAGATATAAGACAAGCAGATTCTTGAGTTCTATCTCAGCCAGGGACAGAAGGAATTTAGATCGAGATGTGGTCAGAATGGTAACCTGAGTACAGGACCCCACCTAACTAAGTTTACAAAGGCAAGCAGATCTCTGAATTCTTTTGCAATTTAAAAATAGGGACTTCTTGTCTTTTTTTAAGAGTCAAGGGTAGAATGCTGATTCCTGGGAAGGTCTAGAGGGAACATAGGATAAATGACTAAACTGAGATGTAAATAAAAGACTGAGCTCTTGGTAGTCATGAGATGTGGTAGCAGAAAACAAGAGCAATCCTTTTTTTAGATTTTCTTCTGGTGGTAGCTGAGCTGTCTGGCAATCTCTGGAAAGTGAACACATCTCTTTTTTTTAGAATTTTTTCTAACAGGATTTTGGGTTTTGTTCAGGAAATCCATGGAGAACAAACATAACTCTTTTAGAAATTTTCATAGCTCTTTTAGAATTTTTTGAACAGATTCTTTACTTTGTTTGGAAATCTCAAGAATTACTTAAAGAGCTAACATAGCATTTTAGAATGTTTTCCAGAAGCTGTCCAGAGGGAGAACTGTGTGATGGGCTAATACAACCCTTCTAGATCTTTTCTGGCTTTCTGATTTTGATGGGAAAACCCAAGAATTACTTTTAGACTTTTTCTAACATGATTACTGACTTGGTCAGAAAATTCAAGATTTTTTTTCTGACTTTGATCAGAAAGCCCATGAGCTATCCAAAGAGCATTTAGAATTTTTCTAGCAGAGAGCTATCTCGAGCAAACTACAAAGCCAAGAGCTATCTACAGAGAGCTGTCTAGGAAGCTATCTCAAGCAGAACATAGGCTTGTATCCCACAATTTGACTTTGAGTCATTTTTGTAGCCACTCCGAGATACCCTTCATGGAACCCCTGTCCAAGCCTTGGCTGGTTCTTGGTAATACAGGCCCTGGCCCCTATCTCTTCAATTCTAAAAACCAATAAAGGTGTTATAGGTGAAAAGCCAGAAAATATTTGAGAGTTCTGATTTTAAAAAGTAACAGTGTCCACATAATGGACTCAGATGAGCAGATAAATGAAATAGGGAAGTTAAGTCATCAATTAGACAAGAACTGTGAAAACTGTGTACTGAATATTGGGACTCATAAGTTAGAAAAACAAACAGCAAAAGGCATCTAAGTCAGATAGGTGCAGGTACAATAGTAATGTTTGGCTTTGATATACCATTCCTAATTTTAGACAAATCAGCCAAGAACCTTAAATAAAAAAAAAAATAAAAAAAAACTTATACCATATGTGAATCTATATAAGCAAGCTGTGAATTTACTATCAACTATGGATGGGGCTGAATGTAGAATGTTCTTCCCACAACATACTCTTTTAGAAGAAAATTGCAAAAATGTCACCTCATTATTTTCTTACTTTAATCAATTAATTATCTAACAAACTGAAGAAACACAAATGGTTAAAAGGGTTTCTTAAAAGTGTTCGGTATACTAAACCATAAGGAAATGAAAGATAAAATTCAGCATATCTACCATCACAAAATATTGGTGTGTATCTTTTGTTATTTGCAGTTTTATAATAAATTTAAAAGATTTTTTAAAAGCTGATAAATACTGAAGAAAATTTAGAAAAAGAACGCTATACTCAGTGATAGTGGTATTATAAACTTCTCCAGCTACTAAGAAAATCCATATGGAAGTTTTGCAATACATTAAAGATAGAACTATCATATTACCCAGTTTCATTACTTCTGAGTATTTAGGCACACATCCAAAGAACTCACAATACTACCAGAGAGATATTTGAACTTCAGTGTTTACTTGATGCAAAATTCACAATGGCTCTGAAAATGGAACCAATCAACATGCCTATGAATAGATGTCTATCTTATGGCTTCTATTGCTGTGAAGAGACACCATGACCATGGCAACTCATATAAAGGAAAACAGTTAATTGGGGTTATCATCTTAATTCCAATTTTATAGGTTTGTTCCATTATCTTTGTTGTGGGAACGTGACAATATACAAGAAGACCTGGAGTGTAGCTACAGGAAGCAATCAGAGAGAGAGAGAGAGAGAGAGAGAGAGAGAGAGAGAGAGAGAGAGAGAGAGAGAGAGAGCCGATGC
>NW_021604563.1:6054019-6118904 GCF_004785775.1 Grammomys surdaster
GACGGAGGGAGGGAGGGAGGGAGGGAGGGAGAGAGAGAGAGAGAGAGAGAGAGAGAGAGAGAGAGAGAGAGAGAGAATACAGAGAGGCTCACTGGTCTGCTTTAATCATTTTGAAACCCTAAAATCTGTCCCCATAGTAACAGACTTCCTCAACAAGGCCACACTTACTTCAATAAAGTGATCAAGAATTCAAATCCATGAGTCATGGGGACCACTCTTATTCAAACAATCATGATGACTGAATAAGGAATATGACATCAGCACAGGGAAATGTTTTCAGATGCAAATAAAAGAAAGAAAGAAAAAAAGAAAGAAAGAAAGAAAGAAAGAAAGAAAGAAAGAAAAAATCATGACATTTTCACAAAAAGACATAAAACTAGAGACCATTGTGTCAAGAAAAATAAACCAAATCCAGAAAGAAAAATGCCATATTTAAACCAAATTTTCTTTTATATGGAGATCCTAGACTTATATCTATAAATTACTTATTTGATATATATATATATGCATCTGTGTGTGTGTACATGTATGTGCATGTGTGTATAAGTCATTAAGCTGTAAAGGTACCATAATAGGAGAAAAATAAATCTCCCTCTTCCTCTTTGGATTTTTGAGACAGGCCTTCTCTGTATAACCCTGATTGTCCTGTATCCTGAAACTTCCTTTGTAGACCAGCAGGCCTTGAACCCAAAGATACCCACCTTCTTCTCCATACCAAGTCCTGCAATTAAAGGCATACACCATCAGGCTAAGAAAGAAAAAGAAATCTTAGTGTAGGAGAATGAAAAAGAAGAGAATAATCAAACACATGTGAATTGAAAGCAGATTATTACTCCTGAGGGTAACATTTATAAAGACGACACCCAATCTGGCTTGTTCTTAATCAGCCGCCATCTTCCCGACTAGACAAGGCTTGTGGCCACAAGCAGCAGTTGTGTATTCTTGCTGCTCGGCTCAAGCTGCCTGCTCAGGCCACAGGCTCAGGTGGCCAGAGACACTGGCCCTGCCCCCCACTAGATGCCAGCATGGGAGATGGCTCTGCCAATCTTCCACACTGTCTCCACAAGGCTGGGCTGAGCCCAGACCATCCCGCCATCCATTCAGTAGAAATGAGACTCTAGAGATTAAAGATTAAAAGGTTTTATATATGTTTGATAATGCTCAATTAACAAGATGCCCACACAATTGGAAGTGTTAACCAATTAACTAACCTAGATATAAGTTGTTAGCCAGGAATGCTCTCTATACCTGCATGGTTATCCATGGCTCCTACATCTCTGCTCCTCCCTTTGCTCCCCCACTTCCTTCTTCTTACTCCTCTCTCCTTAGCTCCTCTCAGCTTGAGGGGAAAATTTCCCACTACATATTAATATTAAGAGGATGAAAATCACTAGTAGGAGGGAGACATGGGGAAGAGAATATAGAAGAGGAAGATGACAAATATGGAAAAAGTAGATAGGAATTTATCATAATAAAATCATTACATTGAATGATAACTTTGAAAAACTGAAGAAGAAAAGAAATTGAAATATTTGAGTAAGCCAATGACATTATGAACCCTTGGATAAATTAAAATATACCATTTTTGTAAATTTATATATGGACTAAATATAATTTCTCTTCTCATTAATATATGATAAACCTTTCACTTAACACATTTAATTTTTATATGAATCCCATAAATTTGGGAAGAAATGTCATAGATAGATAGAAAGATAGATAGATAGATAGATAGATAGATAGATAGATAGATAGATAGAGGAGAGAGACTTGGGGAATTTAAATGATGCCCTAATACAGGTACTGTTGGGAGCCGACTCTGAACAGAAAGCGGCTATCATCTTTGCAGCCATCTCGAGGCGTATACCCTGACAAGAGACTTGTTTTCAACAGCCTACAACAGCTGAGCACACTCTGATAATTATCTTGCTTTTCTTACATATCATGTTTTGTTGTTTATTGCCCCAGCTGCAGGGTACACATGGTAAAGTGTCTTCAGCTGCGTTCCCCTGCTTGTGTTTATATATACTCATGATTTCCTTTCAATTGAGGCGAGACTTGAGGATAGAATAGACCAGACTCCCTGTCTTGTCTCCATTCTTCGTGTCTCTGTCCCCAGTCTCTCTCTTGCTAGGCCCTGACCCGCGGACCAGACAGAGCAGCAGAATGGGCCGTTACAAGGTACTAATTAATGAATTCATACCTCATCCTTATTTTTTATTATTCCTTATACTGTGCTAACTGTGACACAAGACCAAGGCACTTGTTTCCATATATAAAATAACTGGGAAATAGGAATAAAAACATGAAGCAAAAGAAACATATCAGCTATGTATTAAATAATATCTGTTTTGTAAAAATACTGGATCTCATGTTCTCTCATCTGTTGTTGAAAGGATATCTGCACACAAAATGTAGTAAGTATACAATTTTTTATGTCATTCTAAAGTAATGATTACAAATGAGCACAAGCCAAAATATTAATATTTTACCTTTCAATTAAATGTCCTTGTGAGATTTGTCAGCTCTAAAAATATCCTATAACTTAGAATATTAAATTTCAAAAGGACATAAAATAAAATAATTGCATATAAAAGATCACTGACAGCTACTAAACTGTGCATTAACTTTAGGAGGTACCAAATAAATGAACATTATTTAGATATTTCAATTAAAGCCCCAAGGATTTTCTATGTAAAATTTAAGCACTGTATTTTATTGTTTCTAATTCTCTAATGATTTAAGTTTTTAACTTGCAAAAAGGAAAATATTTTTACACAGTGATATTTGATCTCAAGTTTGAAGAATTTTCTTACATTTATTAAAACTATAATTGACTTCAGTATAAATACTGAAATATTGACTGTAGTTTAGCTAATAGTTTGTTTAGAAATAGTTACAAATGAATTGTCTAATCCTATGTAAAACATATTTGAATTATTTATTAAAGCTTTCAAAAATGCAGATTGATCAGGAATGTGTATATATATATACGTATATATACACATGTGTATATATATACATATGTATATATACACATGTGTATATACATACATATATATATATATATATATATATATATATATATATATATTCATGTATTTTTACATCCAATTTTATTTTTTAAGCAATAATTTTATGGAGAATGGAGAATTTACACTCTATCAGCTATACATATATTTATTACTCAATTTTTATTTCATTTATTTACCAGGTTGGCTTACTACACTCTAGAACTTGCTTGCCTCTGCCTGAGTGCTGGATTAAAGTCATGTGTCACCATTCCCAGTGCATTTCTCAACTTTCAAACTTAGTATTTACCAGCTTCCAGAGACTTCCACAGACTTTAAGGACATTTTACCTTCTTAAATAGGGTTAAATATACATGTGTCTGTGTGCATCTGTTGCAGTTCATAAGTACTACAGAGGTTCGTAGCAATGCAAATATTTAGTGGAAATGGGAACGAAGGCAAAAAAAAAAAAAAAAAACAGAGAATAGTGTCCTAGACATAGGGGAAAGCAAGTATAATATCCAGAAGTATGATTTTTATAGGTTGAAAATTCAAAGGACACATATACTCATACCGTACTCAAACCATAGTCATGTCCCTGTTACCCCAATTTATGGTTTCAATGTAATCAAAATGACAGTGTTATTTTTCAGAGGATAGCAATGTTGTATGGCATTCCATGGAGAGATACTTACAAATGTATATTTAATTACCCAAAATAAGGTACTGACAGGAAACCAAAAAAGTGATTCCATCAAGTCTAGTAGGCTTATTAGAATTACTTCATCATAGATGAAGGGCTAGTAGGAGGAATATATGTGATGGTGTAGAGTGAAAAATTATAGATACTGGGTATATAGAATCCTATTTAGACACATAAAATATTCTTTAGGCTTTCTTTATAAAGACATGGAGGCATGAAGCAAGTTAAGAATGTAGACAGACTAGTTACGGGAACTGGCTAGAATGCAAGTTAGCCAGGTGCAACCAAACTGAGAATTGCAGTGACAGGGCAAGGCCAAAGTACCAGGGCAGGACCACATTCTTGAGGAAAGATAAGCGTACAGAGAGAGTTTTCACATGACCCTGACTCACGTAGGTTGGGTTCCTTTGGAATGTTCTGCTATTTTTATGTTATGCCACCTTAACAACCCCTCACCCCCTCCCCATTCCTTGGTTTGTGGTTTTTCCCCTTAAAAACCCCTCTCAAACTGGCTGTCGGGGTCAATTCAGCTCCTGTGTGGGCATACGAATTGACGGGCGGCTAGCTGTCACGTCCTAATAAACCTTGCTATTGCTCCGGTACATGGTGTCTCGAGCAGATTACTGGGTGGTCGTGACTTTCTGAGACTTGAGTGAGGGTCTCCCCTCTGTGGAGGTCTTCAATGGCTCACAAAAGATACAACCCTGGTGTTCTCTGGAAAACATGTGGCCTGTTCTGCAACCCATATTCTCCTCTTCCTAGCAATTGCTTACAGGTATCTTATAAATCTTCTAAAAATTTCTGAGTTTCCTGATCATTATAAGTATCATTTTTTTGCCTGAAGCATAGTATTTTTCATTCTCACAAAAGGAAGAGATGTCTAAATTCATAAGAAATGCCTGAGCAATAAGAAAACACAATCTTTATATCTGCATGGAACAATAAACAATGCTAATCAGCTTATAAAATAAATAGGAACAAGCTTAGAAATACCACACTTATTGATTTCACAACATGTTACAAATATGTCATGTTTTGTAGTTAAGGCAATATAGCATCAGAAGAAAAAGAGGAATTTTTAAAAATTTATTTTATTTTACTTTTTATTTTTTCCCAATCTACTTTTATACCATTTTAGTTGCATGAATGAGTTGGGAGCCGACTCTTAGCCGAAAGTGGCTATCATCTTTACAGCCATCTCGAGCCATATACCCTGACAAGAGACTTGTTTCAACAGCCTACAATAGCTGAGCGCACTCTGATAAACATCTTGTTACACTGTTTAGTGCCCCCAGCTGCAAGGTGCTCCTGGTATCCATGGCTACAAGGCATGTGACATAGTGCCTTCAGTTGAGCTTGTCCGTGAGGGCAAGTCACGTGGTAAAGGGTATAAATACCCAGGATTTCCTTTCTATTGAGAAGGTAGATGTAGGAGGTAGGAGGTAGAAGGTAGAAGGTGGAAGGTGGGAGGAGTCAGGAGACAGAAGGAGTGAGGAGAATATAGAAGAAGAGAGGAGAATAAAGAAGAGACTTGAAGAGACTCCACCGGACTCTGTCTTGTATCTATCTTTTGCGTCTCTCGCCCCTTTTTCCCCCTTCCTCCGTCCCCACTCTCTCTCTTGCTAGACCCTGACCTGCGGACCGGACCAGCAGAACCGGCCGGCCTTTACAAAGTAACAGAACCTGACGGCCGTTACAAAAGAAATGGCAGTTACAAAGTGGCGCCCAGACGTGCGGCAGCAAGAACCAGAGACCCAGTGAGGGACGTTACTGGAAGAAGGATCAACTGAAAATTCCGAGGTGAAACAGAGGTGATTGCCACAGGAAACTGCCGTGTGGAGACCAGTAAGTCATAGTAATAATGGGGCAAGAAATAAGTCAGCCTGAACTCAACTCTGTTTTTGTTCTGTTGCTTGCTGTTTACGTGTATCAATTGTCTGCTTTTGTTTCGCTGTTTAAATGCCTTTCATGCCCAAAAGAAAAAGAAACACATAGAATCCAAAATACATCCAAAGGTTGAAGTAATCAATTTGTCAGAGCCAGATTGTGCTGACCTAGAAGAAAAGACAGCCAAATATTTTGATCCTGAATGGCCTTCTTCCCAAAGGCTCCCTCCCTGTGCTCCTCCACCTCCAGATGCTCCTGCTATAGAGATGGTGGTTGAAGATCACAGAAAGGAGTTGCAGGACAAAATTTCTTTTCTTAAAGAACAAATTTCTCTCCTTAAACAACAAATAGAATTAGAGGAAGAGTATCAGGACTTAATTAATCAGATACAAAAATTAAAGACAGGGAAGAGGTCTCAAGAGGGCAAGGAAAATTCCTCAGGTCATCGAGTTCCTCAACCTGGAGTCCAAAGGCAGCCCCTGTCCTCTGGTTTTAGTTCAGCCACAGATCAGCCAGAGGAGAGAGAGGTTAAGGTTTTCCCTGTATCACAGACTAGAGATGCTCAAGGAGTTTCATGGAGACATCACATAGGGTTTAACTTTCAAATTATTAAAGAATTAAAAAATTCAGTGTCACAATATGGTGCCACTGCTCCCTTTACTCTTGCAATCTTAGAATCTGTTGCAGAGGAGTGGCTGACTCCTGGTGATTGGGATACTCTAGTGAGAGCAGTTATTAGTGGTGGTGACCATCTTATTACAAAAGAAATGGCAGTTACATGAATGTATTAAGGTCAGTTCTAGGTTGAGGAACTAGGAATACAACAGATGCAAATAGTCAAAGAATAAGCAAGGAAATAAACACAAATAGTCAAAAACAAGCAAACCAATAAACAAAGTCCTGTGATCACTCTTGTGATCACTGTTTCTAAGGGCTTATCAGGATGACCAAAATATCTGAGCATACTTCCCTGTCCTAGCCCAAAGTCATTTGCATGCCTGAAATTTCTTTTGTTCTAGCCTAAGATTTAGATTCCTGCCTGAAATTACTTCTTTGTTCTAGCCTAAGGTCAGATTCCTACCTGAAGCCCATTTCCTTGCCTTTGGCCAATGTCAGATATGAAGCTCATTTACTTGTCCTAGGTCATTCAAAATTTTGAATAGAATAGAAAGGTACAAAATAAACTTATACATTTATGAACACTTTATTTTCAGCAATGATGTCAAGAACACATTATGGAGAAAAGAGGTTCTCTTCAATTAATTATGTTAGGAAAACTGTTTGTTCACCCAGAAAAGCAAGAAAATGAACTACTCTTCTACAACATCTATAAAAGAATTAATTCAAATATATTAAAGACTAAGTTTAGGAAAAGACTGAAATAATAGCAACTAGGAAAAACCATATGGAAAATTCCCTTTGACATTAGTATAAGCAATTATGTTTCATATTGTCCCCCAAAACATCAGCATTAATTAAAAGGGTTAGTGGCATTGCACCAATTTTAATAGCTAGTATACAACAAAAGAAACAAGAGAGTAAAGCAACAAGCTACAAAATAGGAAAAGGATACTAGCAAGCCAAATACTTCTTCAGAAATACTTAATAGATAAAATAAAACGTCAAAAATGACTAAGATATAATGAATGTGCAAACATTAACCTGATGTGCCCCCCTGCCCCTAGCCTTCAGCAGGCAGGCCTGAAAGACAGTATTTGCCATAGGACCTTAAAGACTCAGGTGGAGTCATCCACCCTGGCTGCACATACAACTTCTTCCTAAAACATAGAAGAATAGACTGCTGGCTGAGCTTGTCTTGCAACATAATCCAGCTGTAGCAAAGGATGGATTCTATGAGCTTTCCCTATATATACAAATGCTGAAAATTAAACCTTGAGCCTTGAGCCTTGATCAGAGAAATTTGTTTGGTTCCCTGTTTCTTTCCCCCCCCCTCTGTCTCTTTTTTCACTTCCAGACTCCCTTTCAGGTGAACCCAGTTTGTCCTCAATTTCGTCATAATGTTGTTAACCCTATGAGAACTTATACCTAATCAGTTATGGCAAATGTGTGTTACTCATTTCTGATTTTGAAAAATTCAAATATGTACATGTGACTTGACACTTTTCCAGGCTCTCTAGTTGCAACTGCTTTAACAGGAGAAGCAACTAAAAGTGTAATTAGTTATTGCCTACATTATTTTTCTATGTTTGGTGTTCCATATTAGATTAAAACAGATAATGGAACTTGCTATTGCAGGCATGCATTTGAGACTTTCGATCGACAATTTAATATTACCCATATTACTTGGATTCATTTTAATCCTCAAGGACAAGGTATTGTGAAACAGATATTGTAGAACATTAAAATAATATCTTCATAATTCTCTGAGTATGGGAGGAGCAGATACTGGCACGTCTACCCGGGTTTTGCAAGGAACTCTGAAAAATTGGCTTTTTGTTTTTTAAAAAAGAAGGGGAGTTATACCCTGCAAGGTCACTGAAAGCACACCTTGTTTTTGACTTATTTATTTTAATTTTTTTTCAAACTGATGATAAAGGTCACTCTGCAGCAGTTTGCCATTGGCATCCAGTCACTTACAAATCATATGCCACGGTAAAATTGTGAGACCCCTTAACTAATAAATGGAATGGTCCCAACCCTGTTTTAATTTGGGGCCAAGGTTCTGTCTGTGTTTTCTCTCAAAAAGAAAATGGAGCTCAATGGCTGCTGAAAAGATTGGTCTGTCAAGTGAACATGGACCCTGAGCCTAATGATTATGATACTAATGATGAAGACAGCTCAAAAACCCTATCAGCCAGCTGAGTTAACCTGGAGTGTACTCTCCACTCTTACTGGAGAGCAAGTGATTTTTATCAGTACTTAAAGCTACCCCCCATATACCAGGTGGCCAGATTTTGTGTTTGATCCTTGCCATTTAGCAGAAATTAGATACCTGGGACATTCCTGCTTTCAACTTTAATTTCTACACTGCTTGCATCATTAATTATAATCTTGTAGCTTTTAACTTTTGGATCTTGTATCCTAAACAGATTGGTTGTCTTCATACAGGATTGCTATCAGCAAGCTCAGCTATTCACCATGGCAGTTATCCATCGCTATGAAGAAATCCATTGACTGCATGCTCATATGTCTTTTGGTCTGAATTCATATATGGCTTTAGTCTGTATAGGAAAGAGTGTGCTATTGAATGCTGGAAGTCAGAGATGGGTAAGAGTGTTCTGGAGCTTCTATCGACCTAAGTCCAAGGCAAACATCAATGCTGGTATTTTGTCCTCCTCCATGGGGAAGAAGGATCAATATAAACACCAACCTAAGCCAGACACAATCTCCTGGCCAGGATGATGGAAAACAAGTAAATCTTGTGGCCCCATCCAGCTACTGGTACTGCTCATCTTTAAAAAACTAAAAAAGGAAAACTGTGTCCTCCCCTAGCACTGAGCAGCTGAAAAGACCTTGTTTGTGACAGGATCTTAATGACCCAGGTGGAGTCATCCACCCTGGTTGTATGTACAACTTCCTACAGGAAGACTACCCACTGAGCTTTCTTTGCATAATGTACCTGAAACAAAGGATGGGTTCTATGGGCTTTCCCTATATATACAAGTGCTGAAAATTAAACTTTGAGCCTTCATCAGAGAACTTTGTCTTGGTTCTATGTTTCTCTCACCCCTCTGTCTCTTTTTCATTTCCAGCTTCCCTTTCAGGTGAACTCATTTTGTCTGTGGCCGCTGGCAGCTACAACCTGAAGTTGTCAGACAAAATAAATATCAGACATATTACAAGACACTGAAAATCACTTTACTTTAGCTAAATAAAAATTAAGGTCACTCAGAACTTGTGATTATAGTTTGATAAGCAAGAGAAAGCATAAGTTTTAGGGAGGAGATAGATGAAGGCTACACTTACACATTGTTTGTGGGATGGTAAATTGTATAGCCTTTGTGAAAAACCTTTGAAAGTATCTCAAAATGATAAGATTAGAACTAGCAGTTCTTATGGAGCTAGGAAATTAAGAAGAGACCAGCACCACTGAGGTGAAATCTGGGAAGTATTTTCTGAGAACACATAGAAGTTGTGTACCAGTGATAGCCAAGGTTGTACCTCGTGTAGTCTTGGACCATCAACTGCAACTGAGGCTGTACCTTCACCAATGGTCTTCCATGTTCTTTCACAATGCCAACCCTCAGCTGCTCTTCATAACCCCTTCAATCCTTCAAAAGCAGTACCAACTGGGTGACTCATATATTACCAAGTACAGCTCCAGCAAACTAGTATCAATTGTCCCAGTATTCCCTTCTGTGTTAGTTAGGGATTTACTGCTGTGAACAGACACCACGAGCAAGGCAAGACTCATAATCATCAACATTTAATTGGAATTGGCTTACAGGTTCAGTCTAGTATCATCAAGGTGGGAACATTGAAGCATCCAGACAGGCATGGTACAGGAGGAGCTGAGAGTTCTACATCTTCATCTGAAGGCTGCTAGCAGAATACTGGCTTCTTGGCAGCTAGGATGAAGTTGTTAAAGTCCACAACCACAGTGACACACCTATTATAACAGGAGCACACCTTCTAATGGTGATACTCCTTGGGCCCAGTATGTACAAACCATAGGAGTTATGCTACTGGGAGTTGATTTTGAGGTCTCAGAAGCTTAAACCAGGCCTGGTGGCTCGCTGCCTCTTCCTGCTGCCTGTATATCCAGAAGTAGAACTCCTAGTTACCTCTGCAGCATCATGTTTGCCTTCATGCCACCATGCTTCCTACCATGGCAATAACGGACTAACCGTCTGAACTGTAAGGAAACATCAATTAAATATTTACTTTATATGAGCTGCTATGGTACTGGTGTCTCTTCATAGCTGTAGAAACACTAAGATACAAGGTTTCTCTACATAGCCCCAGTTGTACTGGAACATACTACATGAACTCACCAGAGATCAGCATGCCTCTCCAATGTTCTGTTATTACAGGTGTGTACCACCAAGCTGGCCTGGTCTACATAGGGAGTTCCAGAACAGCCAGGGATTACACTGAGGAACTCTCTCTAGAAAACAAAAAAAGAATTAGTAGCTATAAGATAGCCTTTTAAGATTTAAAAAAAATGGGGTTTCAACTCACTTTTAAAAACATAAAATGAGTAGAAAATATTGCAAACTTGGATATATTATTCATCATCAATTATATTTTGAAAAAAATATGTCCAATATGCTATATCACATTGTAATAATTTCAAAGAGTTAACTTCATTTATTCAAGTTTATACACAGAAATTTGGATACAGAAACTTGGCTTTCATGTTACTGGAAATATTTTGAAATATAATGTTTTCACTACCAATCTAGGATGAATTCCTTCTAAAGTTCAGTGAAACACTACCACAAATACATTTTCAGATAATTGAAGTTCAAGTGTTCTTTTTGAAAAATTGAAATTCTCAAGGTTTTATTTGTGTTCTCAGATATCAAATTGCTGATTCTGTGGTGAAACTTCATGGGGGAATGTTTGTCTCCTGATAACCAACATACAGCCACTAATAATTTTCTAGGTCCTTAAATTCTTATTGTTGTAATTATTACATTTAGAGATTTTATCCTATTAACAATGATACATGCCTATTTCTTCTGCATGCTATTGCTGTAGCTGGAGGTCCCTGTTTCTTCAGAAGATTGCTTGCAACATCTATTCTTGTTTCAATTTTCCATTAGTGGGTGATATTTTAAGTGATAATTGTAAGGAGCCATCATAGGACAAGCTAATAAGTAGTCAATGATCTTCCCGAAATAATCCACTTTGGGTTAAAAAAAAATTCATGATGGATTTGATCCCATGGGCAAGACCCAGGAGAAATACATTTTAGGAAAGATTCCTGCTATTAATATATTTTTCTTGTTATTATTAAACATATATAACAATCACTATGTATTAGACCACTCTTTTGAGAAGATCTATGCAAAACTATGAAAATGCACTTTCTTTTTTTTTAACTTTATTTTTTTTTATTGGATATTTTATTTACATTTCATATGTTATCTCCTTACCCTATTCCCCACCCACCCGGGAAACCCCCATCCCCTTACCCCTCCTCCTTCTTCTCCGTGGATGTAACCCCCTCCTACCCTCCCCACTCCCACTTCCCCACCCTCAAAATTCCCACACCCTGGGCCATCCAGCCTTCATGAGGTCAAGGATCTCATCTTCCACCTGTGCCCGGCAGGGCCCTCCACTCTTACATATTCAGCTGAAGCCCTGGATCCCTCCATAAGTGCTCCCAGGCTGGTGGTTAGGACCCTGGGAGCTGTGGTTGGTTGGTATTGTTGCTCTCCTCATGGTGCCACAAACCCTTTAAGCTCCTTCAGTCCTCACTCTAACTCCTCCATTGAGAACCTCATGATCAGTTCAATGGCTAGTTGTGAGCATCTGCCTCTGAATATGTCAGACTCTTGAAGGCCTCTGAGGAGACATCCATATCAGCCCCTTATCAGCATGCACTTCCTGACTTCCACATCAGCATCTACCTTTGGTGACTGCACATGGGATGGATACTCAGGTGGAAAGGTCTTCAAATGGCCCCTCCTTCAGTTTCTGTCCCTCACTTTGTCTCCATATTTGCTCCCTTGAGTATTTTGTTGCTCCTTCTAAGAAGAACTGAATCACCCCCACTTGGTCTTCCTTTTTTATGAGCTTCATGTGGCCTGTGAGTTACATCTTGGGCATTTCAAGGTTCTGGGCTAATATCCGATAATCAGTGAGTGAATACCATGTGTCTTCTTTTGTGATTGGCTTGCTTCACTCAGGATGATAATTTCTAGTTCCATCCATTTACCTAGGAACCTATCGAATTCATTGTTTTTAATAGCTGAGTAATACTCCATTGTGTAAATATACCACATTTTTTAAATCCATTCCTCAGTTGAAGGACATCTGGGTTTTTTCCAGCTCCTGGCTATTATAAACAAGGCTGCTATGAACATAGTTGAGCATATGTCCTTGTTATATGTTCGAGCATCTTCTGGGTATATGCCTAGTAGTGGTATAGCTGGATCCTCAGGTAATGCTATGTCCAATTTTCTGAGGAACCGCCACACTGATTTCCAAAGTGGTTGCACCATCTTGCAGACCCACCAACAATGGAGGAGTGTTCCTCTTTCTTCACACCCTCACCAGCATCTACTATCACCTGAGTTCTTAATCTTAGCCATTCTGACTGGTGTGAGATGGAATCTCAGAGTTGTTTTGATTTGCATTTCCCTGATGACTAAGGACACTGAACATTTCTTTAGTTGCTTCTCGGCCATTCGAGTTTCTTCCATTGAAAATTCTTTGTTAAGCTCTATACCCCATTTTTTAATAGGGTAATTTGGTTGTCTGGAGTCTAATTTCTTGAGTTCTTTGTATATATTGGATATTAGCCATCTATCAGATGTAGGATTGGTAACGATCTTTTCCCAATTTGTTGGTTGTCATTTTGTCCTATTGACAGTGTCCTTTGCCTTACAGAAACTTTGCAATTTTATGAAGTCCCATTTGTCAATTCTTGATCTTAGAGCATATGCCATTGGAGTTCTGTTCAGGAACTTTTCCCCTGTGCCCAAGTATTCGAGGGTCTTCCCCACCTTCTCTTCTATTAGTTTCAGTGTATCTGGTTTTATGTGGAGGTCCTTTATCCACTTAGACTTGAGCTTTGTACAAGGAGATAAGAATGGATCAATTTTCATTCTTCTACATGTTGTCCTCCAGTTGAACCAGCACCATTTGTTGAAAATGCTGTCCTTTTTCCACTGGACAGTTTTAGCTCCTTTGTCAAAGATCAAGTGACCATAGGAGTGTGGGTTCATTTCTGAGTCTTCAATTCTATTCCATTGATATTCCTGCCTGTCTCTGTACCAATACCAGGTAGTTTTTATCACTATTGCTCTGTAGTACAGCTTGAGGTCAGGGATGGTGATTCCTCCAGAAGTTCTTTTATTGTTGAGAATAGTTTTCGCTATCCTGGTTTTTTTGTTATTCCATATGAATTTGAGAATTTCCTTTTCTAACTCTGTGAAGAATTGAGTTGGGATTTTAATGGAGATTGCATTGAATCTGTAGATTGCTTTTGGCAAGATGGCCATTTTTATTATATTAATCCTGCCAATCCATGAGCATGGGAGATCTTTCCATCTTCTGAGATCTTCTTCGATTTCTTTCTTCAGGGACTTGAAGTTCTTGTCGTACAGGTCTTTCACTTGCTTGGATAGATTCACACCAAGGTATTTCATATTATTTGCAACTATTGTGAAGGATGTCATTTCCCTAATTTCTTTTTCAGTCTGTTTATCTTTCATGTAGAGGAAGGCTACTGATTTGTTTGAGTTGATTTTATAACCAGCCACTTTGCTGAAGTTGTTTATCAGGTTTAGGAGTTCTCTGGTGGAAGTTTGGGGGTCACTTAAGTATACTATCATATCATCTGCGAATAGTGATATTTTGACTTCTTCCTTTCCTATTTGTATCCCTTTGACTTCTTTTTGTTGTCTAATTGCTCTGGCTAGGACTTCCAGTACTATATTGAATAGGTAGGGGGAGAGTGGGCAGCCTTGTCTTGTCCCTGAGCTTAGTGGGATTGCTTCAAGTTTCTCTCCATTTAGCTTGATGTTGGTTACTGGTTTGCTGGAAAATGCTCTTTCTTGAAGTGATGACATATAGACAAATATATGACTTATTAATTCTTAATGGTGATCCTATAAGAATTCCTGTTATTATACCAGTATTTATTAAGCTCTTTTATAGTGGGATTGCTATTAAGTCCATTCTGATAACCAATACTATAATGAGAACTCTGGACATCTTTAGTCTCACTTCTGAGATAATTAACAGATATTTTGTTGCTTAGAGAACAGTTCAAAAGGTTGTAAAACCATTAACCAATTCTCACCAAATTTACTTTGTTGCTAGGGCAGAAAATAAAATATTGACTGGGTTTATTTATACAAAACTTCACTAACAACTTAGTTATGCTTTTTAATTCTCCATGAACCTGTGGAGCTGTGACAGATGGTGAATGTTTAGCCAGATAATTAGTCCTAATGGATATGCATGTAAACATTGTCTCTTATATGCTTCTTATTTGATTTTTGATTTTAACTTGTGGGTAAACTTGTGATGAACTTTTTACCATGTGATAATGTATTCTGAAAGATGTATAAGTGCTGAGGACAAATTGAAGAGGACATTCTTGCTCTCTCAAACATTCATTCTCCTTGTCCCTGCTTTTCTTTGCATTATTCTCCTTATCCCCCCTTCTTAGCACTCCTTAGCCTGCTTTTCTGATCATTCTGCTTTTCCTCTTTTTTCTCAGAGAGTTTTCATAGGAAACTTTTTACTACTTAGAAATCAATCTTAAAATCACGTTCCAAAGTGTCACATTTTCTTCCTGCGACTTTAACTACCAGGCTGAAAGTTTGAGCTACATATTTCCTGCATAGATAGAACAAATGCTACTAATCTTCAGCTGTTTTAGGATAAACATTTAGAATAGCTAAATGGCAGAGACTGCAGTTTCTGGCCTCAGAGGAACTCAGAAGGCAGATCAGCAACTGAATCAAAGAAACTTAGACCTAGATAGTAAAATGTGTTATTATTAAACAGCAAACCTTAATGTCTCCTAAAACAAAGGCTTACCTCCATATCTGTTACCCTCCACCAACACTCTTCATCCTCTGCTTTCTCAAGGGGAACTAAGAACAAAAAGAAGACCATCCCTGGGCTGGCCCTCAGCAATAATTTTGATATTATTTCAACTAAAAAATCTTTGAAAACCTTCTCATTAAAATCACAATAAAGGACTGGAGAGATAGCTCAGTATTTAAAAAAACTGCTTCCTAGTACCAATATCATGCAGCATATTACCTGTAACTCTAGATCTAGGAATATCTGATGTCTCTGGTCTCTAAGAGCAGCAAAATAAAGGAGTACATACTCACCCTAGACATTCACACATACAGATAGAAATTAATCATTAAAATCATAAGGAAACCCCATGTCTTTCATTAACAGGATTTAATATCACCTGAGCCTATGTTTTAAACTTTCGTTTTTATAATCTTTACTCTTATTTCATTCAGTCTAGGCATTATCAGCTTCTCATGGATTTTTTTTCAGATTCTTGTTTTTCATTAAATAAATGTGTTCTTTGTAAATGTTATACATATATAGAATATATACTTAACCATCCTTTTCCCTGCGTTCTCCCAATTCCTTACTACCGTCCTTCTTTCTTATAAATCTTTTTGTCATCTGCTTGCATTGCTTTTTGACCCAAGAGGTAAACCAAGTCTACTTATTTGGAAGTATATATTGTAGCCTAGTAGATTCAGTAGTAGGTACCCTGTTGAAGATTATAACTATCCCTGTCCCAGGATCTATCAACAGCTTATAGCTCAGCATAGAGAATTGGCCCAATAAACTGTTACTATTACTTTTTTGTAGCACCAGGTTGTGTAGGCCCAGTGCAAGTCAATACAGTTGTTGTAATTTTATGACTACAGTGGTTTAATGGAGTTTAGTGAATGTATTTCACAGCTCTTCACCCTATTTTCTGAGCCTTACATATTTCATTCCTCCCTCACACTGTTCTTTTAGAATTAATTAGATCATGATTCTATATTTTCTTTTATTTATAGCTGAGGCCCCAAGCATCATTTTCCCCTATCTTTGCCAAACATAAGTTGCATTTAAAGAGGGGTTTTTCTGATTAACTCTAAAAGTAGCACTTGCTTATGAGTATAAGCATAGAAATTTTTTATAAAGCAGTTTGGTGGTATGTCAATTTAGTCAAAGAACAGAAGTAAGTCCCTCCCTTGGGACTGCTCCCTTTCCAGAAATCTGTAGTCAATTCAAGCTTACAGGTTTCTCCCACTCATGGAGTGGGCCTCAAACCAAACCAGTACAAAACACTTCTGCTTTTAATGTTCAACAGAACATATCCTTTTGCAGCAGGTTAATTTTGTGATTGCTAGTGGCACAGTTTGGTAAGATCATTCATGCCTTTTCAATGCCAAAAGTCTTAATAGTAGGGAGGCAACATCCAGCGCAGTTCCAGCTTACTTTTCCTAAGAATGCCACTCAAGTATTTAACTGATGTCTTATTGTCTACTTCTAGTTGGTGAATAGGAGAATGAGCAAGAACTTGTGTTGTTTTGGGGATGCTTAAAGCTTGCCTGACAAATTCTAGTGGAACTATCCCACATCTGGGACTGAGCATGCTGATTAATTAGCCATTGCTTCTAGGAGCAGCATTATCTAGGCATTCAAAATAACATTCATAGAGTAACTCCATATCTTTATTTCAGTTGTAAAGAGAGTATAGCTCTTTATGTCTTTTCAGACATGGCTTTTCTATGTAGCCATAGTTGTCCTGCAACTCATTACGTAGATCAGGCTGGACTTAAACTCAAAAGGCATGTACTACCATGAACAGCTAGGTGTAGTATGGCTTTCTATACAACCTTCATTTTGATTAATTCTTCCTCACACCTTGTCTCCTTGCTCTCTCTACTTCCTCCCTGTTTAAAAGTTTCCGTGTCTGTTATTCACCTTCTCGGAATTACTTTCGGCATACATTTTGCTCTCCCCCTTCTCTTAAGGCTACCTATCTACCAATATGCCACATGAATATCACCATTTTGCCTTTTTTTTTTCTATCCTACTTCTTGGGGAAATTCTCAATTTGACTCTATTAACTCTTTATCATCAATTAGATTTTATCTAAAACATCTTCCTTTACCAGCTTAACTGAACTTCAACTTCATCTGCAGTCACTTTTCTCACATTGGGTATTGAAGAGTACAGCCTATAGTAAATGGTGCAAGACCTACGCAGGTAGTCCTGGGTTACATAAGGAAAAAAAAGCTATAAGTTACACACACACACACAAATATATATATATATATATATATATATATATATATATATATATATATATCAAGCTGTACAAATCACTGAGAGGAAGCCAGTGAGCAATATTACCCTGTGAACTCTGCTGCATTTTTCCCTTGTCCTTGCCACCTCGAGGTTCCTGCCCTTACTTCCCTTCATAATGGACTATAAGTTTTAAAATGAGAAGTACTCTTTCCTCTCCAAGATGTTTGTGATGTTTATCATGGTAAAACAAATCAAACTATACCCATTACTATTTTGACTAATATGAAGATTAGCATGAAGTGTACCTGTTAAAATGGAAGAATATCAATTAGAAAGAGCAGTTGAAAATTGTTGTTTGTTCTTCAGTTTACTTTCTGTAAACCTGAAAACATTGCTGTAGGTGATATGCTCTAGCAAGTTGGTCAGTTATTGCAATAAAGTAACTAGAAATTATGGTACCTTAACTTTGCCAAAGTAAATTATACAATAGAAAGGGGATAAAAGCAGATGAAAATTTGTCACATATTTCAGAAGAGAATATTAGTGAATAAAAGAGAAATATGAGAATTCATTTGAGGATGAAAATTGAAAAATCTCAAATTGAAACCAAGAATATATTGAATTCATTATTCAGATAATATTCATAATATAGCTAAAATACTTAACAGAATGTTTAAATAAGGTATTTTCAGTTACTGACATGGAGAAATACTGGGGTTCTGTTTGATATAGATGAAGTTAACACAGATTAAGATATTCCATTTAATCTTATGTTAACGAGATGTTTTTCACAAACATAAATTTACAATGATGTTTGTAAACAAATATTTGGATTTTACCTATCTGTAGCTATTTCTACTTCTCCTACTATTATTACTATTAATTTTATGGTTTGATTAATAATGGGATACATAGGATTATAGGCAGTGACATTATTAGAAGATATTATACTGTTGGAGTAGGTGTGATCATGTTGGAGGAAGTATATCACTGGGAAGTGGGCTCCACAGTTTCAGAAACTCAAGCAAGGCCTAGTAGCTTACACTTTCTTTCTGCTGCTGGCTGATCTGGAGGTAGAACTCTCAGCTACCTACCTGTACCATGTCTATCCATGTGGCACCATGCTTCCCACCATGATAGTAATGGACTAAACCTCTAAACTTGTAATCTATCCACAATTAAATGTTTTCCTTTATAAGAGTTTCCAAGGTGTCCCCTCTGCCCTCTGTTGTTGGGCCAACAGTTCTTCCTGGATTCACAGAGGCCTGTGGCCATCTGAGGCTACCATCTCTCCCTGCATTCCCAGAGGCCTACTATTATCTGGGACTAGCAGAGGCCTGGTGTCATCAGGGATTCCAGGCCTGCCAAGACCAAGAACAACAAAATAGCTAAAGACCTCCATAAGAACACAATAAACAAATGCCAGGATGATATGGCACCACTCATACCCACCTATCTTACAATTACAAGCTCTGCCTATTTCAACAGAGCTGGGACACAAGAAAATGACCTTAAAATAAATTTTGTAAGGATAACAGAGTCCTTTAAAGAATAAATGACTACATCAACAGCAAAAGTACATGACTTGAAACTGATAATGGACCTCCAGACAGAGTTATTAACTTAATAAGCTGGCAAGCCAAGGATGGGTAAGATTCTACACAGAGCCTTACCAATCTAAGACATAAGTGCATTGCTTATGATAATGCATATTCCATGACGGGTAAGGAAGGCTTTTTTGTCAGAATGACCTAAGACAGGCTCAGGCTGGTTTATGCAATAAAAAGGGGGGATGTTGAAAGCTTTCGGGGCTGCCTGGTAGAATCTGTCATTGGCCAAGAACAAGAAAATGGTCTGCTTGGAATGAGTCTGACATTGGCCAAGGACAAGGAAATGGACTGCAGGCAGGAATATGACATTGGGCTGGAACAAAGAATTAATTTCAGGCAGAAATCTAAATCCTAGGTTAGAGCAAAGAAGTAATTTCAGGCAGAAATCTAAATCTTAGACTAGAACAAAGTAATTATAGGCAGAAATCTAAATCTTAAGCTAGAACAAAGAAGTACGCTTCAGGCATGAAAATGACTTTGGACTAGGACAGGGAAGTATGCTCAGATATTTTGATCATCCTGATAAGCCCTTAGAAATAGTGATCACAGGAGTGATCATGGGACTCTGTTTATTGTGGTGCATGTACTTTGAATATCTGGGTTTATTGTCTTCCTTGTTCCTGCACTATTTGCATCTATCATATTGGTAGTTCTTCAACCTAGAACTGACATTAATATTTGTATGCAATTTAAACAGTATAAAGGCAAAAAAGAAGAAGGAGGGATGGGATAGGGGATTAATGGGTGGGGGTAATGGGTAAAGGGGTATGGCATCTGAAATGTAAATAAATAAAATATCTGATAAAAAAAGAATAAATGACTAAGTATCTTAAAAAATACAAGAAAATACAATCAAATAGGTGAAAGAAATTTTCTTAGGTGTTTGTTGCTGTGAAGAGACACCACTACCAAGGCAACACTTATAAAGGACAACATTTAACTGAGGCTTGAGGCTGGCTTACATGTTAAGAGATTCAGTCCAATATCATCATGGTGGGAAGCACAGCAGTATCCAAGCAGACATGGTGTTAGAGGAGCTGAGATTTCTACATCTTTGTCCAAAGGCAACCCTGAGAAGACTGACTTCCAGAAGGCTAGGAAAAGGATCTTAAGGCTCACCCATACAGTGACAAATTTCCTCCAGAAATGCCACACCTACTCCAACAAGGCCTCACCTCCTAATAGTGCTGGTCCTTGAGATAATCATATTAAAACCACAACAGAAATGAATAAAATTATTCAAGACTTGAAAATGAAAATTGAAGCAATAAAGAAAACACAATTGAAGGCGATCCTGAGAATGGAAAACCTAGGTAAGAGAACAGAAACTATAGATACAGGCATCAACAACAGACTACAAGAGATGTAAGAAAGAATCTCAGGAATAGAAGATAAGATAGAAGAAATTTATATATTGGTCAGAGAATATGCAAAATCTAAAACGTTTCTAACACAAGACATCCAGGAAATGTGGGATCCTATGAAAAGACCAAATCTAAGAATAATAGTAATAGAAGGAGAAGATTACCAGCTCAAAGTCACAGAAAATATGTTCAACAAAATCATGGGAAAAAATGTCACTAACCTAAAGAAAGTGATGCCTATCAATGTACAGGAAGCTCATAAAATACCAAAAATATTGGGCCAGAAAAAAAATTTCCCTCCACATAGAAGGAGAGGGTTGGATGGGGGAGGACAATGTAAGGGTGAGACTGTGTGGAAAGGTGGGTGGAGGACTTCGAGTAGGCTTCGAAGCAAACAAAAACCAAATCAATGGAGAAAAAAATTAAGTGGGAAAAAAAAGAGTTGCCATGATCATGGGTTCTCCTGACAGCAATAGAAACTCTGATTAAGACAATTAACAGACATGATTTTTATACTGATTCATTAAGAAATATGAGGGTTTGTTTTTATTTCCGTTTTTGAAAAAGGAGACTTTGGTACCTTGTTCTATAGTAAGAATGTTAACCTAAATTAATAATCTCTTAATTGTTTTCATAATGCTTCATGTTGAATGACCTTTTTTGGGAATATATGTATATACATTAAAATAACAGATAACACTTAATTGGTAAAGTCTGTATTCTAGTCAATCTTTTAAGCACTTTAAAATAGTGTTGTGCAGGTTTTAGGACTATGTATGAGGAAGGTATTTTAATCACCAGATTACATATAATGACAATGAGGTACTTAGAGATTAACCAAATTTCTCAACTACTTGCAGTAGAGAGAGATCAGATTGCTGACATTCTCACTGAGAGTCTCTAGATACAAAATAAACTTGGAACATTATGATATCATGGATTCATTAACGTAATATCGAGTGAGAATCATAATAAATCTTCATTTCTTTGGAAAAATTATTTTAAATTTACAATATATATATATATATATATATATGAGATTAAATGAGATTAAGCTGTAACTAATTACTTTACTTTCCAGTTCTAGCATATCTTCGTCACTTATATAAAAATTTACATAGCTCAATTTTCTATCTTCTCCTATCTATTAATATAAATCTTTGGGACACTCAGTTCTGATTTATAGTTTTCTAAAAAATATTTGCTTAAAATACCAAAAGTTGAGTAGATGGTCTTCCTATGTGTTTCAGAGACATGGGTTTTACATGTTATTTGTCTTTTAAGCTTAAGTCTAAACTTCTTATTACTTAGGATTCTGCCATATTTAACATTGTATTCCCCATACCATAACATTATTTTTGTTTATATATAATATATTGATATCTTAGAATCCTTTTTATTAGCATCTTTAAGTATAATTAAACTGTGCTTATTGTTTTTCTCATATATCCTCCCACAACAAAATATAAATTCTCCAAAGATGGAGAATGTGTGTCATTTTGAATTTCTAACATGTTGCTAGGCTTAGTGATGACCTTCCATCAATAGCTTATCATTTAATTGAACCAAGTAAAATAGTAAGGAATGATTCATAAAAGCACATGACTCAATAATTTCTTAGAAAGTGGCAGGCAAAAGTCAATATTATTTTACTACATAGCGTCATAACCATAGATAATGACATTTCCAACAGATATATGTATAAGCCATATGGGAAGGTTGTAATCAGGACATATTTTTGCACAAAATAACTAAAAATACTTTTGTATGACACATTAAAAAGTAAATGGTATGTACAACAGATGGACCAAAGCAAAAAAAATAAAAATTCCTTCTACATAAAAGTATATCTTAATACAGGTACCATAATATATTCAGTAGCAGGTTTGCTATTTGTTTATAAGGAATCAAAGGAACCTATATAAAAACACTTTTCCAATGTGTAATTTTCCATATGTTATTTATCCAAATGCCTGATAGTAGAATAAACAAGCATAATCTAAGCAAAAAAAGTAAAACTAAGTCTAATAATTTTTAAGGAATATTATCTGTTTAGGCTCATAGTTAATTCACTGATGTTTTAAATAGTGAGATATTTTATCTCTATTATATTTTAAAATAAGTAAATATTTTTTCTTTCTAAGAATAACACACTAGTAACATATTTTTCTGCTTGATATCTAACCATACTACTGTTCTCATGTCCTCAGTGTAATAAATGATTGAGTATGGAAAGTCAATGGCTCCCAAAGATAAATAACTGATGAAAACAACATCAAAGAAAGTATCAATGCTGTGAAATAACATCATCAAAATTTACAATTGGTCTAATATATATAGACAAAAAGAATATAAATTTTCTGTGAATAGTGCTTCACATACCTCTAGTAACAGAGTCACTTAATAAGTATTTTAACCTGACTTGCTTAGCTTTCTGGGTATAAGTGAATCTGTATCTCATTGACATTTAAAAAAAAACACTGCTTTGTTGCTAATTGTAGATAGCATTTACTACCCTAAAATTTTTCTTGAACTTGTCTTCATTTGAAATTAAATTTTAATTTACAACATTTCATCTTTCTTTACTATATTCCACAAAAGCCACTTGTTCTGTATATTCGGTTTTATCTTTCTGTTTCTTGTTCTTGAGTATACTTAAATAAATGCCTGTTCTTCTTCTTGTGAAGTAATATATTTATGTTTTTGTATTAGATAAAAACACTCAGATTCTAGGGCTTTTCTTCAGCTGCATTGCATTAAGCAAGTTATTTAAGGCAGAGATTTTACTACTTTTGTAATGTGACTTTCAAACACATTCAATTTTCTCTATGCTGAAGATCTGTGGAAGGTACTTTGCTCTCAGGCCTCTCCAGGTTGAAGAGGTGAACCTACTGGTCATAGGACCTTGAATGCCTTTTGGATACATTGGTGCAAATCATGATCAGAAAATGTGAAGTCTTTTTTAAAGAGTACCAAAATAAGAACAGAAATTCTTGATCAGAAGATTTAGAGATTCGTGGCTTTCAATAAAATGTGGCAGCTTCAAAAATACAAAAGCCCTGAGTTTACTTCAGCACTCAACAGAGAAGAAATATTACTTAGTGCTTATGTCTTTTCCCTTGTGTTTGCAAAACAAGAAAATAAATCCTTCTCTACTAGATTTAAATAATACAGAAATGGGGGAAATTATATAAGACTCAGTAGGTATAGGATATCAAGCATATAAATAAAAAATTTAATAAAGAATGGACTTGATATATGGCTCAGCAGTTGACAGCACTTGCTGCTATTGTAGCATACTTGGCTTCAGCTACAGCATATACAAGGCAGCTCACAGCCAACTGTAAATCGAGATTTATGGGCTACAATACATTTTCTGGCCTCTAGGGGCAAAACACTTATACACATAAAATAAAAATAAAAATCCTTTTAAAAAATTACTAAAGAAAATATAAATAGCAAAAGAAAACCTTGTAGGAGTATTTGTAATAAAACAGCTAAAAACTTTGAACTAAACACACACACACACACACACACACACACACACACTGAAAGACAATTGAATAGCTGTTGAGATTCATGTGGAAGAATGAATGTAAATATATATCTTCATAAAGTATCTTTTGTCAGTCATGAAAGAATAGCACCTGTCTCCTCCAATTTCAGAAGAAATAAAATCAGACCTGTATATAACTCATTTACAAATTTAGGGAAGTTGCTGGAACAGATGACTGATCATAGGCCATTAACAAAAAAATGTGAAGAGCAATGAAGATATTCAAATTACTCAATAATAAAGACAAAAAGAACAGATTTTGTGATATTTAAAGGTCTGTAGGCTGTTAAAATCAATGTATTTCAGTATATTAAATAACAAGCTAAAAGAAGGGGTAATTGCATAAAGATATCAATTCCAATGATAAACTCATTTGGTATAGCATTTGCTTTTTACTTTTGGGGTCTGGGATGAAATTCACTGGTAAAGTACTCAACTATCATGCACAAATCTCTGAGTTCTATAGTTAGAATTACCAAAAATGTATTAGTGATAAGTATGTCTTAAGGAAATTCTAATCTACATTAACACTTCTGTATTAGCCAGGAATACCATCTTTCTTACATCAGTGAAAAATACTGGAGAGAAACAGTTCAAGGGTAGAAAATCCCATGGTCTCAGAGGTTTCACTCCATCATCAGATTATTTTATTACTGTGCATCTGGGATAAGCATCATAACAGCAGGTATGAGTGGTACAGTGAACTTATTTATCACATGGTGGCAATGAATTAGAGAGAATGGTAAAAACCATGGGAGAACAGATATAAGTCTAAGGAGTCTATTTCTTGTTCAATCTCTAACAGGTTATAATGTAGTAAAAGTATAATGTACAATTTAAATAGTATTTTGAAAACACAAAGGGAAAAGAGAACTGAAATGTAAACATAGTTTAGTACTAATTTTTTTTAAAAAAGTATTAGTTCTTTAACTTTATATAGAGGTTTTTTAAATTAAACTGAAATGAAACATTTTTAAAGTGTTAAGATTATCTAGGAAGGAACAAATCACATTTTAGTTGAATTTTGGTATATTTGTTAGAAAAGTATATGTGTATATATATTTGATACTTTTGACATTTGTATAAATAAAACTCTGAAGATTTACTAGGCATAAAAACATGATGAGCAAATCTAGCTCTATTAAAAGTTAGAGAACTACAATAAAATAAATAGTAAGTATAAAATAATATTAGAGGAAAAAAACAAACATATCAGTTATTGAATTAAATATAAAATGGCTAACCTACATGTTTGAAGATGTAAAGTAAAATGTCATTGAAAACCACATGGGAATGTATTATTTCAAGAAACATATAAGACAAACTATGTCAAAATAAAAGAGTGCATTACTACATTATAAGAAAACATACCTGAAAAAGTAGTCCAAGGTTTGCAGCTATTAGAAAAAAGAATGCTATAGTCAAATAACTTTGAATAGAAAACTGTGAATACTAATTTTGTATGTGTAAAATTACATAGGCTTTTCATCTCCAGGATTCATTCTGCAGAGCAATATTAATAAAAACTGCATGGTATTGATACAGAGACAGACAGGATGAGCAATTTAATTGAATCAAAGACCCTCAAATAAGCCCACACACCTATGGACACTTGATTTTTTGACAAAGAAGCTGAAATCATACAATGGGAAAAAAAGCATTTTAACAAATGGTGCTGATCTAACTGTATATTTGCATGTAGAAGAACCCAAATATATCCATATTTTTCACTCTGCAAAAACTCAAGTTTATCAAAGACCTCAAGGTAAATCTGGCACACTAAATGGAATATATGACAAAGTAGAGAACAACCTTGAATACATTGTTACAGAAGACACTGTTATAGGAACAAAATACTGATAGCTTAGGCACTAAGATCAATAATAAACAAGACCACATGAAACTGAAAAGCCTCTATAAGATATAATACATAGTCAATAGAACAAAATGGCAGCCTACAAATTGGGAAAAAAATCTTCAATAACCCTACAGCTAACAGAGGGCTAATATCCAAAATATATAAAGAACTTAAGAAGTTAGACACCAACAATCCAAATAACCCATTTTTTTTTTTTTGAGACAGGGTTTCTCTGTGTAGCCCTGGCTGGCCTGGAACTCACTCTGTAGACCAGGATGGCCTCGAACTCAGAAATCCACCTGCCTCTGCCTCCCAAGTGCTGGGATTAAAGGCGTGCGCCACCACTGCCCAGCCCAAATAACCCATTTTAAAACATAGGGTATAGAGCTAAACAAAATTGACAACAGAGAAATATGTCATGTCCGAGAAACACAAAGAAATGTTCAAATTCCTTAGTCATCTGGGAAATGCAAATCAAAAGTACTCTGAGATTTCAACTTATACCCACCTGAATGGCTAAGATCAAAAACTGAGGCACATACTGGTGAAGATGTGGAACAAGGGAAACATTCTTCCATTAGTGGTGGTAATACAAACTTGTACAACCACATTGGAAATAAATTTAGAGTTTTCTCAGAAAAACTAGGAATAGTTTTACCTTAAGAATAAATACTACCACTACCACTACCACGACCACTACTACTACTAAATGTGACCTTAATAAACTGAAAAGTTTCATGGTATCATAAGGTGCTTTACAGGGAAAAAAGTCATCCACAGTCTTTCTCAGCTGTAAACCTTGTAAGCTACTACAATGAGCAATCGAAAGAGATGTGCCCCATTGGCTCAATGGTAACAAGAATGTTTTGGGAATACCTGACCCATTTTTTTTTGTTAGATTTAAAGCTTCCTTGGGTATATCCTTGGCATATACCTAAATGATGCCACCATATACCACAGAGACATTTGCTCAACGTTTGTAGATGCTTTATTTCTAATAGCCAAAAGCTGGAAACAACCTAGATGTACCTCAACTGAAGATAATCAGTAAAAAAAAAATGTATGTCTACACAACCAAAAACTATTCAGCTATTAAAAACAAATACATCATGAATTTTGCAGGCAAATGAATGGAACTTGAGAATATCATCCTGGGTGAGGTAACTCAGACCCAAAAGGATGTGCATAGTATATACTTACTGATAAGTAGATATTAGACAAAATTGTTAAAATAGCCATATATCCTCCATAGACCCAAAGAAGTTAAACAAGAAGAAGGCCCATGTGAGAATGCTTGAATGTCACTTAAAATGGGACACTAGAACAAGTCAAAGGAGGTAGATGGAGGGAGAAAATATGAGTGAGGGAGGGGATAAGAAGTAAAATGGGGGGGTCAGGATAAGATGTAGGGAGACAGAGAAGAGATGCCCAGATGGCCATGAAAAATAAATAGAAATCTGCAAGTGATGGGGTGAAGAGGTAAGGATCATCTCCAGGATACAGCATCTTGGGATAAGATAGGCTCTCAAAAATCAATCATGGTAACCTTATCCAAAACTCACATTATTGGGGACATGAAACCACAGATAATTTTGACCTTGAAGCTGGGAGTTTTAAATCTAACAAGAAGTTGTCAGGAACTAAAAAACAGACTTGTTACCGTTGAACAAATGGGCATATCTCTTTACATTGGTCACGGTTGTAGCTTACAGTTTTCACCACTGGATAAGACTGTGGGTGACTATTTTTCTTGCTGCACCAGAATGAACAGAATCTTATGGCACTGTGAAAGCTAAATAGTAATCTTCCTCCCTACAATTTCTTTTAATGCTAATGGTTTTGAGGCTTTTGATATTTGAAAAAGTCCTCAATTCTCTTTTACACTTCAAAAATACACTTTTTTTGTCATAAATGAGATTATATATTGGAAAGTATTTATCCATCAATTATTGGATGTTATACCATGTAGGGAGCAGACTCCTAGCAGAAAGCAGCTATCATCTTTGCAGCCATCTTGAACCATATACCCTTACAAGAGACTTGTTTTCAGCCTACAACAGCTGAGCACACTCTGAAAAACATCTTGTTTTTGCTGTTTAGTGCCTCCAGCTTCAAAGTGTATGTGGTATCTATGCTGCAACATACATGGCATAGTGCCTTCAGCTGTGTTCCCCTGCTTGTCCATGAGGGCAAGGCATGTGGTAAAGCATATAAATACCCAGAATTTCCTTTCAATAAAACGAGACGTGATCAGACCCTCTGTCTTGTCTCTACTTTTCACGTCTCTTGCCCCTCCATTCCCACTCTCTCTTTTGCTAGACCCTGACCCGCAGACCCCGGGTCAAGCAGTGACCCAGGCCATTAAATAGTGGCCCCCAAACATGGGGCAGAATGGGCAGTTATAATCCTATGTTCTCTTTATCTTCTATTATTTCTAATCTATCAGTTGTAATTCATATATTTCTGTGTGCTGTTTGTTTTTTTGTTTGTTTTTTGCTTTTACCTTTATATTTGATTTTCTTTAATATAACTAATATCTACTTCTATATGATTTTCTTTCTACTGATCCTGGTTATACTTGCTGAACTTAATAAAAATACTAGTTGATATATTTTTCATGATGTTCCTTGATCCTTAGTTACAGGATATCAAATTAGTACACGTATATCAAATGATGAAGGGTATTCCACAGTCATTGATTCTTTGCCTTTTGAAGAGTTGTGGAATGCTATAGTACCTTCTTTCTTCTCCAAATTGAAGCTTCTTTAAACTTCATTTTCTTTTGTGATAATTCAATTTTTCATAGCTCATTCTCATACTGGTTCTTTGTCTCTTCTGCCACAAAATTTTCATTTTAACTTTTGTTTGAACTTTTATTTCTAAACTTTTAAATTCATTTTAAATTCTTCACTTACACCTTCATTTTGTGGCTGAAACAAACATTTATGTTTCTCATATGATTCTAACCAGTTATTTTAAAATGTCCATAAATTCCAATTTAATAAAACATATAATTGGATTACCTGTTAGCTTATCTTTATTGTGTAGTTTACATTTGTCATTTCTATTTCATGGAATTCCTGATACATCAAAGCTCAGTTGTAACAGCCCAGTCTGCTGCTCTGGTCTGCAGGTCAGGGTCTAGCAAGAGAGAGAGTGGGAATGGAGACGGGAAGAATGGAGACAAGACAAGGAGTCTGATATGGAGACAAGACAGAGTCTGCTCTGGAGAAGAGACAGAGTCTGCTGAATCTGCTCTGGAGATGGAGTCTGTCTCATTCTCTCCTCAAGTCTTACCTTGAGTCTTGCCTTTAATCTCTCTTTGAGTCTCGCCTTGAGTCTCTCAAGTGCTGGGATTAAAGGCGTGTGCCACCACTGTCTGGTCTTGATTGAAAGGATCAAGATAATTATCAGAGTGTGCTCAGCTGTTGTAGGCTGTTGAAAACAAGTCTCTTGTCAGGGTATATGGCTCAAGATGGCTATAAAGATGATAGCCGATTTCTATTCAGAGTCGGCTCCCAACACTCAGTAATTTAAAAACAAATGTACAAGAAACAGATGTGCAAGTATCTCTTTACTTTGAATATCTTGAACATGTGTGTTTATCATTGTTCTATTCACAACATGAACAAAACAGAGTCAGCTTAGATACCTAGCAACAGAAGAGTGGATTAAAAAACCTGGTACATAGATAAAATGAAATTTTACTCAGGTTTAAAGATAAATTAAGATATAAAACTTTAAGGAAAATAGATGGGTCTAGAAACCATAGTAAGCAAAATAACTCATACTTAGAAAGACAAAAAACAAAGGGTGCAAGATGACTCAGTGTGGACTGAAGTTCAGATTGCTAGAACCCAGTTAAAGCTGCATGAGTAGTATGCCTATGAATTTTCAAAGCACTTCATTGGAATGGAAGAAGGAAAAGAGAGAATCCCTCAAAGTTCAAAGGCTAACTACCCTCATATATATAGCATGTATGCCTGTCTTACAGAGAACATATCCATTTAAAAGTAGTAAAAGGACCAAAGATGATATATATACTCAGAGTATTGGCCACATAGTTCTGAACTCTTGTTATCTACAGTCTTGGTCCCTCAAATACTATACACTTAGGTCCTCCTGAAGTCTAGATTATTTCCTTGAATGCTTGTGCTACTACTTTTTGTTTGGAATTTGTTCCTATTGCTATCAATCAGATGTTACTCTAGTGGAAAAATAAAATATATGTTATAAAATACTCCAACAATTTTGTATATATCTTTTCTCCAGTGCCACAGAGTTTTGAAGCAGTTAGCATTGATATGTTCTGTAATCCACACTCTTAGCAAGATAGAGGTAGATGTACTATTTTATTGAACCTAGAGATGAAGACAGTGATTATACCAATTGGCAGAACTTATATTAATATTTATTTATTTATTTTATTGGATATTTTAATTATTTGCCTTTCAAATGTTATTCCCTTTCTTGGATTCACCTCCAGAACTACCCTATGGGGCGGGGGGCCCCGTGGGTGTATGAGGGTGCTCCCCCCCACCTACTCTCACCTTTCTCATCTTAGCATTTTCCTACACTGGGGAATCGAGCCTTCACAAGACCAAGGGCCTCTCCTCTCATTGATGCCCAACAAGGCATCATATGCTACATATGTAGCTCAAGCCATGAGACCCTCCATGTGTACTCTTTGGTTGGTGGTTTAGTACCTGGGAACTCTGGAGTGTCTGATTGGTTGATATTGTTGTTCTTCCTATGGGGTTGTAAACCTCTTCACATCCTTCAGTCCCATCTATAACTCCTCCATTGGGGATCCTGTGCTCAGTCCAATGGTTGGCTGTAAGCATCTGCCTCTGTATTTGTCAGGCTCTGACAGAGCCTCTCAGAAGACACCTATATCAGGCTCTGGTCAGCAAGCAGTTCTTCACATCCACAATAGTGTCTGGGTTTAGTGTTTATATATGGAATGGATCCCCAGGTGGGGCAGTCTCTGGATGGCCTTTCCTTCAGTCTCTGCTCTACCCTTTGTCTTCTTACTTCCTCCTGTGAGTATTTTGTTCCCCATTCTAAGAGGAAGCAAAGCACTCACATTTTCTACTTCTTTCTTCTTGAGCATCAACAGGTCTGTGAATTGAATCTTGAGCATTCCCAGATTTTGGTCTAATAACCACTTATCAGTGAGTGCATACTATATGTGTTCCTTTGTGATTGGGTTACCTCACTCAGGATGATATTTTGTAGCTCTATTTGCCTAAAAATTTCATGAAATCATTGTTTTTAACACCTGAGTAGTATTTTACTGTGTCAATGTATCATATTTTCTGTATCCGTTCATCTGTTGAAGGACATCTTGCTTCTTTCCTGTCGCGTCCACCCTCGACCAGCAAGGAAGACGCAACGCACAAGCTCTTCTCCAAGCAGTAATTCATTACCTTTGAACAATCTTCTAACTGACGACCCCGGGGGAAAGCTCTCCCAGGCTTAAGTACTCTAGGACTCGCCAACCCCCGTCTGCCACGTGGCAACAGCAGATAAGTCCACACACACGGAGACAAGCCAGATCAACTGCCACTGCCATATAAGGAGTTGTTTACTCCTAAGAGTCCTCGCCAGCAGGTGGTGGAAGGCAGAGACCAGTGCCATCTTAAAGGCGCAGCACTATGCGGCTCTCCACAGTTCCCCCTTTTTGTTTTTATATGAAACAGGTGAGAGTAGAGGTCTGATCTCAGAAAGAACAACGGACATTGTACTAACCCTCCCTGAGCATCCCTGCCCAGGCAGTGTCAGACCCGTCAGGTGCCGATTTTTGCTGAGGCGGGAGCAACGTTGGGACCAGTTGGGGGAAAGGATGGCACTAACCGGCATCAATCAGACTTGCTCCCCTTGAGGCTGCTAGCAGCTGACAGCATACCTCAAGCGCAGTGCTTAGCCTCCCAACCTGAACGTGATTACTCAAGGCTTGATGGCTGCCAGCCAAGCTTGGGGGAACTGTCTGGCCTCAAAGGCAGTAAAGGCTTGGATAATCATGGCTGCATTCCGTTTTTGTATACCCCTAACCTTGCAAATAAACCACAGGCAGATAGACGAGGCTAGCACCATGAGTATCGCCAAGGATCCCAAACCCACCCACTTGGTCAAGAGGAAGATGTCACAAAGCAGGGGTTCTCTAGATGCCTCCGGCTCCCTCAGTCTCTAACCCTGGTGTCACTGTCACCATCATCATCTCGAGCCTCAGGAGGGTCTTCATGGCAAACCTTCCGCAGCAGGCGCACGGGTACCCACACTGGATCTTGCTGGTCCTGAGGAAAAACACAAACAGAACCTCGTGCCCATGTCAGCACGGGATCAGGCCCTCACCAGGAGCCCATTAGGACATCTTTCCATTTTACCATGCTTCTGGAGGGGCCATGAGAATTCTGATGTCTGTCCGCAGCTGAGCGGCTGTGGGCATCCAAATTTTAAAAATTTAGGGTAAATAAGGCTAATGATATTCATGGCCTTGGTCTACTCCCCCTTTTTGTTTTTGTAGGCATTCTTTTAAGGTGCAATGAGCACGTTCCACAATACCCTGCCTTGAGGGTTATATGGTAAGCCATGGTTTCGGTGTATCTCCATTTTATGACCTTAAAATGAAGAGGCTCCTCATAGCAATTATCTTGAGCATCTTGAAAAACTGGGCAAGCAAGTTGCAACTCCGATCTCACTGCTCGCCACACTTCTGGGCAAAATGAACGTCCCGAGCCTCCAATAGGGGCACCCGGGGAATTATATGGCGGAGGAGGAGGAGGCACTACCCCTGGTGGCCCCGCAGTTGTCTCTGGGTCTTTGTCTATCTCCCTTTTCTTCTTTCCTTCTTTCAGAGAGTGTTTCTCTACCTTTTAAATCAGAGCTTGAAGCTCCTCATCAGTATCTGACCAGTCTGTGTCAGAATCCTCCTTCCCGCTCGACTTAACTGAGTGCTGCTCTTTCAGCATTTTCAGGGCAGTCTGTCCCTCCTTTACTGCCCTGCAGCACCTCTGATCCTCCAAACAGTTCCTGATAAGCTTCCACACAGGTCTGACCCCTGACTTGAGCGTTCCCTGACCCCATGCAAAGTCTAGATCCTTTCCCAGTTTATCCCAACAAGCGATAGTTAAATTACCAGAAACTGTGAACCAAGGAGCAATGATATCGCACTCATCCAAAAACCTTTCAAGGGTGCTTGAGTTTCAAATTTTTAGATAACAGCAGCTCCTGAAGAGCCAAAAAAATTGGGTGTGACTGAGAAGCGCCCATACTTTCGATACACTGTGCCTTTCACTTTCGGTCTGCAACAATGTAAACTTTTCCGCTCTCTCTTTGTCTGCAGCAAAGAGCAAAATGGCTGCACTCCACTCCGCAGACTTTACTGTTCCAACTCACCTCAGAAACTTTCCCTTATTCCACAACTTTCCCTCGTCCCACTGACCTGGGAACTTTGTCTCGTCCCAATAAACTGGGAGCTTTATCGTTCCTACCTGGAAACTTTATTGCCTCTTTTACTGAGGGCCTCCCCTTGTCCCAACTTAACCTGGGAACTTAAGGGTGCACCACCCTGACTGCTTGAAGTTCTGAGCTTCGCTTTCCGTGATTCTCCCACGTACAGGCTGCCAGTTGTCGCGTCCACCCTCGACCAGCAAGGAAGACGCAAAGCATGAGCTCTTCTCCAAGCAGTTTATTCATTACCTTTGAACAATCTTCTAACTGACGACCCCGGGGGAAAGCTCTCCCAGGCTTAAGTACTCTAGGACTAGCCAACCCCCGTCTGCCACGTGGCAACAGCAGATAGGTCCACACACACGGAAACAAGCCAGATCAACTGCCACTGCCATATAAGGAGTTGTTTACTCCTAAGAGTCCTCGCCAGCAGGTGGCGGAAGGCAGAGACCAGTGCCATCTTAAAGGCGCAGCACTATGCGGCTCTCCACACTTTCCAGCTTCTGTCTATTATAAATATGGCTGCTATGAACATAGTAGAGCATGTGTCCTTGTTATATGTTGGAGTATCTTATGGGTATATGCACAGGAGTGATATAGCTGGGTCCTCGGGTGGTACTATGTTTAATTTTCTAAGAAACCTCCAGAATGGTTTCCAGAGTGCATGTAAAAACTTTCAGTCCCACCAACAATGGAGAAAAGTTCCTCTTTCTCTGCATTCTTGACAACATCTTCTGTCACCTGAGTTTTTTGATCTTAGCCATTCTGTCTGGGGTAAGGTGGAAACTCAGGGTTGTTTTGAGTTGCATTTTCTTGATGACTAAGGGTGTTAAACATTTCTGTAGGTGCTTCTAGGCCTTTCTATATTCCTCAATTGAGAATTTTTTTTAGCTCTGTATCCCATTTTTTAATAGGATTATTTGGTTCTCTGGAGTCTGACTTCTTAATTTCTTTGTATACATTGGATATTGGCACTCTATTGGATATAGGATTGAAAATTAACTTTTCCAAATCTGTTGGTTGACATTTTGTACTATTGATAGTGTTCTTTGCTTTCTAGAAGCTTTGCAATTTTATGAGGTCCCATTTTTCTTCTGTTGCTCTTAAAGCATAAGCCATTGGTGTTCTGTACTGGAAAATTTTCCATGTGCCCATGTATTCAAGGATCACCCCACTTTTTCTTCTATTAGTTTCAGTGTATATGGATTTATGTGGAGGTTCTTGATCCAGTGGGACCTGAGGTTTGTACAAGGGGATAAGAATGTAAAAATTGGCATTCCTCTACATGCTGACTTCCAGTTGAACCAGTACCATTTGTTGAAAATGCTGTCTTTTTTCCCACTGCATGGTTTTAGCTCATTTTGATGTTTGCTATTGGTTTGATGTATATTGCTTTTACTATGTTTAGGTATGGGCTTTGAGTTTCTGATTTTTTCAAGACTATTACCATGAAGGGGTATTGAATTTTTGTCAAATGCTTTCACACCATCTAATGAAATAATCATGTGTTTTTTTTTTCCTTTGAGTTTGTTTATATAGTGGATTACTTCAATGGATTTCCTTATATTGAACCATCACTGCATCCCTGGCATGAAGTCTACTTGATCTTAATGAGTGATTGTTTTGATGGCTTTTAGATTTGGTTTGTGAGATTTTTTTTGATTATTTTTGCATAAATATTCATAAGGGAAATTGGTCTGAAGTTCCCATTCTGTGTTAGGTCTTTGTGTGGTTTAGGCATAAGCATAACTGTGACTTCATAGAACAAATTGGATAGTGTTCCTTCTGTTTCTATTTTGTGGAATAGTTTGAAAAGTATCGGTATCAGGTCTTCTTTGATGGTCTGATAGAATTCTGCACTAAAATCATTTGGTCCTCGGTGTTTTTCATTAAGAGATTTCTAATGATTACTTCTATTCCTTTAGGGAATATGGGGCTGTTTAGATGGTTTATCTGCTCCTGATTTAACTTTGGTACCTGGTATCTATTTAGAAAATTGTCCATTTCATCCATCTTTTCCAGTATTGTTGGGTATAGGCTCTTGTAGTAGAATCTTGAGATTTTTTGAATTTCCTCATTTTCTGTTGTTATGTTTACCTTTTCATTTCTGATTTTGTTAATTTGGATACTATCTCTGTGCCCTCTGATTAGTTTAGCTAAGGGTTTATCTATCTTGTTGATTTTCTCAAAGAACAATCTCCTGATTTTGTTGATTCTTTGTATAGTTCTTTTTGTTTTCAGTTGGTTGATTTCAGCCCTGAGTTTGATTATTTCCTGCTATTTACTCCACTTGGGTATATTTGCTTCTTTTTGTTATAGAGCTTTCAGGTGTACTGCCAAACCACTAGTATATGTTTGATTTTGGAGGCACTCAGAGCTTAGTTCTTCTCTTAGAACTGAATTCATTGTGCCCCACAAGTTTGGATATATTGTGCCTTCACTTTCCCTAAATTCTAAAAAGTCTTTAATTTCTTTCTTTATTTCTTTCTTGACAAAGTTATCATTGAGTAGAGCATTGTTCAGCTTCCATGTGTATGGGGGCTTTCTGTTGTTTTTCTTGTTATTAAAGACCAGCCTTAGTCCATTGGAGGTCTGATAGGATGCATGAGATTATTTAAATCTTCTTTCATCTGTTGAGACCTGTTTTGTAGCCAATTATATATTAAGTATTGGAGAAGGTACCATGAGGTGCTGAGAAGGTTTACTCTTTTGTTTTAAGATTAAACATTCTATAGATATAAATTAAATCCATTTGGTTCATAGCTTCTGTTAGTTTTACTGCATCTCTGTTCATTTTCTCTTTCCATGATCTGTCCACTGATGAGAGTGGGGTGTTGAGGTCTCCCACTATTATTCTGTGATGTGCAATTTGTGCGTTGAGCTTTAGTAAAATTTCTTTTATAAATTTGAGTGTCCTTGCATTTGGGGCATAGATGCTCAGAATTGAGAGTTTATCTTGGTAGACTTTTCCTTTGATGAGTATGAAGTGTTCTTCCTTATCTTTTTTGATAACTTTTGGTGGAAATTCAATTTTGTTTGATATTAGAACGGCTACTACAGCTTGTTTCTTGGGACTATTTGCTTAGAATTTTTTTTTCCAGCCTTTCACTCTGAGGTAGTGTGTGTCACTGAGGTCAGTTTCCTATATGCACCCAAGTGCTGGGTCCTATTTACTTAACCAGTCTGTTAGTCTATCTCTTTTTATTGGTGGAATTGAGCCCATTGATGTCAAGAGATATTAAAGAAAAGTGGTTGTTACTGATATTTTTGTTGTTATAGGTGGAATTATGGTTGTGTTTCTATCTTCTTTTGGGGTTGTTGATAGAAGATTACTTTCTTGCTTTTACTAGGATGTAGTTTCCCTCCTTGTGTTGGAGTTCCCTGTCTATTATCCTTTATAGGACTGGATTTGTAGAAAGATGTTGTGTAATTTTTTTTTCATGGAATATCTTGGTTTCTCCATCTATGCTTAGTATAGTAGCCTGGGCTGACATCTTAGGGTTTGTATGATATCTGCCCAGCATCTTCCTGCTTTTATACTCACTGATGAGAAGTCTGGTGTAATTCTGATAGGTTTATCTTTATATATTTCTTGATATTTTCCCTTAATGCTTTTAATAATCTTTTTTTGTTTTGTGCATTATTATTATTATTATTATTATTATTATGTGACAAGAGAAATTTCTCTTCTTGTCCACTCTATTTGGAATTCTGTGGTCTTCTTGTATGTTCATGGGCATCTCTTTCTTTTGGTTGGGGAAGTTTTCTTCTATAATTTTGTTGAAGATATTGGCCCTTTAAGTTGGGAAACTTCACCCTCTTATATACCTATTATCTTTAGGTTTGGTCTTCTCATTTTGTTCTGGATTTCCTGAATGTTTTGGATTAGGAGCTTTTTTCCTTTTTGCATTTTCATTGACTGTTCTGTCAATGTTTTCTATGGTATCTTCTCTACCTGAGATTCTCTTCTCTACCTCTTGTATTCTGTTGGTGATGCTTGTATCTATGACTCCTGATCTCTTTCCTAGGTTCTCTATCTACAGGGTTATCTCCTTTTGTGATTTCTTAATTGTTTCTGTTTCCATTTTTAGATCCTGGATAGTTTTGTTCAATTCCTTTACCTGTTGGATTGTGTTTTCCTGTAATTTTTTCTGGGATTTTTGTGTTTCCTCTTTAAGGGCTTCTACCTATTTACCTGTGTTCTCCTGTATTTCTTTAAGAGTTATTTATGTCCTTTTTAAAGTCCTCTATCATCATTATAAGCTGTGACTTTAAATCTGAATCTTTCTTTTCCGGTGTGTTAGTATATCCAGGAATTGTTCCAGTGGGAAAACTGGAATTTTATGATGCTAAGTAGCCTTGGTTTCTGTAGCTCATGTTCTTGCATTTGCCTCTTGCCATCTAGGTATCTCTAGTGCTACCTGCAGTTGCTGTCTCTAATTAGAGCCTCTCCCTCCTGTGGTCCTGATCATGTCAGACCTCCTTGAACTCCAGTTGTCTCTGTGATCCTGTGATTCTCAGATCCTGTGGTACTGAGATCCTGGGTGTGTCAGAGGTCCTAGATTCAAGCTGCCTCTGAGATCCTGAAATTCTGGTGTGACCAAGCTCCTGAGATCTTGTTGTGTCAGACCTCCATGGAGTCAATCTTTCTCTGGGTGTTGCAGGAGTGAGTGGGGAGCCAGAGCTCTGGGTCTTCTCTGAGCATAGGTACAAGCTGAAAAGGACCTGTGCTTCTGGCTGAGGGTTGGTTTGTGTTTCCCTGATTCATCTGGTGGGTCCCAGTTACTCTGGGTGATGGGAAAGATGTTGTAGCCTCAGCTGTGATCTTGAGTATGTCAGAGCTCCAGTGTTCCTTGGTGTGTCCAATCTCCTGAGAGTTGAGCTTCCTCTGTGATCCTCTGATTCTGTGATCCTGGGCATGTTAGAGCACCAGTGACCCTGTGGTGCTGGGTGTGTCAGAGCACATTGGAGTCAAGTTCCCTGTGGGTGTTGTAGGAGTGGGTGCAGAGTCAGTGCCACAGGTCTGCTCTGTGTGCAGGTCCAAACCAGAAGGAACCCATGTCTCTGGCTTGGAGGGATTCCTGTGTCTTTCCCTGGATGTGGGGAGTTCCAGTAATTCTGGTTGTTTGACCAGATGTTATGACTTCACTTATGATCCTAGTTGAGTTAGAGCATGTGGGAGTCATGCTTCCTATGGATAATGTAGGAGAGGGTACAGAGTCAGCTCCCCACATCTGCTCCGGGAGCAAGTTCAAACCACTTTTATTAACATTTTAAAAATATTATTTGAGGGTTATGTGTTTGTTGACTTTTCCATCTCTTTGTGTTACTATGATTTTTAGGGTTTATTCCTTATGAAAAACTCCTTTGACACTGATATCCTGGATTTGACCTATAGATACTTTATTTAGATGATTTCTAATTTCTTATTTAAAATTATTTTTTCAGGACATAAGTGTTTTATTTCAATAAATATATATTTTTGATTTAGTTTTTTATTCTTCTTTTGTACATTATATTTCAACCTCAGTTTCCTTCCAACCTCATCTCCCTATCCGTCCACCAACTTTCCTCCTTCCCCAGATCCATTCTTCCTTTATTTCCCTTCAGAAAAGAGCAAGCCTTCCAGGAATATCAACTGAACTCAGTATAAGAAGTTATAGTAAGAAAAGCACATATATCAATGATATCAAGACTGGACAAGGAAATCCATTAGGAGGAAAAGGATGCTAAGAACAGGCAAAAGGGTCAGAGACATAACATTAATAGGACAAAAGGCCAGATTATAGAGTGAAAAAGACATTTTACCAACTCCACATCTGACAGAGTGCTAATATCCAATATATATATATATCTTAAGAAATTAGTCATCAACAAACAAAATACCCAGTTAAAAAAATTTAGTTTTCATCTAAAGAGACAAATCTCAATGAAGCACTTTCAAATGGCTAAGAAACACTAAAAGAAATGATCAATATCCTTAGCCATCATGGAAATGCAAATTAAAATGACTGAGAATTTATCTTTAATTCATCAGCATGGCTAAGAACATATTTTGTAATTTTATTTATCTGCCTTATTACTTTTCTCTGTATTCATATAATTACTTTTATGACTTTGTTGGAAATTTGCTATCTATTGTTGCCATTACTTAAATGCTTTATAAACATGTTTATTTGATATATTTTTATTCTGGCATTTTTCATACAGCATGCATATTTCTTTTTTTTTCATAAGTTAGAAAACAATCATGGTTTATTTTTATAGATACAAAGACACCTAAGATTTTACTTTCTTTTTTCTTTTTTTCTTTTTTAAATTGTTTTTATTGGATATTTTATTTATTTACAATACATATATCAATCCTTTTCCTCATTTCCCCTCCCTAGAACCCCCTATCCCATCTCCCCACTCCTTTATGCTTTTTATACCATTTTAATTACATGAATGTATTCAGGTAATTTCTAGGTTCAAGGTCTTGCAATACAATAGATACAAAATGTCAAGGAACAAGCAAGACAATAAACAAAAATAGTCAAAGAAAAAGCAAGGCATTAGACCCAATTATGTAAACACTCCTATGATAACTGCTTCTAAGGGCTTGTCAGAATGGCCAAAGTATCTGAGCCTACTTTTCTGTCCTAGCACAAGTTCATTTTCATGTCTGAAGCCTACTTCCTTGTTCTAGCCCAAAATTTATAATCCTATCTAAAATTACTTCTTTGTTATAGCCTAAGATTTATATTCCTACCTATAATTACTTCTTTGTTCTAGCCTACTGTCTGATTCCTGCCTGAAGCCTACTTCCTTCTCCTAGATCAATGTTATATTCCTGCCACGCAGCCCATTTCCTTGATTTTGACTCACGTCAGATTCTTGCTAAGTAGCCACAAAGGCTCTCAGCCTCTTCCCCCCCCCCCTTTTTTTAATTTCACTAACAAGACTGAGCCTGTATTAGGTTGTTCTGACAAGAATGCTTTCCTTACCCATCATGGATATGCATTATCAAAAGCAGTGCAGTTATGTCTTAGGTTGGTAAGGCTCTGTGCAGAATCTTACTTGTCCTTGGCTTGCCAGCCTGTTAATTTAATAACTCTGTCTGGGGGTCTATTTTCAGGTTCAAGCCATGTACTTGGCTGCCAACATGTTGATGTTGTTAAAGACAAGCTTTAATACGATGGACAGGATTAAACATATTTCCAGGACAAAAAAGACTAGCATGATCAAGCTATATATGCCGTTCTTGAAACTTGACCAAAATAGAAATACTGACCTCAGGACATGTGTAATTTTATCTGCAGTATATACTGCATCAACACTCAGCAGAACAGCATTCTTGAAGTTCATCAGCTCTCTATGTATTGTTAAAACTTCCAGATGATAGAATTAATAAATATTCCAGGTGATAGAATTATGTCAAATACACTGCAAGTGTCATTAAACTTCTTCCTAATTATAATGACTACCACTGTAAATGAATCCAGTGGTATTTTGCTTGATACTCAAGATGGCTTCTTACTCTTAAATTCTGAATCTCCTTCCAATAATTTGAATAGGATAAAGAGCACCAATCCATTCTTCCAAATGCCTATCTAAATCCTCTTGTATATTTGACACATTAGTAACATTTGTTGCTAAATGATTATCAAAAGTAGCTGTCATAACTTCTTGTATCAAAGTAATTGTAGAAGCAGTGGTGTTACCAATTACTGTAATTAAAGCTGTTGTACCAGCAATAATCAATCCCACTACCCTCTTGCTTCTGATTAAAGGCTGACTCATTTCTTCCAGTACTTGCAAGCTATTTTTAGGATACTAAGGTTCTGTGATACTCAGGGCAATAAACAAAAGCAGGTTGAAAGACCTCCATATCTGACATTCCAGAATTCAAAACACAAACACAACTGGAAGGTGTGTAATGAATGCAACTTACATTAAATACTGTAGAAGAAACAAAAGTATTTTTAACTTGACAATTAAACGAGCCTTAACACATGTGCTAACAACTGTTTGAAATCCAGATCCTGCCCCACCTTTATCTCTTGCTAACATAACATCATAGAGAACTGTAGCTAATTTCCATATATGTCTTGGAAAATGCCCAGAACAAGATTTCCAAATGAAGACTGTTATTTCCAATATTGAATTGGTTTCTAGACCAGTCAATGATTGAGTCTGAATAACCGGTCACATTTAATAACAGTACAAGAGGCATTATAACTTCTCTTTTTGATTCTCTGTTCCACAAAGTCTAAAAACTTGAGGCAATGCAGCTTGTCCCATCAGGGGCATAGGCAAGCAATGGTGGGACAGGAACTTATGTCCAATACAGCTTCCCAGTCATTAATGTCAGCTCACAGGTCAGCATCATTCTTTGTCCTGGCATCAACATGTCTCACCCATCACTCTGGCAGCAACCATGCTTCTTCAGCATCCTACAGAAAAACACAAACATGCCCTCTTTTCCGTATTTAATATCTGATCAGGATCATGCCTTATGCCAGTAAGTGGATCAGTCCCTTTCACCGATGCATAAATATGCCTAGTTGTAGAGCATCATCGGTACTTAGCAGAAAGTTCCTTGGCATCCAAATTTTTAAAAAAACAAAAATTAAAATAAAAATACAAAGAACATAATTTAAATAAATTTGTGATGTATGGGGTTATATCTCCCCAATTTTTATTTTATGAAGATATTGTTTTAAAGTTCCATGGGCCTATTCCACAGTCTTTTGTACTTGACAATTATAAAGAATCTTCATTACATGGGTAATGTTAAATTGCTGTTAAAATGGCTCAAATGATCAACTGCCGTAGCCAGTTCCATTATCTGTTTTTTTGTTGTTTGTTTTTCTTTTCTTTTCATTTTTTTATTATTGGGTACTTTATTTATTTACTTTTCAGATGTTATCCCCTTCCTCTACCCCCAGAAACCCCTTAACTCATCCTCCCTCCTCCTATTTCTATGAGGGTGTGCCCCCACCCATCCACCCACTCCCACCTCCCCCCAATAGAATTCCCCCTCACTGAAGGAATCCAGCCTTTAAGATACCAAGACCCTCCTCTCCCACTGATGCCAGACAAGTCCATCCTCTTCTACAAATACAGCTAGAGACATGGGTCCCTCCTTGTATATTCCGATGCGAGTTGTTTAGACACAGGGAGCTCTGGTTGATTGGTATTGTTGCTCTCCTCATGATCTGGGTGGGTTAGCAGACTGAAAGGTGTTCATTTTGTTTGTAAATTTTTATTATACACAATAATAATAAAACTGGTAGCTAGTAATCTAGTACTTCTCTGAATATAATAAAATAAATATAACATATTCAACTTATTTTATATTTTATGTATATGTGTGTACATATTAGTGGAAGCCATAAATATGATTATTTTGTTCATAGGTAGCTCAACATGGCTGCTAAGAAATCAATCAAAATCAAATTCAATAGCAGTAACTACTCTTAATCACTGTAATAATTTTAGCCATTACTGTATTTTATTCCTTGCTGTTTCTGAGCATCTTTTATTTCATAATTTTAGGTATTTCTTTAACATACGTATATATGTATAACACATATATATGTATAATATATATGTAATATATATGTAAATATATATACGTGTAAATATATATATGTATATACACACATATATATATATATGGAAAAGAGCTTTATAAATCCTATATCTTATCGAGGGCTAATATACAAAAATTACAAAGAGCTCAAGAAATTAGAGTCCATACAAGCAAATAACCCCATTAAAAATGGGGTACAGAGTTCAACAAATAATTTTCAATTGAGGAAAATTGAAAGTCCATGAAGCATCTAAAGAAATGTTCAACATCTTTAGTCATCAGAGAAATGCAAATCAAAACAACCCTGAGATTTTACCTCACACCAGTAAGAACTGCTAAAATTAAAAACTCAGTTGACAGTAGATGCTGGCATGGATGTGGAGAAAGAGGAAACTCCTTCGTTTTTGGTGGGATTGTAAGCTTGTACAACCATTCTGGAAATCACTCTGGCAGTTCCTCAGAAAATTGGACATAGTGTTACCTGTGGATCCAGCAATACCACTCCTGCACATATACCCAAAACATGCTCCAACATATAACAAGGACACATGTTCCACTATGTTCATAGCAGCTTTATTTATAATAAACAGAAGCTGGAAAAAACCCAGATGTCCTTCAACAGACTGCTCAAAGAAAATACAAAGTGTAAAAATCTCCTACCCAAAATATCCAGTAAATTCAGGACACAATGAAAAGATTAAACCTAAGAATAATAGGAATAGAAGAGAGTGAAGATTCCCAGCTCAAAGGACTAGAAAATATCTTCAACCAAATTATAGAGGAAAACTTTCCTAACCTAAAGAAAGAGATGGCCATAAATGTACAAGAAGAACACCAAGAAGATTCTACTAAAAAAGAACATTCTCTTACCACATAGTATTCAAACCAATAACTAGTTGCACAGATCAAAGGAAGAATATTAAAATCTGTAAGGAAAAAATTCCAGGTAACATTTAAAGACAGAAGTATCAGAACTATGTCAGACTTCTCAACAGAGACTCTAAAAGCCAGAAGATCCTGGACAGATATCATCTAGAACATAAGGGAACACAAGTGTTAGCCTATGCTATTATACTCAGCAAAATTCTGAATCACCATAGATGGAGAAACCAAGATATTCTATGAAGAAAAAGTTTAAACAATATCTTTCTACTAATCAGGGCCTACAAAGAATATTGAAAGGAAAGCTCTAACACAAGGAGGGTAGCTATACCCACCTCCTCCAATGAAAATTTAAATATCTCACAAAAACACAAAAGAAGAGAATTACACACACACACACACACACACACACACACACACACACACACACACATTGCCACCTCCAGCAGCAACAACAAAAAACCAAAAATCACTGCAACTAAAATCATCTATCTCTCAACATCAATGGACTTAATTCTCCAATAAAAACAAACAGGCTAACAGACTGAATATTTAAACTGGATCCAGCTTTTTGCTGTATATAAGAAGGATATCTCAGTGACAAAGACACACTTTACCTCAGAGTAAAGGGCTTGAAAAAGGTTTTCCAAGAAAATGGTACCAGGAAACAAACTGGAGTTGCCATTATGATATCCAAAAAAATAGACTTTCAACAAAAAGTTATCAAACAGGATGGGGAAGGACACTTTATACACATTAAAGGAAAAATCCACCAAAAGGAAATCTCAGTTTTGAACATCTATGCCCCAAATGCAAGGACACATACATTTGTAAATGAAACTTTTCTAAAGCTCAAAACACACATTGATCCTCACCAAAAAAAAAAAAAAAAAAGTGGGAGATTTCAACACCCCATTCTTGCCAACAGAAAGTCACTGAAGCAGAAACTAAACAGAGAGACAGTCAAAATAACAGAAATTATGAACCATATGAATTTAATAAGATATCTACAGAACATTTTATCATCAAACCAGAGAATATACCTTCTTCTCAGCACCTCATGAAAATTTCTATAAAATTGATCACATAATCTCTATCACTACAAGAAGATTGAAATAATCCCATGCATTCTATCAGATCACCATGAACTAAGGTTGAACTTCAATAACAACAAAAACAAAATAAAGCACACATACTCATAGATACTGAACAACTCTGCCTAATGATAACTTTGTTGGGAAAGAAATAGAGAAATCAAAGGCTACAGAATTCATTGAAATAAAGACACAACACACCCAAACACACAGGACATAATGAAAGCATGTAATAGGATAATTCATAAACACTAAGTGCCTTCATAAACATATTGGAGAGATCCCATACAAGCAACTTCATCGCACACCTGAAATCTCAAGAACAGAAAGAAGCATACAAACACAAAAGGAGAAAAGCTGCCAGGAAATAGTCAACCTCATGGCTGAAAACAACCAGTTAGAAAAAGAGAGAATGATACAAAGGTTCAACAATACCAAGACCTGGTTCTTTGAGAAAATTAACAAGATAGATAAGCCCTTAGTCAAAATAACTAGAGGGCACAGAGATAGTATCCAAATTAATAAAATTAGAAATGAAAAGAGAGACATAACAACAGAAACTGAGGAAATTCAAAAATCATGAGATAATACTACAAAATCATATACTCAACAAAACTGGAAAATCTAGATCAAATGTATGATTTTCTAGACAGATACCAGGAACCAAAGTTAAATAAGAATCAGATAAACCATTTAAACAGTTCCATAACCCTTAAGACAATAGAAATAGTCATTAAAAGTGTCTCAACCAAAAAAAGGTCAGGGCCAAATGGTTTTAGTGCAGAATATTACCAGAACTTCAAAGAAGAATTAATCCCAACACTATTCAAACTAATCCAAAATTTATCCTGTTTAAAAAATTTAGGTAAAAATTTGAAGCAGAGATGGAAGGAATGGCCAATAAATAACTGTCCCAACTAGAAGGCTATCCTAAAGGCAAGTACCAATTTCTGACATTTTTAATGATACTGTGTTATGCAGACACAAAGACCCTAATTGTCCTCCTTGATGCTTCATCTAGTAGCTGACTGAACTGACACAGATACCCATAGCCAAACACTGGAAAGAGGTTGGAGATTCTTACAGAAGAATTGGAGGAAGATTGAAGGCTCTGAAGGGGATGGTAACCCCATAGGAAGACCAATAGAGTCAACTAACCTGGACCTCTGGGATCTCTCAGAAACTGAGGCACCAAGCATATAACACACCTTGGCTTGAATGACCCCCACCCCAGGACATATGCAGCAGATATACAGCTCAGTCTCCGTGAGGCCACCCAACAACTGGTGTATACTCTTTCCATTAAGCTGTAGCCTGACTGTGGTTTCAGTTAAACAAGGCTATATTGTCTGGGCTCAGTGGAAGAGAATGTACCTAATTTGGCAGAGGACTGATGTGTCAGGGGAGGGGGATGCCCAGGGGGTCCACCCTCTCAGTGGAGAAAGGGATGTGACAAAGGGAAGAGTCTCCATAAGGAGGTTGTAGCCAGAGGGCAAACAGTGCTCTGGATGTATATAAATAAAATAAGTAATAAACAAAACAGAACAGGACAAAAAATTGTTTTTATTTATTTATTTTTATTTTTAAATCAAATCATAATTTTTACTTATTCACACAGGGGTTATAAATACAAAAAGGCAGGACATGGGGAAGGGGATGACAGCGGAGCGTAGGTGTTCAGTGGGTATACAGATATCTTTCAGAACAGGGTATCAGCTGGGTGAAGTTTCAGGAGACAGATCACTATGACTGTGCCTATGATTCACTTCTCCTTATCTAAGTTGGTACTATCCGCCAAAGCTACCTATTTACAAGGTCTATGACTACTCAGGCTGGTAAATTTCCACAAAAGCTGTCTGTTTGCAGGAGCTTATAGCCATCTGTTTCAATGTTTTTCCACAGAGACCCAAGACATTGTGTTAGCATACATGTATGACAGGCCTATTGCTGATTTTAGGCCTATGGCTGATGTTAGGCCTTCAGTGTATAAGCAGGGCTGCTCCTGACATCTCCGTTCTCTAAATATAGAAGGGCTGTGGTGATTCTAATCTTGAGAAGGTGTGGATAGAAGCCTGACCTCCAGTAATTGAAAGGGAGCTTGTAATCGCTCCGGTCCCCCTGTTGTTGTCTAGTGAGGAATGAGGGCCATACCCATCCCGATGTCTTTTTCCTGGAGAGGGGATACTTTTGACATCAACCCCTATGCACTCAGGCTTCTCCCTCAGGGAACACAGAGAGATAATTTTAACTTTTATTTATATTCCTTTGCAGTGCTTAGCCTTGGAGGCTAAGCAAGGATTCAGATCGTCAGTCAGAGGGGATTCTGAGTGGCCCCTCTCTTCTTGGTCTAGGGGCGGAAGCCCCCTCTTTTAGGTTGGGTGGAGATGGGTTTTGAGAACACCCTGGATAGAGTAACAACCTCATCTTGAGTCTCATGGTCCTCCATAGCTTACTTATGATAATGTATCTGAATAGGTTTTGCTACCAAATTATCTATCTGCTGTTTCACAAAGTTAGTCAGTCTATTTAAGGCCCAGGGACCAAAAGAAATAAGCAAAAATAACCCAATTAATGGTCCCAAGATGGGAGGAAGTAGGGTTGACAACCATGGAGAGGTGGAAAGCCAATTCTTGTACCAGCTCTCATCTATCCCTTTCTTTCTCTGTCTTTTCTCAGGGCCTTCTCTTAACTTTTTCATGCTCTCTTTAACCATCCCTGTCTTGTCTATGTAAAGGCAACATTCTTCTTTAAGGGCTGTACACAGTCAAGAGCTACACACAGTCTTTTCTACTGTAAAAGAGTAAATCAAGTCCAATAAAGTCCTTTGAAATTTTTGGAGGTCTCTTCAGACATCGAAATGAGGGATTTCTTCAGATTAGTGATGTCAGTCTCTAGCTGTTTGATGTTATTGTCAATGGCCCATCGAAGGTCTGAGTAGTATATAAGTTTAGAGGCCAGGATTAGAACTTCTTATAGCAGACATCACGGATGATTCATTTTTACCCAAGATACTGCCCAGGTAAGAGCTCCTGGGAGGCCCACTTCCTCTGGGTTTTGTGATTTTGGGTACAAAGCTGCCGCCCGGGATCTGCTTTGTCAAAAAGCATATGTATTAAAGTGGAGAAATGCTTGGAAGGAGGAAAGACTATTAGCATAAGTTCTATGTATCTTCATAATTTTTCCAAAGTTACAATTATGAGATATTATAGTTAGTTTAAATTAAGAAATGAGGTGTGAGGATACAGAGGTCATTGGCAATGTGATAAGGCTCCCAGTCTTGAGGCTCCTGCTGCTAATAATGGTGCATCCAGTGTTGTAACAACCAGTCTGCTCTGGTTATACTTTAAAATAAAAATGTATCCGTTTACATTTGCACATATTCTGAGTGTTGATGTTTCATTAAGAAGTACCTCTAATAACTTTTTTGAAAAATCTTTTTAAAAACAAACCAAACTGAAACCATACAGTGCTTTGTAAAACAAAGCTTTTATGTATGAAAATTCATCACATTTTCTATTTCTCCATTATTAAAATCAGTACATCTTATAGTAAGTTATGACTAACTAGTTTCAACATCTAAAATAAAGTGCTACCTCATTTAAATACTCAGAGCCTTAATAAAAGATTGACTTGTTTTTATTAATATTTGATCAGAAATGTTAGAATAGTGACTTTGTAATTCATGTTCCATATACAAGTTATTTATAGTACAATCAAATCATTTTATATTGATTAATATAAACATGGTTAAAATTCTGCTTCATGTATTAAAAACATTTAGACATTGCTTTAACTAAGAGAGTTCCTTCAATCTTTTTTGCAAATCAAAATTAGTTGTATATGGAGCAGCTATATAGTTGTAAGGTAAGAGAATTTAATAAACTCAAATCCAATGTTTCAACGATTTCCAAAACGTTGTTATTTTAGCCTTTTTAGATATATGGTAATAAGGACAAAGGACTAATATGACATGACTATCCATGTAACAAGATAAAACATAGCATAAATTAAATGTGTTCATATTAATAAATCTACCATTGAAAAGCAGGGAATTAGCTTCTTAAAGTTATACAGTAATTAAAAGTAAGATACATGATCCAATTTTGATGTTACATCACACCTGGAAATGATACCTAAGATTTCACAGACTTTGTATTAAAGGAACACTACTCTCCTGGGTTTTGCTTTATGATATAATATTTTCATTCTGTAGATTACTATAGATTTCATAAAACCAGGAAAATCTTATTTTTTTAGCTCATGCTAATTTGAATTGGGATCATACCCATTCTGTTTCTTCCTTTTTTCCCATTCATTTAAGTAAGTTCTTTATCAAGATCTGTTAGTTGGATTTCCACTGCTGTAACAAAAATGCCTTAGAAAATAATCATAAAAGGAAGAAAGCTTCACCCTGTTTCAGTTTCAGACATTTTCACACAATATTTCTTAGATTTGTTTTGGGTACAAGAGCATGTTAAACATCATGGTGGCAAGGAGCAGTGATTAATGAAATATTTTACCTCCTGGCAGCCCAGAGAGAAAGAGAATAGAGACAAGATCAAAGGACATGCTTCAAAGTCAAATTTCCTTTATCTAGGCCCTACTTAATAATAGTTCATACACCTATACACTCAGAACTAATTCATTGATGAAACTAACATAGTCATGATTTAATCATCTGTCAACACTGCCAGCATCTGATAACCAAACCTGAAACATATGAGCCTTTTGAGATATTTGATATCTAAAACAAATCACTATTTATCATTATAAACCTTATAACACATAACACATTTGATACATCAAATTACACTTAACAATATTCTATCTATAAATATCTATAAATATTTCATTAGCTTTAAATATAAGCCAAGCAGTATGTAGTGATTGGTGAAAATTTTGGAAATATTTTCTTACAAAGTATATTATTTTTTACGTAGATAAAGATATTTCCTAAAAGAGCTACCAAGTATCTTAATGAATATGAGCTTAATAAGACATTTCACATAATCCATGAAAAATATCTATGCCTCTGCTTATTTGCCTAGTATTCCAATAATTCCAGACTGATCTTGAATCTATCCTTCATTCACAGAAAGACAGATTGAAAAACTACAACTTTGTTATAACATTGTTTTCTTTTTAACCTGAAATGAGGTTTAAAAAAGACATTAGGAATAACAATTTATTTAATAAAGTTGCAAAGTTATGTTTTACAAGTTGAAACCCTCTTTCTACATTATCCAAGGGTGGAAGGTAGAAAATTCAGAGGCTGTCTGTGCACCAGAGAGGACAGAGAATGAAATGGGACACAATTAATCCTATTATTAGGAACCTACTTTCATAATGACTCCTGTGAATAATAACCCAATCCTGTGAAAAGAGTATCAACTTATCCATAGAGACATAGTCCACCTGACCTACCTAAGTGTTAAACATCTTACCTCTTATCACTGTGTATAGGCTATTAAGTTTTCTGTATGTAAAATAGTTGGGAAGAGGACACATTTGCACTTTTTGTATGAGTCTTTCCAAAATGGATCAGTGTTCTAGACTATTTAAAGGAATCAGAGACCTGATTGAGGGCACCTATTCCATACCACATTCATACTGGCTCAATGGATGAAAGGAGGACAATGAAGACCAAAGCGGATGTGATTCCACACATTAGAGGATGCTTGATAGGAAGCCAATTTCCCCTCCATAGTCTGTCAATATGCCAAGTCTGCATCATGGTAAATAAGCTCAAATATTAATATACCTTTTTTGGCATGTCTCAAGAATTTCATGTTAGTGTTGATGAATAGAGTACCCCAATGAAACAGAAATAATTTATCTATATCTGAGGAAATTTCTTTGAATTTAATGATTACATGGATACCAAGATTCATATGCAATCTAAGTGACATAATACAGTTTTGTCTGTACATTGGTAAGCCAAAGAACAGGAAATAATCCTACCTTTCAGTCCTCTCCAAAACACAAGTTGCAAGTGATCCAATTGTAAACTCTAGCAGCATGATAATGGAGATGTAAAAAAGTGCTTTGCTTTCAAATCCTAAAGGGTGTCAATTGTGTCATTAAAACTCTTTCACTTCTCTGGTATATATTCAAATAAAAATGCATGTAAAGAGAAAGACAGATTTACATATTTAGAAGAGCTTAAAAGGAAATTTGAATCATAGTGCTGATTGCAACTGGCCGCACTGATTATGAATAAGGATCAATTTGAATAAAACACCATCTATGCTAACTCCTGTCATAAGATCTTCATCAAGGCACAGATGAGCAATCTTTCTGGACAAACTCATTTTTTAAAGATGAGAATGTGGTTGCTTTCTGTACTACAAAAGCATAAGAACAATTATAAAACCTTGCACATTTGAAACTCATTCCACAGTGAGCCTTTACAGATATGAATTTGAGATGACTAATGAATAAATGACCGCTGCAATGTGATTAGGTTCATATTTCACAATTATATACATTTCGTCACTGGTGACTTTCTAAATTCAATTTGTTCCATAACTGAAGAACATTCCTGAAGCATTAACTGGAATTATTGAGAAGAGGAATGGGTTCCAACACAAGCTGCACCTACATCTGTTGTGCCTGCAGCAATATAGGTACAATGGACTTCAGTTTGGCATCAATGACCACTGCTGGATGCCAAGCCCAGCCATGTACACCTGCATCTCAGCACATACAGGCACTGTCTTTGTCAAATATTTGGCCCTATAAATCTTTGAAAAGCAAAAAAGTGTAAACTGTAGTAATAGTCAACATCTGAATTGTGCACACAGTAAGGTTCAAAGCCGAGTTGCTGAAAATGAGAAAGGTTTAGTGATACAAATGAAAAGCTCAATTACCTTTCAATGTGTAGACCTTACTTTTCAGGATAAAGCATGGCCTTTACGTTTGATTTGAAATAACATGTCTTATTCTTTACTGATGAAAGCTGAAATCTCACCAAGATGAGAAAGAATGGGAAAGAAATATTTTCTAAGGTCAAATTTTATGTTGGTTTCCTAGGGAAAACTTTTTTTCCCCTGTTTTTTTCCCATTTTATTTCTTTTTGAGAATGGTGATGCTAGACAATTCTTCAAAGATTTATTTCTTTTTAAACAGTGAGACCAGTTTATCTCACTTCCATGCAAGCAGTCTAATCTCAAATTAGAAAAACAAAACCACAAAATAAATCCTCCTGGACAATTGCTTAATGGTACAACTAAATATAATGTATATGGGGCAAGAAATTTAGTTTGTTAGTCCAACCACAATGTATTCTGACTCTGAGCATTTGGTGTTATTGAGATTTCTCTTATCATGCTGAATTAAAAACAAAGCACAAAATAAAATGAAAGTGTTTTCAGTGCCTTTCAGTTGAAGAAATTAAGAAAAAACAACCCTGGTGCCTGCTTTATATAGCTCAGTTTCACTGCTACCATCAGCAAAACAGTTTGAAAAGTAATTCAAATATCAAATGCTTAAAACAACTGAGCACCTTTTGTTTTTATTAATTTTCTAAATTGTCATAAGTAAAAGACGATTGAATTATGAACCTCAAGTTTAGCTTGAATTGAATAATTTCCCAGGTATCCTGGAGAAAATGCTTCAGGAAAACTGCTGACTCCTATATAATGAAACAAGGGGACTGATCAATATAGGGAAGGGAGTCTTGCAACTTCTCAAATTGGCTACAAGCCCTTCCAAAACCTAGCTAACAACCAAGAATAGGATGATCAGAGTTGTTTAAATAATTTCAGTATGTAATATAAGCCTTCCTGATTTGTTACAATACTAATGAGTATTGGCCAAATATTTTCTTGACTTTTGTAAAACATTGAACTTCACTTTATCAAGTAATTCCTCTGTTTTGAAGGAATAGTGTGCATTTTATTAGGGATATGTGTATATTTTACTTAAGATGTAATTAAGTGGATAGATGATAGATAGATAGATAGATAGATAGATAGATAGATAGATATAAATGTGTGTATGTGTGTGTTCCTGCACTGGCTTCCCAAACAATGCTCCAAAATAGTTATCCGAATAAAAAAAGAACAACTCCAAAACACTGTTTATAAATGAACAAGGCTAAAAGTCTGAGATGAATGCTTTAATTCCGCCTCCATTTCCGCTTAAAAAAAAACACACACATGAAAAATATGACTTTCTTTTGTTTGTCTTGTATTCTGCAACATCCAAGACATTGACCACTATTACTGTAAAAGTGATAATTATTTTAAATCCATAACTATGTATATACATATACCTTGATACTTTTGAAAATTTTTTTTTATAAAGCATTTGGTGGCTTTTCCTGTGGATTTGTATACTATTGTCCTCATTTGATGATCCTAGTAGAAAATGTGTCTATAATCAGTCAGGCCAAAGTTCATTGTTCATACATGGTACATAATAATTACTAACTGGATCAAATTTGGAAAAACATTTAATTTTTTGACTTCTTGTTTCTTTTTTTGTGAAATGGAATTGTTACATCAAAAATAGTTATCTTTTTAAGATTTTCTTTTGTCTTTTTATTTCTTCTGTTTGTTTGCGTGCTTAGGATGATGGCCTGTGGATGACCAGCACCAGCAGCACTGTAGGCACGTATTTTTTATAGCCTACTTTAATAAGGATGTAACCTCCCATCTAGCCCACTACCTACCAGAGGTAGTGGAAAAGAAAGGTTCTTAGGATATGAGGGAAAGTGGACCTATTTAGAAATTGTTTTTTGGGGCGATTCCAACTTCTTTTTTTTCAATCTAGTCCATTAACAAATACCAAACATGAATCAGCACTTAGCAGACACCACACACGAATCAGGAAGGGCAGTTCAATCCAGAAGAAACCTCAAGGCCAGCCAATTGTCTGAGTCTGTGGATATGAAAGAAGCCATAGGAATTTGATGATAAGTTCTTTGGTGAGTTTCTAGGAAGTCAACATAAGTAAAGCTCGGCAGCACAATGTAAGAGGAATGAATGCATGCCTGTTGTCTGTGAAGGCTTGCATGGGGGAATAAGACAAATCAAAGTTCGAGCTCCTACTGTCTGTGGGGTCATATTTATATCCTTTCTAAACAACATGCATATTTTCATGTGTTTTCTATAGCAAAACCTTCTTTCACTTGTGTCTGCTCCAGAAAAACTTTCTTTTATGTGTCTGCTTTAGCAAAACACTTGTCTGTATGACCCAGCAAAACATCATTATAATCTGAGTCTCAAAAGAAATAAAAAATTTCCACTTTACAGCATCTTAAAAATTGACTAGTAATATAGATCTTCTGGTGTCAGTGTAGATCTATTGAATTAAAAATGATTCAGGTACAGCCAAAGAGTTTGATCAGCCTTCGTAATTCTGATTAATATTATAGTTTTAATAATCTTTATACTTAAATCAGCAATAATTTTTAACCCCATAGCTATACAACATTACTTTCAGCAAAAATGTAATTTGAGTTAAAGTAACATCTCTAATACTGTAAAACAAAGGAAACCGTTTAAAGTTAATCCTCTGAACAAAGTACAAAAAGTAAATTATCACAGAACAGTCCCCACAGATTCATCTCTTTAAGACTGATTTAAAGACTTTTCATAAGTCAAGATAAATACCAGGAATCTTGAGAATCAAGTTATTCTCTGGATGATATTTGATCAGATTCATTGCATGTATTTGATAGCCAAAAACTTGTTCATGCAAACATGTTACTCAATGCACTCATATATTCCTTTATATTAGTGATTGCTATTTTATATGTTTGTTTGTAAAACAGTTTGGGGATCATTAGATGCCAAAAGATAATTAAAAAATGCATTGATTGGTACTGTTAGTTCTGACTCTAATAGGTGAGATGTAAATATTTATTCTATTTTACTTTTCAATTAATCGATTATACTGCAAGATTTGTTGTAATAGGATTATTGAAAACATTGAATAATACAAGGTTGTAGTGCAAAGAACATTCAGATTTTGTAAATATACATTAAACCCTACATTTATCAGACTGATTACATTTGTGCCTTAATGTACCTTAGTATAAATTGTGATGATGTTATACTTAAAGAATTCACGGATAAATTTTCTGTTTTTCTATAATTAATAATATTAAGCATTGGTCTACAGTTCAACAACAATAAACAACCAACCAACAAACAAAAAAGAAAAACAAAACACTACAAACATTGATTTGCTTATGTCATCGAGGATTTCAGTAATATGAAGTATGATAAAGGTGATTCATATCCCTTAGAACAATGACATTTCATTTAAAGTCTAAATCAACTTGTTCTTTAAGAAATAGAAAACGTTATATAACTTAAGTATAAAAAGTCAAAATAGCTTCCAAGATCAGACGAGATCGGGTGCGTTCATCTGCAGAGAAGAAGGAGGAGGAGTGAGGGGATAGGGGGTTCCTGGGTGGGTGGGGGATGGGGTAAGGGGACAACATGTGAAATGTAAATAAAACATCCAATAAAAAAATATTCTAGAAAACAAAAAAAATCAAAATAGGCAATGTTTTAATCTAGAGATCAAACATAGAAAAGTATCTAAATATTAATATTCCTTCATTGATAGTAAGTAGATACTAGAATGAAATTTACTGTAAATCTCTATATTCAAGCAACTGGAAATAGTAGTGCCAGCTCTCAATTTGTGAGTTTTAGGTCATTCTGGAACAATTTTAAATTTCAGAGAAGATTCTACTCCAAGAAACTTATTAGCTTGAAAGTTTTTATTAATAGTAGGAACTTATCCTCTAGTTTCTTGCACAGATGATTATCGTTGTGTGCTTAGCCACAATACAACATACTTCCTATAAACAATGAAAATGTTTCTTCAGTATGTTTAGAAATATACCATAACAGATAGATGTGGAACATTTATCTTTCTATGAATCCTATTTTACATTAGAAGTGTCACTGAGAAATATTAGAAATATTAGAAATAGTCTGGAACTTCCTAGAAGTACACTAATAAAATTTGGTCTTATACAAACATTGCTTTCTTAGATAGATTCTTTATAGAATCTATAAGATTTCTATAAGATCTAAGATTTCTTTTCTTTATAGATCATTACAAGTAATGATCTATAAAGAGCCCTAGATAAAAGATGAATAATTATGACAAAATATTAAATAAGATGAAAAGATTTCCATAATATTGAGAGAGTGAATACTGTCTGGGGGGAAGTAGTTTTGCACTTTCCATATACAAATAATAGTAACAGCCCTCAGCCCTCAGTATCTGTCATGTGATGTGTAGATAGAAAAATCCCTGGGCAGATTGGGGTTTTCACCTAAATGTCAGCATGCACTGGGAGCTTGGGAGGAATACCAGAGAGAAGCTAGAAATGACTAATATCACCTCTGCCCTCAGACAGTGCTTTGTTTCCCGATGCAGAAGGTACAATCAAGCTCATTGCTGCAGTTGGCCAAACAAGATCATCTAAATGTAATCTGCTTTACACTGGATCGATAATGCTATCACTATGACCTCTGCTTTGGGAAATGTTAAAGTAGCACCCAAGTCCAATAAAAAGAAGCTAATCCAAATTTCAATCCCTGCATATTACCCTTTCAGTTTTCTTGGATCAATAACCATTCATTGGCTACTGTGATCCTGAAATAAAGGAGGGAGTTGCACATTTTTCTTAATGACAGCAACTGTTAAGTTGAAGGTTTAAACAGCTTAGTGTAAGTGGAATAAAAAGCATGAGCACACCATGTAAGAGTTCAGCACTTCACTGCCTGACTCAGATGCCATCATATTCAAAATCACTTCTATTTTATAGTAACAAGAATGGTAACAGTATGTTTTGAAGGAAAATAAGTTTTTTATTATAGATTTTATTTTGAATCTCTTTGTTTTAGAACAAAGTTTGTTTTTCAGTCCATTACACAAACAGTAATTCCACACATGTTATGCCCTTTAATATGTATTCAATTGGGTTTGATTTAAGAGGTAAGATTGGAGGGTGTGATAGAATGTTATCTTGTGCTTTTAAATCATTAAATAATGGACTGTATCTGGACTGATTATGTTATTATAGTGTCAGATCATTTGAAGCAAAAACATTACTTATTGAACACATTGAAAGCAAGTCATGAAGGGAGAATCATTAAGACCTCTTGTTCAGAATCCTACCTGTGATGTCAAATAAATTCAGAATTTCTAATTTTCAATTATTTTACTAGTTCATTCTTTGAAGTTTGTATAAGAAAGTCTTTTAAAATTTTTCCTATTATACATATAGTTTTTAAGGTGGTAACAAACTAATTACCAGGCTATTTCATTTCTTTTTCAAGCCTTTAAAATTCCAATGTGAATATTTAGTCACTGTATAATGGTCACAGAGCAGATGTCACCTTTATTTTCTTATAAAATTCAAATTATTATTGATACATATATATTTTTGTTTGATGTGTAGTGATAATTGATAGAGGAACAATTTTATTGGTCAATTTTGTCTCTGAAGGATAACTTAAAAGGATTTAGCAAGGAGTGTAAACTAATTATTATTGACAATAGAGAACAATAACAAATGATGGACTCTCAAAGAAACAAGTCAATTATAGAAGAGGTAGAATGGAAGAAGTAAGTGTTGAGAAGAAATGATTAAAGTTGTTGATGATGAGTTGTTTCATTACTATGTCATGAAGAAAGTGTAAGACTTTAAAAAGATCTGTATTTGTGTTTTGCTTTCTCTGTGTGTGAATGTGTATATATTTGAATAGAAACATTTCCCAATTTACTAGTCATATTTTTGAAAATATACATAATTTCTGTAGCACCAATTACAATGTAGCAATACTTGTTTATCACAGATGGTTATTGTGAGGTTAATGGTTGTGTATATGAAGTGACTTATTGATAAGGGAATTCTACTATTATTGCATTTATTTGACTGATACGATGAAATGTTCAAGTGACAGCATAGTTACCATGAATGGTACCTATTATTTCCCTGTTATCTTGTAAAAATCAGAATGCACAGTTATATACCTTGGATTAAAAAAGACATTATATAAATTCAATATAAGTATCTTAATTCTCTGCTATTTCCTAGCAGAAAATGGATGGTTATTAAAAAACACACTACAGTATTTTACCAGACCTTAGGAGGATAAGGTTTAGGATTTGTGTGTGTGTGTGTGTGTGTGTGTGTGTGTGTGTATGTGTGTGTGTATGTGTGTGTGTGTTACAAGTGAAAGGATATAAATTTTGGAATCTAGGTAGATGTGTTTGAAGTTACCATTTATGAGCCTAAAAATTGTTAAATTTCTGTCATCCTCAATAGCTCAATTTTAATGTTTAGAATAGGACATCTGTCAAAATAAATAGAAGAGCATACTAATGCACACATATTACCAACTTTCTATTCTTGTGCTATCTATACTGTTATATTCCTATATTATTTCAGTTTTCCTTAGTCACATTATGTGCCCAGGAACAGTGTTTTAAATACAATCAGTCTTAATGTGTCTAAACAATTACAATGGTTATCATCTACATATTTTCCTAAAACTAACAGATCAATTTAAATATGTAACAAAAGCTTCAAGATTACTAACAAAGGCAGATATTTTATTTCTTTTATTTAAAATATAGAAAGTCTTTCAGATTGTCTTTCTTTTCCTGTTTTTCATGTACAAGAATAAAATGAAATAACAGCTTTTTAAACTTTGATTTTTAGACATTTAATAGAGATGAAGTTAGCTGAATACTAAGTAAGAATCGACAGCTAAAGTAAAAGAAGAAAAACAAAAGGTTAAATGAGGTAGTGTGATGCCTTAAGAGAATTTGAGAAGATGAACTTTGATTTTTCCTCTCTATTTTGCAAGCAGAGAAGGGAAGCATTTTCATTAGTACTGCTTTGAAATAGAGTATCAAAATGTGTTACAGTAAAAGAAATTATGGATCTAGAACCTTTACATGTCTTGCTCTCATTAAAGGTTCGAAGCATGAGGCAAAAGATTTCAAATTCTATCCCTGAAAGTTGATGAAAGCAAACAAGTCATAAGCATGGTAAATTATTCACAGTGAGTAAAAAATTCTTCCTCTTCCTTTGTGTGTGCATATGTATGAGTGTGTGCATTTGTGCATGGGGTATCCCATTTTGGGAAAATTATTTTAAAACTTTTAGGAGAGAATACTTAGCAAAATAAAGATGAGTTATTTTATCATTTAACATATTTCTAATCTTGGGGCTCAGAAAATAGAATTAAAACTGACTTAATACTTAAATAAAAATGTATAACATTAAATACCATTTTAGAACAGTAAAAAGCTTTAATTAATAAATTCTGCTTCTACTTTTAGTGAAGTAGAAGAGAGAAGCAATTAACTTCAAAGTAAAAATAAAAATAAAAGTAATGAATATCAAATCAGGAATCAAAATAATAAAGTAAAGGAATAAAGAGTATCTTCTTTAAAAATATTAATACATTTGAGAAATTTCAAGTGTGATATTAAATAGGTAAATAGAATTTACTCCAAGAATGAAAGGGTGGTTTAAAGTTATAAAAATAATGTGACACAGAAAATTGTATCAAAGAGAGAACCTCCACAAATTCAATAAATTAAGCAAAAGCATTTCTAATATCCCAAAGGGCCAGTAACATGACTCAGGTGGTAAAGCCAAGTCATCATTACTTTGATTCCCTAGATCCTACATGACAGATTGAAAGAAATGATTATTCTAACTTGTCTACTGGCCTCCACACATGTCCTGACAAAAATGCACCAACACACACACATACACACACACATACATACAAGTAAAGAAACAACAAATCCATAAAAGTTAAAATAAGTAAAAGAAAATATTCCAGAAATTTAGTAATCAATAATAAACATCAGTTAATTGATAATAAAGAGGAATTTTTCAATAAATGACAGGAATATGTTCAAAATATTGCAGCTGAAATTTTAATTAAGTATAAAACACTATTTTTCCTTTATGAACAAGAATTAATTCACTTCTATTTTATGATATACTGGGAGTTATAATTAGAGTAATTGGACAGTAAAATAAAGGCCATTTCATATTATAAGTGAAGATCAAAATTTATATTTGAAGAAGACATGAATGTTTTTGCAAAAATCTGTAAAATGTATACAAAACAAATATTAAAACTAATGAATTAATTTAGTAATAATACATAATATATAATAAGTATACCAATATCAGTTTTAAACAATTACCAAAGTGAAGACTTGAGGAATATGTCATAATCTCTTCCCTCAAACAGTAATTTAACTTGATAAAAAAATTCCCTGAAAGTACTTAATGAAGATTCACTCACTCAAGAAATTCTACTAAATGTTAAGATATTAATGAATATATACATTGACCCTTAAGGATCTATTGCCAATATCCACAGTCTATGAAATGGAAACTTTTAAGTATTTGTGGCCAAGATAGTGAAGCTCATTTTGCTCATAGTTGGGAGACTAAGGGCAGGGTTTCTACTAAATGGTAGAAGGTTACCCATATTGCTCATCCTCTGATTCCACACTAACCATGCCAAATAGAATAAGTTCTATAACAAAGTCAATGTTAAGACCTAAGACAGGCTCAGTCTTGTATATAAAATTAAAAAAAAAAAGCAGGAAAATGTGAAGAGCTTTTGGGCCTGCTTGGCAGGACTCTGACATTGGCCAAGGACAAGGAAATGGGCTTCAGGCAGGAATCTAAATCTTAGGCTAGAACAAAGAAGTAATTACAGGCTGTAATCTAAATCTTAGGCTAGAACAAAAAAGGAATTTCAGGCAGGAATCAAAATTTTAGGCTAGAACTAAGAAGTAGGCTTCTGACACAAAAATTACTTTGGGCTAGGACAGGGAAGTTGGCTCAGATATTTTGGTCATCCTGATAAACCCTTAGAAATAGTGATCACAGGAATGTTCAAAGAAGTTTGTTTATTGCATTGCTTGTTCTTTGACTATTAGTCTTTATTGTCTTGATTATTCCTTGACTATTTACATCTATTATATAGCTAGTTCCTCAGTCTAGAACTGACCTTAATACTTACACGTAATTAAAATGGTATAAAAGCATAAAGTAGGTGGGGGTTTCTTGTGGGCGAAGGAAAATAGGTAAAGGGGATGACATCCGAAATATAAATAAATAAAATATCCAAAAAAATAGGAAAAAATTAAAATGAAACAAGAAAATAAAACAAAAAATCAATCAAACAAAAGAAAGCAATATACATCTCACACCTTTGTAGAGTTACAAGGGTACTATATCATTTTCCATTCTTAACAAAAAGACAAATATCTGACAAGCAAGAAGTTAAACAAAGAGACAATCAGAAATTTTAGGAAGGGTATACCTTATACCATAGTCAATCATGAGGTCAGGAAACTTGTGCATAAGTGCTTATCTGCGCTTATTCAAAACCAATAAGAGAAATATTAGTGGCAAAATTGAAATACTTCCAAAGTCATATATAGATAAATTGACAAAGGTTGGAAACTTAATCCACTAGAGGCTTATACTGAAACTTTTAATCAGACACTGTATGGGAAAATAAGCTATTTGAATGCAAAAGGAACTTCATGGACACCTAATACAAAAAGTAAAATCAGAGGCTTCCATGTCTAGAAATTTGTGTATATACCCAAGGATTAAAAAACACAAAGCAGCAGACAAAAAGTGCAGATAAAAGGGAAGAGTGGAGTGAAGGGCAAACAGGCTGAAGTGGCTGACCAACAAGTTACAGATCTGCCTGCAGAAAATGGAGAGACGGAAAACCAGAGCCCAGCCTCTGAAGAAGAGAAAGAAGCCAAGTGCGACTAAGCATCCATCGTGTCTGTCAGTGGTCCCTGCCTCCCTTCTTGTACAATCCAGAGGAATATTTTTATCAACTATTTTGTAAATGCGAGTTTTTTAGTAGCTCTAGAAACATTTTTAAAAGGTGAGGGAATCCCACCTCATCCCATTTTTTAAGCATAAATGGTTTTTTTAAGAGGTTAAATCATTTTCTGGTTGTTTATTTTTTAGTACAACCAGAAAATAGCAGGATACTGAATCAGGAGAGGCTGTGACTGTCTCGGGGGTCACCATAGCATTCCGTAGAGGGGGGCTAGTTTTATATCCTTCGATACAAAGCATACTAAATGGCAATTTGGAGTCTCAGTCGTGCATTTGTGTCTGGAATATTTTCAGTTATATCTGGTCCTGTGTTTCTAGTAGAACCGTTTCGTAAGAAAGCCAGTCTTTGGTCCTTGCCCTGTCAGAACTGTGATGTCTGTGGTCATGGCAGTCCATTTTCCTAACAGTTGTGATAATACACTATGAAAGATGAAAATTTTGAGTGTGTTCTGTGTGTGGCATAAAATTGTGAATTGGTGGAACTGAGGATTCTGAGCATTTGGTTTTTATGAGAGGTCTTAGGGAAACTTGCCAAGTTTGAGGCTGGAACATCACTGGAATAAGTTCAAAGAAAAACAATGTGTAGCTCTTCATTTGCATACATAAACACAATGTGACTCTCCAGAGTTTGGGTATGTGAACACAATATATGGCTTTTTTGGGGTACGTGTGATAAGAATTGGAATGTGTGTACTCTGCTCCAATAAAATCTGTTGTGAAAGAGTATGTGAAAAAAACCCACAATTTACAGAAATGTAGTTCAGAATGAATCAAAAATAGTAAACTCAAAGTCACTGATGGAACTAATGACTTTAAAAGGCAAAAGTTTAATCTGCCAAGGACAATTAAGCACCATTGTCACGAATAAATTAACATGACAAAGAAATGACCTTGAGGTATCTAGGCTAAAAGGTGAGAACAAAATATATTTTTGAACAAGGTTTTGAGAAGCTCCATTTCTCATGAGAAAAGACAACCAAACCATTTTAATCAAGTCATGAAACAAAAACATTTTTCCCACAAAATAATAGAAATATTAACCCCTAGACAAGGTAGGAGTGATCAGTAGCCAATTTGCTGTTGTATATTATTAAAGGCATCCAGTCTACAGTAGAAAACTATGAAACAAGGAAAATAATGGGAACGTAGAGCCAATTCACAACTTCATGTAAAAGTCAAAGAGAGAATCATAAAATGAGCAAGATGACAATGTCTAACGGTGATATAAAATACACTGATAAAATTCACAGCTGGCTTCTCATCAAAAACAATAAAGACTAGAAATTGTTAGCATTCTGTCTAAACTCCACTCCCGCAGTTACCTGGCAACAGCCAGGTATGATCCTTCCCATAGTTGCCAGGTAGGCCTGGCCCACTATAAAAGGAGTTGCTTGCCCCCTCCTCTCTCTCTTGCTCTTTCCACTCTTGCTCTCCTGATCTCTCTGTCCCCTCTCTCCTTGCTCCTTCCCTTCCTCCTCTCTCTGCAAGGTCATGTCCAGCCTCTACTTCTCTACTCTCTCTCACTCTCTCTGCCTCTACTACCCTCTTAACTCCCCTCCCTATGCCCTGAATAAACTCTAGTTTATACTATACTGGAGTGTGGCTGGTCCATCAGGGGGAAGAGATGCCTCAGCACGGCCCACTGAGACATCCCTTTCCCCCATACCTCTCCACACACCCATAGAATATATTCTCTTTATCTCTTTATCATTTTATGAACACATCAGGAACTATGAGATAACATATGCAATTTGCTAGGAATGAAAGTGAACCACAACTATTAAATCTAATGTATTAACAAGCACACAGAGTGATACAACAAAGAAGAAATGCCATCGTTGTTTTAAGTATAGAAAATCTTAGCACAGTCTATTACAAAGTTTTTAAGAAACAAGTATTAATACTCCAAGAACAAAAAAGAAAATGAAGGATGCTCAGGTGAGATTGGGAAAAGGAGTTCATTGTCTTTAATTTAAAAGCACAGAGAAGTAAAATCAAACTTCCAAATGATTTGACTTTGAAACTATTTATATGTAAATAAAGATAAACAAAAATTTCATAGCATTTTATCAATCTCTATTAGTCAGTAAGATAATATGCATCACAGGAACAATTTAGTTATATACCTCATCACCTCATTTAATAATCCAGTGAATTCATACTCCAAATATAACATTACCCTTTTGTGAAAATACTGGATTTGTACTTGTTAATTTATAAAGTACCTTTAGAGGAAATAGTCCAACTCCATTTTGTGCCTTGGAGACATTGAATCTACAGTATAGTTTCTGTCTACTGTAAAACTAAGTTTCTGTTTCTCAGAATTGGGTTGTGCTCCACCTTTGCAATCATGGAGTGTTCTGTAGTAAACATTCTGTAAGGACTGTTGCTTATAATGTCCTCACCCTGCTGGTTTTGCCCCCAAAAAGAGGCTTGAAAAAATAGCTCAGGGTGTTAGTTTCAAATTGTGAGAGTACTACCACAACTTTTGAGTCATACATGCATCAAACTTTATTAAAACTTTATTAAATATTTGCCAAATTAATGGACACTGTCCAGGTCCATATCCTAGATTCCCAGATAATGCCCACTAATTTTGTTATTGAGGTGCTTATAAAGGCAAAACTCAAAGTCCACATATGTTCTGTCTTCATCTAGTCAGGAACAAGCATACATTTTGATCAAGAATATCCTATGCAGTTGGGGCAACCAACTTTTTTATGGAAGTGAAATCATTTGGCTTTGTATCTTACATGAACAAGTCCCAGCATTCCAGGAAGCTCTATTGATTCAAATTCTTGACTCTGTAGTAAGTACCTCTTTACATTGGGATCCAATAAATATCAGCTTAACGATATGCAGACAGAAATTTATGTATTTACTTAAGATATTAATGATGTAAGGACAAATATTCATTTCTAGAAATAGAATGACCAAAGACCCAGTGCTGGCTGACATCAGAATTACTATGAGCATGGGAAGTAGTCTTTAATTCAACTTGGGACCCTTTTATTCCTGTAATTTCAATCTCTCATCTCTCTCTCTCTCTCTCTCTCTCTCTCTCTCTCTCTCTCTCTCTCT
>NW_021604563.1:6118914-6136678 GCF_004785775.1 Grammomys surdaster
CTCTCTCTCTCTCTCTCTCTCTCTCTCTCTCTCTCTCTCTCTCTCTCCTTCCCAATCCCCCCTCTCATATATATGTATAGCCAAGTTATCTGTAAGTTTCCCAAGTTATTTTGTATAGAAATATAGAAATAACAATTTTCTATTAAATCCACACAATAATTTCCTTTTAAAAAACATAAAGCAGTTTGGGTTCCCTATCATGCTGTACAATTACTTCAGTAAATAAATCTACTTGTTGATAGATTTAGGTCTATTTGACTTTAATAGGTACATTTCCTGGTATGCCAATAGGCATTATATGTAGCCATTTAGTCCCAAATGCCAGCGATTTTCCTTTGGATCTAACATTCCAACTATTTGTAGATGAAAACGGGTGATGTGTTTTCTTCTGTAACACCTGTCTGCTGAAACTAGCATGTCATTGCCAGGGCTCAGGAAAGCTGGAATGATAGTCAAAGGTCAGAAGGGTGGTCTGGCAATGGGACATTCACCTGAAGCATCTGGTTCTCTGATAAAGATGAAGATAACAGTCAAATCAGTTGGACTGGTTCATATCAGCTTTCAGCAACTCTAGGACTTGCATCCATTTGGAGCAATATGTAATCTTTAGTTGATTCCTGAAGGATGTCTTTTAGCCCAATGGAAATCTGCTGAGAGTAATATAAACTAGGGATATAAATTAAAGTTTAGGAACTTAAAAGAAAATCTGAATATCTTACATTTGGAACTTTTAGACCCATAGTCCTTGTAGTATGTAGGGCAAGGAGGCATCTGGAGACAGAGAGAAAGAGAAGAAGAGGGAGAGTGAGAGGGAGAGGGAGAGTGAGAGGGAGAGGGGGAGGGAGAGGTAGAGGTAGAGGGAGAGGGAGAGGGAGAGGAAGAAAGAGAGAGGGGAGAGGGAGAGGGAGAGGAAGAAAGAGAGAGGGGAGAGGGAGGGAAGGAGGGAGAGGGAGAGAGAGAGAGAGAGAGAGAGAGAGAGAGAGAGAGAGAGAGAGAGCTGAGAAATAGTCATGAGGGGAAATTATCTGGAGACCATTTGACATGTGAGAGGTGAATCCAAGTCTTATGATACCCTGAAGTATATATAATATCTTTAATTAAAAAATAGATAAACATTTTAGATATATTACCATTGTCACTATATTTAATTGGTAATAAAATCCACATTTTAGTAAAAGCAGCTATAAAACTTCTGGAGTAGATTCATCCTTTCAAATCCTAGCAGAGCCGGACAGTGGTGGTGCACGCCTTTAATCCCAGCACTTGGGAGGCAGAGACAGGCAGATTTCTGAGTTCCAGGCCAGCCTCGTCTACAGAGTGAGTTCCAGGATAGCCAGGACTATACAGGGAAACCCTGTCTCGAAAAACCAAAAAGAAAAAAAAAATCAATTCCTAGCAGAAACTATGGCTTTGTGTTAAAAGTCACGAAAACATTTTTTTTTCTGTATAAAGTGCTGGATATAAATAGACTGGACAAAGATGATTTTAGCCTGATGGGAAATACATGACAACTAAAGGAAATCTGAATACTCAAGCTTGTGACTGATAATAGTAGTCAGAGCATTGCCAGTACATCAGAACTTCACTGAGCCAAGTTAAAATGTGAACTTTTGAAATCTTAGTAAGACAATATCATAGAAAAAGAGAAAGTAATTTGAAACATTTTTTTCGTTTCCTATGTCACTTTGCTATATATTTAGAATCTCTATTTGTATACCTTAAAATACTTTCTTAGACCCTCAGAACTTATTTAATCTTTCACATCCTCCTAAATGGTATATACTTATAATAATTTCTTAGACCCTCAGAACTTACAAAAACTTAAAACCCCTTTCTTTCCATCTAATAATTTACCAGATACACAAGTAATTATTACTGAAAGCAGTTATTGTAAAGCAAGTTCTTTTAAATAAAGGAATAGTAAAATGTTGCATCTAAAACTTGTTTATCCTTTAATATGAATCCTAATAGCAAGGCAAACCTGTCTGCCTTTCTCATCAGGAGAACTAATAGCACTAGAAAAAGCAAGGCCTTGTTGTTACATACACAATGAACTAATAAGGCAGCTGCAGCCTTTGGGGAAGAATCTGGTTGTCTGCTGTTGTCAAACTTACAAAGCTACAGTAAACCTAGCTGTCAATGCCATCATAGATTTGGGAAGACAAATTATACCAAGAAGTATAATCAAAATGTCCAATGTATCAATTAAAATGGCAGCGACTTAGCTACTGCCTAGATGGTTGCTCCAGGCTCTCATTCTCTTGATGGCTTCATTTCGGGCAGTAGACCATCTTAAATTGCCATAGAGGACAGCATTTAATCTTCAGCTGCCACACAAAGCAGCTGCCAGAACCAAATCTGACAGATTTTTCTGTGGAGAAGGAACATGGAGAAACTGACCTTATTTTGACCAGATGAAGTAGTACAATCAACACAACAGTGTTCAGAGTTTGTGTAGCGCCTTAATTGGAGGCGAGACACAGGCAAGTTTTCTCTTTGGTTTGTTTTGTCATAATTCAGATGGAGTCATTTTGCACTGTGTATCTTCCTTGGGGACATTATGGTTCCCACTAGGAGTTGGTATTTCTGTTTATAATGGGAAGCATTGTTATTAAACATTTTACATACCATATTCAGTAGATCTCTGAACAGTTTGAAGACCATTATCTAATAAGTATACATGAGTTAGTTACTTGCTTTAGGCTTAGACTTGAAAACACATACAAAGGCTAGGCATGATGGTATCTGCCATTAATCCTAGCACTCTGGAGGCAGAAGTAGGTAGATCTCTGTGATTTCAAGGCCAGCCTGTCCTACAAAAGCTAGCCATTGAGAAACCCTATCTTGAAAAACTAAAAAATAAGAGACAGAAGCTGTTGTGGATATCCCAGCTTTGTATTTTGATGCTATTTCCACTTTCCTGAGAGGCGCTGCAGAGGAGGAGTGAGTCTGTACACAGGTGACTTCTTGTGAACCTTCTGTCCAATTAAATTTGTAAAATAAAGGCTAGAGCATTGGGCAGTAGATTGGGCAGTAGAAGGGGAGGTGGAGAAAAAGGCTTAGGGGAGGAGAGAGGAAGAGGAAGTGGACGGAAGAGGAAGCAGAAGGAGGAGGAAGTCGATGGAGGAGCAGGAGGTGGAAGGACAATGGAGGAGAAGCAAGTGGCCTGGAAAAACTGCAAGTTATAAGGGATCTCATAGCTGGAGAATAGAGTAGTGTAATGGTAAATCTGCCCAATCTAGGCATGCAGTTTATATCCAAAATTATTGAGTTGTGTTTTCCTTGACTAGTCTTATTTGGGTCAGAGATTTACTGTAACAAATTGGCACCCAACTTATTGCTTAGAACTCAACAAACTTGAGATAAAAGTTCATTGCCCCTCAACCCCAGAATACAGTTCGGGCAGCCTTCTAGGCTACACCAGCATGTATTGAAAGCTGAGTGGGTCTGAGGGGCCTACAAAGAACCGCAGAGAGGCTCCCTCCCCCAACCCCTAGACAGAGAGCTAAGGCCAGGGTCAGTAGCAGCACCTGAGCCTACAGCTGGGCTTGATCAGCACTCTGTAAAAACTGCAAGGAGGCACAGGTGATCCTAGAACACAACTGTCTGCGAGGTAGTTTTCAGGCAGAAACAGTAAACTGAAGGCTCTGGACCAGGTAATTCTTTGATATAAAAAAAGATATGTAAACTTTTTATACTTAAAGATGAGAAAACACAATAAATATCTTTTGGGTTTTATGTGACGATATTTTGAATGGTTTGACAGGAATCAATTTAGGGAAAATAGACACCTTATTTATCAGTATTGCAATAATTATTCTCTTGATTTACTATGTCTTCTCAAAAGACAGGGCCCTAAATAAAAAGTTCCTTGCCTTAGAAAAAAGATTACAAGTAACACTAGAACTAAAGGTTCAGGATTTTAATAGTCAAAATGAGCAACAGCAATGAGATAGAGATAAAATTTGGAAACAAGGTCTAGAAGATAATTTACTAAAGCTAGCAAATCAAAATAAGGCAGATGCTGCAATATTCCAATTACAACATAAAGACAAGCAAAGATTATGGAAGCAGGGATTAGAACAGAAAATACAGGAAATTATAGAGCAGCATGAACATCAGAAAGAAACTTATGTCTTGGCAATAGGGCTTAGAGGAAACAGTAGTATTGAAGACACAAGAAATTATAGGTCAGAATAAGAGACAGAAAGATAAAAATGAAGGTGGGAGACAGGAGCTTGAAAAGATTATAGAACAGCAGATGCAGCAGCTCACTAATCAGACTGAGCAGCAGACAGAAAATAATGAGGAATCTAAGCAAGACTTGGAGAATAACCTTTTAAATGTAATCAATCAAAATAAAATGGACATCAAACTATCAGAGTTAAAATATAAGGAAAAACTCAAAATACTGAGGCAGAGCCTCAAACAGAGACTACAGGAACTCAAGGAACAGGAAGAGCGACAAAAGGGGAGATATGAAGCATGGACACAGACCTTAATGGAGAAATTTAAAATTTCAGTTAAGGAAAATACTCAGGTAGAGACAGAAGAAACTAGAGAAAATAAATCAAGGGTTATTAGAAAACAAACTTTAGTCTATCTGGTTAATATACAACAAAGACCTCCAGATGTTGATAATCCACAGGGTTATCATGAATTTGAATGACAAACTGTAGATATGTTAGATCTGAGAAAATTTAAGGAAAGTGTCACTAATTTTGGAATGCACTTGCCATTTGTAAAACAAATCCTGACTTCTTTGCCTATTAAAAATAGAATAATCCCCCCAAGACTGGAACGATATGGCAAGAGTAATACTAGAACCTGCTGCAAACTTACAATTGGTTGCATGGTGGAGAGATGAGGCAAGGGAGATAGCATGACGAAATAGAGCCAAGGGAAGAGAGATTTCCGTAGACCAACTGCTTGGTGAAGGTCACTTTGCTGAGGTAGAAGTGCAGGCTGTATATGATGAAGAAACTCTGGCACTGTCTCAACTGTCAGCTTTAAAGGCCTGGGACAAAGTTGCAGAATCATGGAAATGACTTGAAACATTTACTCAAGTCATACAAGGTCCAAAAGAAACCTTCCCTGACTTTTTACAAAGGCTAACCTCAGCTGTTGAAAGGAGTGTATCAGATTCAGTAGCAAGAAAGGTGAAAATTGAATCTTTAGCCTTTGAAAATGCAACTGCTGAATGCAAGGAAGTAATCGGACCACTGAGGGTAAGGTCAGCATTAATAGACGAGTGGATTAGATATACAGCTGATATAATGGTAATAGGAGAAGCTGCCACTAGACACCTAGAGATGGCCCAAGATTTCAAATGTTTTAATTGTGGTGGATGGTGTCATCTCCGAACTGACTGCAGGAGAAAACAAAGTAATACAAAAATGATGCCTATGCCTTCTGGAATATGTCAAAGATGTGGCAAAGGCCGACATCTGACTAGGGAATGTAGAGCAACAACAGACAAATGGGACAATACCCTGCCAAAAACTCCCAGGGGGGCCTCTCACAGGCCCCAATGTCAGGGAGGGAGAGTTCTCTTCCTCAGGACAATTAAATGTCACTGCTTTAAAAACAGATGTTCTGAGACCGGACAAGGCTGAGACAAGTTTTATAGACAATACAGAAGGCCTCACAGGGAGCCAAAACAGAATATTTTGGCAAACTTCTATAGAGGATCAAAGACCAAAACTAAGAATACTAGTGAATAATACTGAGATTAAAGGGATTGTTGATACTGGAGCAGATGTCACCATTATCTCTCCAAATTCCTGGCCTGAAAGTTGGCCACTTCAAGAAGTAGACATCCAGTTTCAAGGAGTTGGGACTTTATCCCAAATAAAACAAAGTACCAGATGGCTTAAATGCATAGGACCAGAAGGTCAGGTAGGAAAACTGAGGCCATACGGGGCTGATATAGCCATTAACTTATAGGGAAGAGATCTGTTACTGCAGTGGAAATCCCAAATTAATATCCCCTCAGTGTCAGTGTCTATTCATGAAACCCATCAGGATTCTAGTAAAAATTTAAGATTAGTTAGGAAATGTTATCAAAGGCAGTCACAGACTGTCCAAGCTGTCCACAAACAAGATATAGCAGAGGCTGGCAATTTAGCTCTACTCCAAGGAACCACTGCTGCCAAGACACCAACAGCCTTACCGCTAAGGTGTTTGACTGATCAACCCATTTGGATTGAACAATGGTCTATGCCACTCAAGAGCTGAGATAATTTATTTCAAAACTTACAAGGCGATAAAGATTTAAATAGCCCAAGGAATCTAACACCTGAGGCTGAGAAGAAGTTAGCTTTGGTAGAAAGAAAATTACACGATACACATCTAGATTGTATTGATCCAAAGATGGCCTGCATCTTAGTTATCTTACCTTTTACTCATTCTCCTACAGGAATTCTTATTCAGAGAGAAGATTATATCTTAGAATTGATATTTTAAGCTCATAAACAGAGTAAGAAATTAAAAACCTACATTGAGAAGGTCTCTGAATTGATACTAAAAGGAAAAATGAGACTTCGACAATTAGAATGGACCCAGCTGAAATTGTTGTACCTTTTACTAAGGCAGAAATTGCCTCATTATGAGCACAAGATGAACATTGGCAAAGAGCATGCAGTAACTTCTTGGGAGAGATTAACAACAGATACACTAAAAGCAAGCAGCTTCAGTTCATAAAAAGAACTAATTGAATTCTCCCTCATATAATAAAGGGAACTCCAATATCTGGAGCCCCTATGTTTTACACTGATGCTAGAAAATCAGGAAAGGCATGATATAAATCAGAAGACATAAGTAAGGTAGCTGAGAGTCCCTATAAGTCAGTTTTAAAATCTGAATTATATGTAATAATCATGGTGTTGTCAGATTTTCAAGAGTCTCTTAATTTAGAAACTGACTCTCAATATGCAGAAAGGGTTGTTTTACGGATAGAGACTGCTGAACTTATTCATGATGATTCTGAATTGTCCTCATTATTTCTTCAACTACAACAAATGATTCAAAATAGGAGTTACCCACTGTATATAACACACATAAGATCCCATACAGGTCTGCCAGGGCCTCTGGCACAAGGTAATAATGAAATCGACCAGCTATTGTTAGGAAGCGTATTAGAGTCTTCAGAATTCCACAAAAAGCACCATGTTAACAGCAAAAGTTTAAATAAAGAGTTCTTTATCACTTGGCAACAAGCCAAGGAAATTGTGAGGCAATGCCCTACTTGTTCATTATATAACCAAACTCTATTGCCTATAGTAACTAACCCTAAAGGTATCCAAAGAAATGACATTTGGCAAATGGATGTCTTTCATTTTACAGAGTTTGGTAAACTGAAACATGTGCACCATACTATAGACACATTCAGGATCTCAATGGGCAACTGCCTTACCTGCCAAAAGGCTGATTCTGTAATCACACATTTGTTAGAAGTCATTGCCATTATGGGAATACCCATACAAATTAAAGTGGACAACAGTCCGACATATATCTCTAATAAGATGAAGTTTTTTACATATTATAATATAAAACATGTTACAGGCATATCACACAGTCCTACAGGACAAGCAGTTGTGGAGAGATTTAATCAAACTCTAAAGGAGATGCTTAATAAGCAAAAATGATCAGAAAGAACCTCCAAAGATAGATTACATAGTGCTTTATTAACCTTAAATTTTTTGAATGCTAATGAACAAAACACCATAGCTGCTGAGAGACATTGGATGGTGGAAAAAACTACTGAACTAAGTCAACCTGTTTATATTAAGGATATTCTGACATCAAAATGGAAAGTGGAAAATGTGTTACACTAGGGGAGAGGTTATGCCTGTTTCCACAGGAAAAGAAAAGCTGTGGGTTCCTTCTAAATTGATAAAAATCAGACATGACAAAAGGAGACCTACTTAAAACCTTGGTGACACAGAAGAAGAAAAGGGAGACTAACACAACCAACTAAATAGGATGAAAGAAGAGAAAGACAGCTCTAAAAAGATTCATACTTGGAGATGCTAAGACTCTGGGACCAACTATTCCAGATTCTTGTGCTTGATTATACAGCAACTATATTGAAGCTGCTTCTTTTAAAGACTTGCTTCCAGAACTTTTTCCAGAACAGTTAGCTTGCCTGTCCAGCCTTTCCGACTGTCACAGTCATGATGTTAGCTAAGCAATGAACTTTCTCAGCACATAGTGACTGCAAGGCAAATGATGCCTGCTAGCTCTCCTTTGAGTAAGCCAATTTTCCTATTTCCCTTTGGGCCCCCAGATGGGAATTCTTTGCCTCAATTCAGCTGGAAGCAGACAAAAGGAGATCATCCTCCCAGTTCCTTATGTTGGGGTGGATGGTTCTCGTTACTTTAGAAATTATACATACGTTCCATTTAAAGAATACTTTACAAATGTAGCTTTGGACAGGGAGGGAACTAGGGAGCTTAAACTCAGGGATTTCTACCTTTCCTGTCCTCTTCTCTATCCTTCCTTCTTAGGTAAAAGGGAGGTAGGAAAGAAAGAGGGTATAGTAATATCATAGAAATCATAAAAATAGACAAATAGGGATAGGTTAGCAAATTTACTCTTAAGTGAAACATTATATAGGTATATCTTATATTGGTAGAAATCTCTAACTGATACAAAGTTGAAGTTAAAATCTCTTACATTGGTATAGAATTTATTGTGTACAAATTTAAGGTTTTCACTGGTATGAGTTTTTTTTATTGATATAAAAGTGGGATTAATATTGTTACTCTCATATAGGCATTGTGCCTATGTAACTCATTTAGAAATACGAGGCTTAGACTCAGTCCTTTTTTAACTTTTTAAAAACTGATTTGAGATGGATAGTCTGTGAGTTAAGGGTCTTTAGCAATTGCATGGCTATGAGTTTATTGTTAGAATGTTTTCTAGATTTTAATTAGAAATAGCTGAGAGGAGTTAATGGACAACAGTCCAGATTGCTTTCTATAGAGAGTAGGTTTTCAAAAATGTCAGAAGTCCATGGAAGTGACATTACTAACATTTCTTTATTAATGTTCATTTGATTAGAGACATTTCTGCTCCTGAGAGCTTCCCTGTCTTGGATTCTAAGAAGACTGATTATATCTGCCAAGACAAAGTAATCAGCTCTTAAAAATTCTGCATTACTAGGTCTGTCAGATGATTTTGGGCCCGAAGGCTGAAGACCAGATGTTCCAACGTTTTGAAATAAGGGACTGTCCAGGTGTTCAGTGGTCTATATAAAATTCACTAAGTTTTGGAAGCCATGCTTTGAGCTTTCCATATCTTCAGTTAATTCAGTCATTCTGGATTTCTGATGGGGTTGAAGACTTGTAGTCTCACAGCCAATGCAGGCTATTTACTTTGAGAGGATGCTTTTCAGATGGCATTCATTCTAAAGACAGGACATAAGCCAGGTTCAGAACTAAGTCTTTTAGTTAAGAGAGATGGCAGAAGTTCTATTTAGTTAACAAAAATGATGGACTGGGTATTAGGTCTATCTTGCACTTTAATAATTACAACATGGCAATATAGTTTGTGTTTGATTTATATCTGAGAGAAAAGAGTCTTTTAATTGGACAAAAATGGGGAAGTGTTGTGGATATCCCCCACCTTGTATTTTGATGCTAGTTCTACTTTCCTGTGAGGGGCTGCAGAGGAGGAGTGAGTCTGTACACAGGTCACTTCTTGTGAACCTTTTATCCAATTAAATTTGTAAAATAAAGGCTAGAGCCAGTGATTGGGCAGTAGAAGGGGAGGTGGAGAAAAAGGCTTAGGGGAGCAAAGAGGAAGAGGAAGTAGATGGAAGAGGAAGCAGAAGGAAGAGGAAGTTGAAGGAGGAGCAGGAGGTGGAAGGACAATGGAGGGGATGCATGTGGCCTGGAAAAACCGAAAGTAATAAGAGATCTCATAGCTGGGGAAGAGTAGTGTAATGGTAAATCTGCCCAATCTAGGCGTGCAGTTTATATCCATAATTATTGAGTTGTGTTTTCCTTGATTGGTCTTATTTGGGTCGGAGATTTGCCTCAACAAGAAGTAAAAAAGTAAAAACATATACAGGGTGCTAAATAAAACTTGTTGTTATAAATGCATTGCATTTGAATTTAGCATGGTTACAACCATAATTCTGAGAACATTAAAGAATTTGAGCATCTATAATGTGACTGACAATTTGCTTGCATATCTTAATTATCTTTAACAGTTTACTATTTGTTAGTAATTTTTATGAGATTACGGTTTGTAGCTTTATCTCTGTTAAGTTTGATCCCTAAAAAAAAATATCTGAATTGAAGCTCTATTAGTATAAAAATATAACTTTAATTTGTAAAAATTGTTCATAGGGAAATGATTATTGTATTTTTATTGTTTTATTATATTTTCCTGGCTCTCGTTTTTTTGAATGGCATATACTCAGTTTTATTGATCAGAAATACTACCCAGGATATATAATGATTAAAATCACTGGTCATCTTGAATGAACTGGGAGATACCATACACAAGAACAAAACACTGCTTTAAGTGTATCCATAGGATGGTCCCAGGGACACCTAAAAATGATGGCTCTGACCTAGTATTATATTATCAAACATTGAAAATTTGCATAGCAAGTAAGAAAGTGGTGTGACTGGAAATTTGGGGAAAATAATCACCATGCAATGGTTCATGAAAGGCTAAATCTTCTTGTTTCAAACTTTAACAGCTCTAAAGAGCTTCTCGTGTGTTATGTGCATTCCTCCACAATGCCCTAGTAGTACGCCTGACTTAATTTCTGAAATCTTGGCAAAAAATAGCTTCTTTCTCCCTTTATTTTATCAGTTATTTTTCAATAAAATCACAAAGCCTAAGATATTCTGTGACACACTTATAAGGAAATAATGCACTAGATCTCCAATAGTTCTACAATTGCTTTCTGAGTAAACTCTTACATTATAACAGGGAGGTCATAAATAATCTACCCTGTATAAGTAAAATGAATGTAATTCAAAAGCAAGAAAGGAAAGGTGTGTGATAAAAGTTTAAATTATTACTTTAAATCAATTAGTACATATAAGAATTTACAAAAAAAATCCAGCATTTAGAGGAGAGAAACTGATCACCATGAAAAATATACTTTTTGTGACTGGTAGCATGCTTCGCTATTCCAAAACTCACTGATTATGGCTGCAAACTTTTGTCTGCATTTTATAAATAAATGACCAAAGAAAACTGATCAATTCCTTGTATTGGCTAGTTTCCCTAATATCGCAGCATATCTGAGCTACTTGTATGACTCAGTATATCAAAAGAGCTAAATCTTAGGAAAAACATGGGGGCTAGACATAATTCTCAAGTTTGTCTTTGTTAGTCATAATAAACCTTTGGTAAGTAGAAAAAATTCTATAGGTTCTTTGTCAGACTGCTTAGGTCATTGTCTAGATTCACTGTAAGATAAAATGTCCCAGTTTTTGTTCTTTAGTGTTAGGTGCTTATAACTATGGCCCTAAATCGTAGACTTTTGTGTATTTATTTAGATTATATATTAGTAAATACATCATAATATAAAACACATTACAAACTTAAGGTGTCCCAGAGCCTTATAAATTGAAATATTTTAAACCTTTCCTTAAAAATACTCAGTTTTTAAAATTTTTATATAAAACTCCACAATTACTCTTTAAAGAAGTTTAAAAATCTCTCAACTCTGGGCTACTACAATATGAAAATTAAAGTACCAACTTTTAATGCAAGAGAAAGAAACAGGACACAACCACAGTTTGGAAAAGGCAAAATCAAACTCTAATGGTACAAACAACTCAATGTTCAATATCTGGGATTTACTCATAATAATCTGGGCTTTCCCAAGGGATTCAGGTCACTCCTCTGGCCTTGCCCTTGGCATCACAAACAACCTGTATTCTATGCCCTCTCTGGCTCCATTTCATTGTGGCTCTTGTTTTTGTGGCCATCACATGTTACTAGCATCTCCAACACTGCTCTGCATGGCCTTGTGTGCCATAGACATAGTTCCTATAGAGATCCCAAGAAAGGGATTCTAACATGCTTAAATCTACAGAAGAGAGAGCTGTAATTCAATTCCAGATCCAGCTATTCAATAAAGGAAAGCTGTGTAAAACAACTTTAATATACCCATACCCAAAAGATATTTGTATCTCTGCTAAACAAAATCCAGTGACCAGAAAGCTCAGAGTTAAATTTAAAGTCCTCACCTTCAAGCAGCAGTGGCCAGTGTAGTTAGTCATGTTGGCTGGCAGCTGGCAGTACCAGAGATAACATAAACAAAAATGAACTAATAAATATAGAACACAGAAAGTCCACACACTCAAAAGAGACTAGTCAGAAACAAAACATGGTAGCCACCATCATTCATACATTCAACTGAGCCTGAACCATATCTACCTTGGCTCCTATGTTTGCAGCAAAACTTGCGAAAACACAGAAAATATAGACCCATCGAAACATTCAAAATAGATAAAACTTACCAAACAATCAGAAACAGGTGGGTGGGTAACATCTTGTCTTTGCCCCAGATGAGATAGTATTTTACATTCAAGATCAGAATCTTACAGAACAGAATTAGATTATGACTTACCAGAAGAGGCATCCATAGATGCTCACTGTTTTTTTTTTTTTTTCAGCATAGAAGTTCACTCTGATAGTCTCAAAAACTAAAGAAGTGCTACAGAGCCTCAGAACATCTCAAGGTACTCTTCTCCAGAAATATTGGATAAGATGATAGTCATTGTCTAGGTCCATGCCTAAGATAACCAGAGAATACCTTAGTAAGATGCTTATAAAGACAAACCCCACAAGGCTACACAGTTCCAGCCTTTGTCCATTCAGGGGTTAACATGCATCATGACATGTTTCATGCCTATGAAACTGACACCTATGTGTGAGAATTTTGTAGGACTCTGCTATTAAGGTCACAGCTGGATAGTTCTCAGAGCTCAACTTTGAGCTGTCTTGAAGTTTCTTGTCTTCGAGTTTCCTCTTAGCTGTTCAACCTTTCTTGGAGAGTATCTTTAAGCAAAGATGCTTGATCTTATTTGGAGGATGATTCTACCCACAGCTGCCAGCAAGTGTTGTATGACTCAGCATATAAGTCTCCTTCTGTCCGTATAATAATTAGGTACTGTGTTATGACCAGTCATCCTTTCCCTCCTGTAATCCTAAGAACCCTTTTATACCTTACCCCTGGAATAATAAAATGAGATATCACTCTGAACCTGACCACCAGAAGCTTCTTTTGTTATATTCATGGCAACCTGAAACCTTCTTGCTCCATTTGTCTTTGTGGGCTGGTGTCCAAGATCCATTAAGAAAAGGGAAACTCAATGCTCAAGTACATTTTGTGCAGAAGCTTTGTTTACAGAAGCAGGCAGCCTTAGCTTGTTATTTTACATGAACAATAGCCCCCGCCCCCAGAATTCTGGTCTGTCCATGGGTGAGTGGGGCTTACAGATAAGAGGCATTTTTGTTTTATAGATTTCTTATGGATACTAATTTAAATGTAAAATGTAACTTTAGCCCTCACAAGGGCTTATTTCTTGAACCTCATCTTATGGAGAGACAGGTTCTGGACCAAATCCGCTATGCACATAGTGGGTAGAGGAGCACCCTTATAGAGAGAAAGGGAAGGGTGGGAGAGGGGATGGGATTGGGGGTTTGTGGAGGAATAGTCAGGAAGGGGAATAACATTTGAAATGGAAACAAATAAAATGATTAACAATAATAATAAAAAGCATTGATTTGGCTATAATTTGTGATTAGTGGTCTTTCTCCTTGCATCTTTGAGAATAAAATTTTAAAGCTGTTTAAATTTAGATGAGATTCAGCCATTAGCAAATTGAGTAGCTTTGAGGGGTGGTCTGATCCTTTACACATCAACTTTAGATCCCAACTCCCATTTTTCTGAGTAATACGTACATCTAGAGAAGCATTCCAGTCTGTGTTTTATTTCTGTATTAAAGATTGTAGCATCACATACTGTCATTCTTCCTATAAGGTAGCTGTGTACCAGATAGTCATCACTGAGCTTGTCTTATTTTTGAGCTCTTATTTTCAAAAAGAAATCTCTTTTTAGTTTTTCTTTAAGTATTTTTCTTAGACTATTGGTTATTAACCAAAATCTGAGTTCTTATCTGATACTGGTTTTATTTGCTTGCTTGTTTTGTCATGTTTTGTTCTGTTTTCCTTTCAAGTGTAACAATATGGACCAAAGTAAGTCTCTAAAGGAGACAGAAACAGGTAGCTTTAGTTAGTTAATTCCTGATATGTAAAGTAAGCAAAGCCCTGCTAGGCAATCCTATTGGCTCCCTTATTACCATTTTTTTTTTATTGCAAACTCACATTTTCTCTCTTGGTTCATTCTATTTCTAGAGGTATCCATTCATTGCCTGTTAGTATGACTTTGCCAGGCCTGAAATTTTCCAGAAGAGTAAGAACTATTCTATACTCTTCAGTGGACTTTCATCAAAGAACAAATAGTTTTTCTAAGTGGGAGGATTTTTTTAACCCATTGGCCAATAAAATGTCTATGATGACCTACTACTTTTGGGAGGGAGATGGTCTTTACACTATTTTTCTTCACTAGTTACTGTCTCTGACATTGTTTTGGCAGAGGCAGCAGACAGTAGGACCACATAGTGCTGTGAACATCTCTACTCTTCGCTTCGCTTCCCTTCGCTTCCTTTCCTTTCCCTTCGCATTGCTTCCCTTCCCTTCGCTTCGCTTCCCTTCACCTCACTTCCCCTTGCTTCCCTTCGCCTCGCCTAGCCTTGCCTCGCGCCGCCCCGCCCCTCCTCTCTCCTCTCTCTCTCTCTCTCTCTCTCTCTCTCTCTCTCTCTCTCTCTCTCTTTCTTTCTTTTTTGTTTCCAAAGTAATGATCCTCATGCTTCCTTATGAGACATTTCAAAAATCCAACATCAAGGAGACAGGTAACTAGGGTTGAGGAGTCAGAGCAACTTACTTAGACCTTGAGATAGAATATTCACAACACACTGTATTATCTCTTAGTTTCTATTCCATAGCAAACACTAAGAGATCTTTATATTCTCAAAATATTTACATTTTAAATGAACAAAGGTAAAAGCATCTCTGAATTTAAGTCAATCTAAAACTAATCTTCATCCCATATAGGGGTGCGAGTCACAACTTAAGAAATTGATGTGTGAGTGTAGACCAGATGACTAAACAGAAGGATCAGTGGTTAGGAGCTGTTCTTGGAGATGATCAGAGTCCTACTCCCAGCACCCACTTCAGTCATCTCACAACTGTGGATAACACCAGACTCATGGGATCCAACAGCCTCCTTCCTACTTCTTGTTCACCCATACACACATTCACACACAAAAATATGTTTTTAATTTTTATAAAAGAATAAATAATAAAATGGGATACTTCTCCATTGCTTACCCATCTGCCAGAAGATTATCTCACCAAAATCCACAGTGGGACTTGAGGCTTGTAAGTTTGTGTACTTGTCCCCAGGACAGCCCTGCCAGTCTCTTTCCTCAGGCTAAAACAAAACTTATAACTTAAAATGAAACAAATAAGATAATTACAGGTCAAGTCAATGTTCTTAAACATGTGTGACAGATATGACACACTGGGCTGTCATTCAAGGTTCTTAAATGTGTGTGACAGATATGACACACTAAGCTGTCAATCAAGGTTCTTAAACATGTTTGACAGATATGGCACACTGGTCTGTCAATCAAAGTTCTTAAATATGTGTGACAGGACACACTGGGCTGTCAACCAAGGTTCTTAAATGTGTATGGCAAATATACTGAGCTTTCTTGTAAATAAGTAAAAGTGCTAAAATATTAGTAAATACTAAAAAAAAAAAACTTTATATTTCAAATATATATATAGAAAAAGTAGTTCAGATATATTTGAACATATAAATAAAGATATTTTAATGTAGTACTAGGTTTTGCCCCTAAATTCTAGAATCAGATTTTTCTCTGAGTTTTTATAATAAACATTTGAAGATACCAGAACAAAGCCATTTTATGTAGAGATCTTTAAATTAACATTATAATTAATAATTTAGATAAGCATGTCAGAGGTAGAGTGTAGCAATCAGTTTCTGAAGCTGAATTTTCCCCTAATTAATTTATTGGATAATAAAGATGACAAAAACCAATCGTTGGACAAGGAGGAGGTGGCCCTTCCAGGTCTGAGAAAGAAAGAGAGACACACGAGGAAGGATCTGGCCTTTTGGACTTCAAAGTGGGAGCAAATGGAAGCAAGATGTAGGCAAGATACTGTTAGATCTGGTGGTGGATTCTGCCACCACCATGGGAAGATTTCTAACAGAATAGTTGGTGAGTTTAGGATGATAGATTCCATGCCCAGGGGTTGTGTTATCTATTGATTCTAAACTAGATTGTCTCATGTTTTCCATTTCACAGGGACTCAGGTAGGCCCAAAGGAAAGAAGGGAAAGAGTATAGGCTGGGCAGAATTCGGTCAGGCTTTGGGACTGGAAGACTGGACAAGGACCAAGCTCCAGGGGAGAGATAACCACAGCTGAGCATGAGATGCCAGAGTGCACCCCCAGCTAGCCATGGGAACTTGGGAGTTTTGAGTGGTTGGGCAGCAGCTGACCCAGGGACCCAGAAAGCAATCTTGGAGCTCTGGAGATGCAGAGCTAGTGTTTGTGGGAGAGCCATTGGCTAGGGAAAATATGGGGTCTCAATCTAGGCCTATGTACCAAGCTGGATACAGTCTGAGACCACATTGCTGGTATGTATTAGACAGTAGGGTGGATTTTTTTTAATAATTACACTCTAGCTTCTCTTTTCCTTAAATTATTTTTTTGAGTTTTTACACTTTGGCTGTAAAAAATATAGATCACAGCAGTTGTTTTTTATGACTTCAAAATGAATCAAAACAATCTAAATGAGAGTTTTGGGAGAGAAGTTGTCCACAAAGTCTTATTGGTAGATCTGAATTATCGTGATTTGAAAAGGTAGGAATGTTGCAATCCTAGAATCTAACTCTAACTTACTGGAGACTACCTTTAGCCTTCTATAGTCACTTCCTTCATACTTCTGTGTCAAATCCAACATCCTGTGACTTAAAGATAAATAAATTTTAGGATATATTAACATAATAAGTTAATAGTTACTACCAACTAAAGGTTAAAAGACATTATACAGCATGTAGTTTCTGGTAGTTAAGATTTTTCTGCTTTGCTAAGACCACATACTTAATTTTTCCCTCATCACATTTGAAAATTGTCTTGATGTAGGACTTTTTTTTTCTACTAGTAAAAATTTATGAAACTACTTGCATTTATAATATATAATTCTGGGTAACTTAAATCTCTGTTCTTAGGCCCTGGTCATTCATATATGGTTTCAGAACAAACTGTCTTTTATGCTGTTTGAAGTGACTATTGTGCTTTAGCCAAATGACTCATTCATACAGACAAATGTTTTTTAAGGGCCTGACAATCATGATTTTCAATACTTCATGAAGTTTTTCTTTGTTGTTGTTGTTGTTTTGTTTTTTTATAAAGAATATAATTTAAGTGGCACACACTATCAATTGCAGCACTTGGGAGGCAGAGGCAGAGGCAGAGGAAGAGAGGAAGAGAGGCAGAGAGAGGCAGAGAGAGAGAGAGAGAGGCAGAGAGAGAGAGAGAGGCAGAGAGAGAGAAGCAGAGAGAGAGAGGCAGAGAGAGAGAGAGGCAGAGAGAGAGAGAGGCAGAGAGAGAGAGAGGCAGAGAGAGAGAGAGG
>NW_021604563.1:6137078-6139561 GCF_004785775.1 Grammomys surdaster
CAGAGAGAGGCAGAGAGAGGCAGAGAGAGGCAGAGAGAGGCAGAGAGGCAGAGAGGCAGAGGCAGATGCAGAGGCAGAGGCAGGCAGAGGCAATCATATCTAAGTACACGGCCAGCCTCATTTGCAGAGCTAGTTCTAAGACAGCTAATGCTAAACAAAGGAACCCTGTCTCAAAAACCAAATAAATAAGAGAGAAAGGAAGGAAAGAAAGAAGAAAGGAAGGAAGGAAGGAAGGGAAAGAGGGAGGGAGGGAGGGAGGAAGGGAGGGAGGGAGGAAGGGAGGGAGGGAGGGAGGGAGGGAGGAAGGAAGGGAGGGAGGGAGGAAGGAAGGAAAGAAGGAAGGAAGAAAAATATGGCAAAATTGAAATGTACTGAGTTTTCTTTTCAGGAGATGCAGAGGCAACAATTTTTTTTTTCATTTCTGTCTTAGAAATTGAAAAGTTACTGACAAAAAAGCCTCAGGTGGGGTGAGAAACTCTGGACAGAAAATCTAACAGGCAGCTAATGATCTGGATATTTCTGATGGGTTCAACATTCCAACTTCTACTGGAATCTATGACATTGATACAAACCTGCAGAAGAAATTTTTCATCTACAATATTCTCTTTTCTCCTTGATAAAATTGTCATTGTCCCTGCCCAAGGCACACAGCCTCCATTTCCACATTGAGACTTCTGCCCTTCCTTGTTCTCATCAAAAGAAAATCTGTTTCTGTAGAGGTTAGGGGCTCCTTTTTCTTTTCTTTTTACATCTTTCCAATCAATCCTGGTCTCAATACAGCAGAAATCATCCTGAGTTTACAAAAAAACTGGGCAGCTATTATTCATCCTAGGGCATAAAGATTTAATATTTTCATGGCCATATGAATCACATCAACATCCCCCTTTTCTGTATTTCACATGATTCAACAGAACTCCAATGACTCAAGAGAACTGCAAACCTTGCTTGTCACATGGATTGTGCTTCAGAGTTTCACAGAACTACAAACTTGCTCAAAAGAGCGTCCAAGTAGTATCACTCTTATATTATAGCTCTGTTCCTTTAAGATATTTATAAATCTAGAAAGTCTGACCTCATTGCCTGAAAATCTCAAGCTGTGTTTTCTTCTAGACCTGCCAAGCCCCTTCTGTATGGTTGAAATATAAAAATGTCCACAGGGAAAAAGGCAAACTCAAGATTAAAGAGACATAACCACGTCTCTGTAAGCTTCTGACTGCAGGAATGGCAAAGTATTATCCTGATGTTTCTACAGTAGCTGACTATTGAGTTATTGTCAGGGTCTCAACACTATTAGGAGTACTCCTTTTCCTCCACTGCCATTATAACTGTGAGTGTGCTTAAAAACAATAGTCCAATATTGTAACTCCAAAAGACAAAGTTAGTCACTAAAGACAGCCACCCAAATTGTTTCTAAGGAAACCTGGATTTGTCAGTGTTCCCAAAATCACCAACAAAGCAAAGCTTCAAGTACAACAATCAGGGAAAGAAATATATGTGGCTGAATTTTGACAAGAATCCACTGAGGTCCAAAAGGAATATCTTAGTTACTTTTACATTGCTGTGTTAATATACCCATAACCAAGGAATCTGTAAAAGAAACTGTTTATTTGGACTTATTGTTTCAAATAGAGTCTGTGGTGGCAGAACACAGGTATTGTGGCAGGAGTATTAGAGAGATCACATCTTGATCCCTAGGAAGGCGGTAGTGTCCTGGATAGTTTTGTATCAACTGATACAAGCAAGCAAGTCAAATGAAAGAAAAGAACCACAACTGAGAAAATGCACTTAGATGATCCATCTGTAAGGCATTTTCTTAATTATTTTGGGGAAGTTTAGCCCAATGGTGGGTGATGCTATACCTGGGCTGGTGGTTCTGAGTTCTATAAAAAAGCAGGCTGAACAAGGTCGTGATACAACCCAGTAAGAAACATCCCTCCATGGCCTATGTTCCTTCCTTATTTGAATTCCTGTCCTGAGATTTTGACCATGAACACTGATATTGAAATGTCACCCTTTCCTCTCCAACTTGTTTTTTAGTCATGATGTTTCATTGCAGCAAAAGAAACACTAAGACATAAAGAGTAACACTGAGTTGGCATGCATTTTCTGAAGACCGGAGCCCACTCTCAGTTACATACCTTTTCCAGCAAGGTCACACTTATTAATCCTTCCCAAAATTCTTCAAAAAAAAAAATGAGAATCAAGAAGTCAAACATGTAAGCCTATAGAAGTCACCCTCTCTTTCTCTCTCTTTTTTTTTTTTTTTTTTTTTTTTTTTAGGTTTTTCGAGGCAGGGTTTCTCTTGTAGCCCTGGCTGTCCTGGAACTCACTCTGTAGACCAGGCTGGCCTCGAACTCAGAAATTTGCCTGTCTCTGCCTCCCAAGTGCTGGAATTAAAGGCGTGCATGCACCATGACCACCTGGCTTTTTATTTCTTTTTCTTTTCTTTTCTTTTCTTTTCTTTTCTTTTCTTTTCTTTTCTT
>NW_021604563.1:6139571-6154625 GCF_004785775.1 Grammomys surdaster
TTTTCTTTTCTTTTCTTTTCTTTTCTTTTCTTTTCTTTTCTTTTCTTTTCTTTTCTTTTCTTTTTTTTTAGGTTAGAAGTCATTCTCATTGAAACTACTACAAAGAACAACCTCTTCTTTCTTTTATCTGTTTTCTAAGCATGCTTTCCTTGACACTTTCTGTTTCTCAACATTTTGGGTATCTTAAAGCCTCCTTCTATGCCATGTGGATGTTTATCTGACATATGTCTGACCTGTATGCCACTTTTAAAAGCCTAGATTTTTCCCTTATTATCCTCTTTTTTTGTTCATCTAGGTAACTGCTGAGGTTTTATAGCTTGCCTGACATGGTGTTTTTCTTTTAAATTCTAGTAAATTTGTCATTGAACTTCCATTAAACTCCATTCTTAAATTCTTTTTAAACTTTCATTGAAAATAGATTATTTTTCCCATACAATATTTTCAGGTAATGGTTTCTGTTGGTATCAGGCTCTGAAACCAGTGACTTCACATCTAGGTGACCCCCACATTGTTGCCAATGCAACTGTCATACATTCCTAGAATCCATTTGGCTACCTTTCACCTTTACCTGTAAGAAGCTACATCACTGTCCATATAAATATACAGAACCTCCTGACCTCTCTCTCTTCTTCCTCTTCTTCTCCCCACCTCACCTTTTCCCTATCTCCTGAATAAACCCCACATGGAACCATTTGGTCTGGTGTGGTCTGTTGGTGTAAGAATGAACATCATTGGTACATTGGCTGGGAACCGAAGACTTTGGGAACAGCAACCCCTGCAGCACCCGTCACCTTAGCCGCTGGCTGTAGGAATGACTGCACGTGGACTGCCACCATTGCCACCTCTGCCACTGGTACACTAAGTGGACTGTGTCCTCTGCTACCTGTAGTCACCGACTGCATGGATTTCCACTGCTGCCACAGACCAACTCTACCTGTCTCTCATGGAACAACTACCAGGTGAGCTGTGCCACTGTGTCCCCCCAAGTGGAGCTAGGCAGCCAGACAGGCCCCACACAGACCTCATGGTTTCACATTTCCTGACACCAGACTGTGTAAGCCTGCAAACACACACAGGCATATTGATTGATAAGTAGATTCCAACTGGTGGGAGGGACCCTAAATGTCCAGATAGCACCTGGCCAGCCTTTCCTGGGCTGAGGGGTTGGCAATTCAATGCCCCAGTCCATATGACTGGCTTCCTGGCTGACCTATGAGTTAGGACTTAGGCTGTTGGGTAACTTCCCTTCTTGAAAGCAGTTCATAAATCCCACAAGCTCTTGCAGCAGCTGATAAATTCCTGGTACCAGGTTGAGCTGCTTTCTGGCAAGCTTCAGGAGATCACTGCCACTGTAGCCCCTAGCAATTCACGTGACAACCTGAATTTCTAGCCTGGCTGTCTGATCCATTAACGACTATTCTCGGGACACTAGTATGATTAGTTCGATAACAACCCCCATCACCCAATCAGCACTAAATTGTCTTCGACTGTACCCCCAGACACCCCAATGTATTTTCTCATTAAAATCTCAAATCTCTAAAATTAATGCCTGATTTGAGGCCTTCCAAACTGATACACCTCTATAATAAAGTCTGCATTCAGTACCCTCTAGATAATGGTTCAAAATGGCCACCTAATGGCACACTAGACCCGATAATTTTAGAGGTCTTCATACATACTGCCAGCAGTCTGGTAAATGGAAAAATATATCCAAGCATTCATTTATCATCTATATCAACCCGTCATGTGTTCTGCCTATTCCCCACCCCAGCTTCTCTTAGCCATGAATCCTACTCAACCACTACTAGATGACACTACACCCTTAGATCCAGAGGGTGAAATGTTTCTCTTCTGTCAGAGACCTGTTTCCAGACCGCCAAAAATCCAAACTGCAGCCTCAGTTTCTTCTCACAAGGATACCCCAGAGCCTATCAGCCCAAACTCTCCAGACCCCTCCCCTCCTTCTGTACCAGCTGCCCTGCGTTGGCACCAACCTTTACCCCTCCTATCACAGGTTCTAAGGCCACAGCCAGACCCCCAATTCCTTCTCCTCCAGGGACACCTGAACCAGCATCTGTCCTTCCTCTAAGGGAAGTCACTGGGGTTGATGGTCTGGTCAGAGTACATGTCCCTTTCTCACTGAGTGAACTTTCTCATATAGAAAACAGATTGAGTTTCTATAATTCTAACACCTCTGCCTTTATTAAACCGTTTTAGTACATTATTCAGTCTTGTAGCTTGTCTTTCCATGATGTACATATGATTCTCATTAACAATATACTTCCTGATGAATGCAGGTGAGTTTGGGGAGGAGCAAAAATGCATGCAGATAAGATTCATCAAACAGTACATATCCAGTCGGATCTGAGGCAGAGCTTGACCAGGATCCTTAATGGAATTATAATTCCACAGGTGGTATCTTAGCTACAGATAGATTTATAACATGTCTTTTTCTCAGGCCTAAAAAAGGTAACCTTGAAGCCAATGAGCTTTGAGAAACTCCAAAAGGTTGTCCAGGATAAACAGGAAAACATGTCTCAGGTTTTAGAATGCCTCATAAAGGCTTTATTGCAGCATACCAATCTGGACCCTGAAAACTCAGAAGGTAAGCAACTTCTGATGACCTACTTTTTTTTCCCAGAGCTACCCCAACATAAAAGCTAAACTCCTAGAAAACCCTTCAGCTCACTTTCTAGGATTGGCTATGAATGACTGAAGGGGCTCTCTCAACCTGACCACGAATATCACTAGCAGGGTGCTCTGTGAAGCTATCATGGTATGTGGAAGACCCATCTCCTTCCTCTTGGACACTGGGGCCACTTACTCAGTCCTGATGGAGTTTCGGGGACCCACTTCACCTTCTCATTTACCTGTTGTTGGGGTAGGAGGACCATCTTATCTCCCTCACCAGACTCCCTACTTAGTCACATTTTTAGGGGTGTAACTCTCATCCATTCCTTTTTGATAGTGCCTACATGTCCTGCCCCTTTATTGGGAAGGGATATTTTAGCTAAGTTGGAAGCCTCTGTTTCCTTTGCTCCCTCTAATTCACCTAAACTCAAGCTCACCAGCAGTTCCTCTGCTCCATCTTCTAGCCAGTCAACCTACTAACACTAACATGTTATTTCCCTTACTAGCTTCTCAAGTGGACCCCTGATTATGGAATGTCCAGAACCACTCTGTTGCTAAACATCATTCTCCTGTTGTCATCCAGTTACTGGACTCTACCAGGTATGTCTCCCAGGCTCAATACCCCCTCTCTCTCCAGAGCCCTAGGGGACTTAAGCCTATCATTTCTGATCTCTTAAGGAAAAAACTCCTTTGCCCAACCTCTTCCCTCTTTAACACCCCTATACTACCAGTTAAAAAACCTAATGGTACCTATTGACTGGTTTAAAACCTCAGATGCATTAATTCTGCAGTGGTTCTCCTCCATCCTGTTGTGGCTAACTCTTACACACTTCTTCCTATTCCCTCAGGGATTTCTCATTTCACAGTCTTAGATCTCAAGGATGCATTTTTCTCTATCCTTCTAGATGCCTAGTCGTAGAACATATTTGCTTTTACCTGGACAGATCCTGACACCCACTATTCTACCTAACTTACCTGGACTGTTCTACCTCAGGGATTCTGGGTAACCCCACACCTGTTCAGCCAGGCCCTGGCTTCTGACTTGCTCTCTTTATCTCTCCCTAGATCTAAGATTGTACTCTACTTATATGATATCCTTCACTGTAGCCCCTCTTTAGAGATTAGCCAAGCTGACACCTGTGTTCTCCTAAATTTCCTTTTCAATCGAGGCTACAGGGTCTCACCTTTTAAAGTCCAACTGTCTATTCCTTAGATCACCTATTTGGGATTAACAATTACTCCAACCCACAAGGTTATTACCTTAGATAGAAAGAATCTGATTCAGTCTCTGTTCCTTCTACAAAGGAAGAGATATTCCTAGGAATGGCTAGCTTTTTATCTTACTGGGTTCCTTTCTTTTCCCTACTTTCTCACCCCTTATTTGAAGCAGGGTTAGGCCTCACCCACAGACCTCTTCTCAAACCTGCTACCCAGCCCTTTAAAAGGCTTCAACAGGCTCTCTTTAAGGGCCCAGCCTTGCATCTCCCTGACCTGACTCTTCCTTTTTTCCCTCTACATAACTGAAAAGGAGGGATTTGCCCTTGGGGTCTTAGGTCATCAACTGGAACCATTTTTTTGCACCTGTAGCATACTTATCAAAAAGACTAAATCTAGCCATCCAGGGATGAGCACCTTGTATTCATACCTTAGAAGCTGCTGAACTCCTTATTCGAGAGTCAAAGAAACTAAACTTGGGATTGCCTATAACTGTCTTCTCTACTGACAACCTGTTACAACTCATAACTTATAAAGGCGTACAGACTCTATCTCCTTCTAGGGTTCTTTCTCTTCAGGTAGCTCTAATAGAAGACTCCACCTCTTAATATTTCCAATCTTCTTCCTTGACCTAATATTAACCACTCTCTATCTTACTCCTGAATTGAAACTTTAGAGGAACTATTACCTCATCCGCCACACATACAGCAGGGCACATTTCCTCAAGCCATCTCTACCTGGTATACAGATGGAAGCTCCTTTCTACATGATGGGGCCAGAAAAGCTGGCTATTCCATAGTGACAGAAACTAAGGTGGTAGAGGCACAGGCCCTTCCTGCTCATGCCACCAACCAACAGGCTGAACAGCCTTAACTGTGCCTTCCAGTTGGCACAGGGACAATCCCTCAACATCTACACAGATTCCAAATATGCTTTCCATATCCTCCTCTCCCACACTGCTAAGTGGAAGGAGTGTGGGTTACTTACCACAAAAGGAGGATCAGTAATTATTACAAACCAAATTATGGGCAGGCTAAAGGCCTCCCATCTCCCCACAGCTATTGGGATTGTCCACTGGAGATCCCACTGGATGGATGACGCTATTGTCTCTAGAGCTGCCACACTTAGGGGCCTAAACTCATCTCACCATCCCCATGACATTCTTACACTGCAACCCACATCCCCACCTACACCCCCTGACACTCATCAAACTCTGTCCTATTTTCACCAACTCTTTCATCCTAACAACCAAGCATTGTCTTATTTTGTTAAGAGCCACCGACATGCTACTCCTGAGAACTTAAGTTTCTTAAAATCTATCACTGCTTTTTGTAAAATCAGTCAGATCCCAAATCAAGGTATTGTAGCACCCTTTATCTTACCCATCAGGCTAGAGGCTCCCTTCTTGGGACTGACTGACAACTTGATTTTACCCACATGCCCACTGTCAAATGTGCCAAGTAGTTCTAGGTCTTTGTGGACACCTTCTCAGGCTGGGTGGAGGCTTTTCCCACAACTAACAAAAGGGCTCAGACAGTCTCTGATCTCCTCTTCCAAGAGATCATCCCCCGATTTGATGTCCCAGCCTCCCTCTATTCAGACAATCATTGTGAATTTACTCCCCAGACTTCTCAAATTATATAAAAGGCCCTAGATATTCCCTGGCATTTTCTTGTTTTCTACCACCCTCAATCTTCAGGTAACATAGAAAGAACTAATGGTTCTTTAAAAACCACTCTTCTTAAGCTGTCACAGGAACTTAACCTTGAGTGAGTAAAACTTCTGCCTCTGGCTCTTTTCAGGCTATGAGCTCTCTCCAAGTGGCTTCTCCTAATCTCACCCTTTGAACACATGTATCGATGTCCAGTTCTAACTCCTGGTCTTCCACCTAAATGCTCCTCCTCCAAGAACATCTACTCACCACATTACTTTGCCACCTCTGTTCTTTCCTATTGAACTTTGCTGACCACCATCTACCTCAACCACACACCGTCTCTTGTCCACTACCTGTCAACATTGGAGACCAAGTCCTTCTCTCCCTTCCAGATCATTGGCCCTCACTTCTCTCTCCTAAATGGCAGAGCCCTTTTAAGTTAATCCTTGTAACCCCTACAACTGCTAAGCTTGTGGGATTCTCTCAATTGGTCCACCTGTCTCATCTCAAGCCTTTCATCACTCCACCTAAAATCTATTCTTTTCATACACATTGAACCTAACAGGACCATGCTCTGTTAAGCTCCAGAGTACATTGAGATCACCCACCTTGTCACCAATCCCAGAAAATGAGACTCCACTCCAACAGCTGACATCGACATCACTAGACTAGACATGGGTTTCTTGTCCTCCCCCTGCTGCTTGTTTTCATCCAGGTCAGCCCTTACATCACAGATTCGAGATTCAAGAAACTCCCACAGATAACAAAGAGTCTTCCAAAATAATGTCAGGAAACTGTTCCATAGACGGATGTCAAAAATCAATTCAAATTACTAACATCCCTATATCTGTTATTCCACCTAAATATGTTCTCTATACTTGCTTTCTCTTTGACCAGATAGAAGATTATTGTAAAAAATGGCCAGATGATTATGGGGGCTGCCCATATTAGTCTTGTTAGATACATATGCTAGGATCACGGACCAACCATTTCTTCTACCAACACAGCAAGATACTCTTTTCTATATACAAGACCCATGGGATTCCAGCTGTGATGCTTTAGAACTTACAAGGGCTACATGTCCTGACAGCTAAAGAAGGTGGTCTTTGCCTGTTCCTTCAAGAAGAATGCTGGTTTTTTATTTGTTTTGATTGTTTTTAGGGAACATGAGACCTCTAGTTCTGAGATTTTTGAAAACCACATATGGAAGTAGATATTCCCTTTTGTAACATCCTTTCTAGTCATCCTCCTGGTGTTATTATTTCTAACTGAACTATTAATCAGTTCCTGTTACAGAATAACCAACCGTTCTCTACAGCAGAACCTGGTGCACACATTTACCAAGTGGACCACGATGATGAAAGCCATCTACACCCCAAAATAGACTATGTCCTTACACAGCAGGAAGTAGTTTAATAGACATGGTGTCCTTACTCCTCTTTTACCATCAGCTTCCCTTACCTATTTTTCTTCTCTTTATAGTAAGAAAAAGGGAGGTATGTTGGTATCAGGCTCTGAACCCAGTGACATCACATCTAGACGACCACCACATCATTGCCAAGGCAACTGCCATACATTCCCAGAATCCACCTGGCTACCTCTTACCTTTACCTGTAAGAGGCTAAGTCACTGCTCATATAAATAGGCAGAACCCCCTGACCTCTCTCTCTTCTTCCTCTTCTTCTCCCCCCACCCACCTTTGCCCCATCTCCTGAATAAACTCCACTTGGAACCGTTAGGTCTCCTGTGGTCTGTTCCAAGCCAAGGGCAGACGAGCATCAGTTTCCTCTCCCCCAGCTCCTTCTAGATCCACTCCATATCTCCACTTACCAAAATCCACATCTTTTCTCTCACTTTCATTGAAAAACAAGAAAAATTTGTAAAACAAACAAGTCAAAATAAGAAGATGAAAAAAATCACACAAATGAAAACAATAAAAATACAAAAAGAAGCAGAAGGAAAAACACAAGAAATACATAAAGACATAGGCTAACAGATACACACATTTATACATATAGAAATGCCTTAAAACACAAAGTTATAAACCCTAAGTAAAATACATATAAGTTAAAAAATAAAGCAAAGCAGCAAATCATTATGAGACAACAAGCAAACAAACAAAAACAAGCAGACAAAACAACAACCAAAATCCCCCCCAAACAAACAAACAAACAAACTAACTAACTAAACGCTTGAGTTTGATTTGTGTTGGTCATCTATTGCTGATATGGGATTTGCCTTTAAGTATGGTTCACATATGCAGTAAAAGTCAATTGGAGAAACCATTTGTTCCTTTTCCTTTGTAAGTAGTTGTCGATTGGAAATAGCTTCCAGATTCGAGATGAGGATTTTTATCTACATTCTCTGTCAGTGCTGGGAAAACAATGGTCTTTGACCTTTACAAATCATATTCATGTACACATAAAAGTCTTTCACTTGCTTGGTTAGAGTTGCCTCAAGATATTTTATGGGTTTTTTTTTTTTTTGAGGCTACCATAAAAGACTATTTTCTTAATATCTTTCTTGTTCCATTTGTCATTTGTTTTTGTTTGTTTGTTTTTATTAACATATGTTTATTCACTTCACAGCCTGATTTCAGCCCATTTCCCTCTCACTTCCCAGTCCTACCCTCACTCCATCATCCATTCCCCAATCCCCCTTTCCTCCAAGATGGCAACTCCCTCATGAGTACCAAATCTTCCTCTTATATCAAATCACAGGAAGACTAAGCACATCCTCTCTGAACTCAGCAAGATGGGATAGATAATAGAGTACTTTCATCCAAAATTGCCAAATACATATGGACAAGACATTATAATGTAAATCTTACCTGGTAGTCTTCATAATTATTATTATTGTACATAGAGTATTATTATTAGATTAAAAAATCTTTTATTGGACAAAGAGGAAGAAATATAGGCATAATGTTTTTGTGTGCTATGTAAAGATTATTCTTGTATTATTCAAATGTTGATTTCTCTGTAATCTTATCTTCTTGCAATCCAGAAATGACATTTTTATAATTATTGAAAATGCCTTCTGTTTCAAGATTATGTATACAATGCTTACCGTTTATTCTTTGCCTTGTCAATAAAAGCTGATCGGCCTATGGCTTGGTAGAAGTTAAATAGGGCAGAAATTCTGCCAATGAGGGCAAGGGGAGAAAGAAAGGAGTAAGAGAGTATTATCTTTGAGGAATGGATTGTGGAAAGACATCATAGTACAGCATACTTGAAACCCTGAGAACCAGACCAATACTAAAATGCAAGAATAGTAGGTATTTTGGCTGAGAGGTAGCCAAGGTAGCCTAAAGGATTAGATTTGATTAATGACTACCCAGCATTTCTGCTGTAATGTGATAAATAAATCTAGTAGTCCGAGGCTCATTAATTTGGGAGTTGAGGGGGGAGTAGAAAAAACTAGAAACCTTTAAAAAATACTATTATTAAAGACTTTCTAAAACTCAATGAAAATGTAGGGAGAGCATAGTCAAATTTATGGAATATAATAAAATCAATGCTAAAAAGAAAGTTCTTATCACTGAATACCTTAATAAAAACTTCTATGGATCTAATAGTAGCAAACTAGCAACATGCATGAAAGCTGTAGAACAATAATATGCAAACACATCCAAGTGGATTAGATGGCAGAAAATAAACAGATACAGGGCTGACATAATGAATTTGAAACAAAGAGAACAATGTAAACTATCAATGAAACCAAGAGTTTCTTTGAGAAAATCAACAAGAAAGATGAACCCTTAGCCAAACTAATTAAAAATCAGAGAGACAGTATCAAATTAATGAGATTAGAAAAGGAAAGTAGCACTTAAAAGGAAACCCCAAGGAAATAAAAAAAAGCCATTAGGTCTTACTTCAAAAAACTGGCCCAAACTGTAAAATCTAAATGAAATTACAATTTTCTTTATAGATATCACTTATGAAAGTTGAATCAAGATCAGGTAAATGACTTAAATATCCCTATAAACTGTAAGGAATTATAAACAGACATTTAAAGGCTACCAACTCACCCCCTGTCCAACAAAAAACAAACAAACAAACAAACAAAACCAAGGGCCAGATGGTTTTAGTTCACAATACTACCAGACCTTCAAAGAAGAGCTAATACTAATACTCCTTAAATTATTCCAAAAATAAAACCAGAAAGATCATTGTCAAACTCATTCTATAAAGCCATATTCACCCTGATATTTAAACCATACAAAGGCTCAGCAAAGAAAGAAATTTTCAGACCAATTTCCCTTATAAACTTTGATACAAAAATTCTCAATACAATACTTACAAAGAGAAGTCAAGAACACATCAAATACATCATTCACCATGGTCAAATAGGCTTTATCACAAGGACTGCAGGGATGATTCAATATATGAAAATCCATCAATGTAAATCACAATATAAATAAACTGAAAGAAAAAAAATCACATAATCATCTCCTTAGATGCTGAAAACACCTTTGACAAAATCTAGCACCACTTCATGTTAATAGTCTTTGAGAAAGCAGGGATACAAGGGGAATACCTAAACAAAACAAAGGCAATATACACCAAGCCGACAGCCAATGTCAAATTGAATTGAGAGAAATTTAACACAATTCCATCAAGAAGACAGGCTATCCACTCTCTCTCTAACTCTTCAATATAGTACTTGAAATACTAGAGGAAATCAAAGGAATACAAATAGGAAAAGAAGAAGTCAAAGTACCACTATATGCTGATGATATGATAGTATACATAAGTAAACCCAAAAATGCAATTGGAGAACTGGTTCAGGTGATAAATATCTTAAGCAACGTGTCTTGATGCAAAATTAATGCAAACAAATAAGTAGCCCTCTTTTATACAAGCAATAAATGTCCTGAGAAAGAAGTTAGGAAGACAAAACCCTTCACAATATCCACAAATAATATAAAATATGTTGATGTAATGTTAACCAAGAAAGAAAAAGATCTGTATGACAGGGACTTCAGTTTTCTGAAAAAAGAAATTAAGGAAGATATCAGAAGATAGAATGATATCCCATGCACATGGACTGGTAGGATTAACATAGTGAAAATGGGCATCTTACCTAAAGCGTTCAACAGATTCAATGCAATGCCTAACAAAGTCCCAACACAATTCTTTACAGACTTGGAAAGAACAATTCTCAACTTCATATGGAGAAACAAAAAATAACAGGATAGCTAAAACAATCCTGAACAATAAAAGAACTTTTGGAGGTATTATCATCCCTGACTTCAGTCTGTGCTACAGAGAAATAGTAACAGCAACTGCATGGTTTTGCTATAGAAACAGACAGTATGATTGATGGTATTTAGTTGAAGTCACAGAAATAAACCCACATACCCATGAAAAATTGATTTTTGGCAAAGAATCAAAAACCATACAGTAGAAAATGGAGAGCATCTTCAACAAAAGGTATGGGTCTAATTGGATGTCTTCATGTAGAATAACAAAAATGGATATACATTTATCATTGAGCAAAACACTCAAGTCCAAATGGACCAAAGACCTAAATTTAAGACCAGATACACTACATCTAATAGAACAGAAAATTAGAAATATCTTTGACCTTATTGATACAGGAGACAACTTCCTGAAGAGAATACCAGTGGCTCAGGTACTAAGGTCACAAATTAATAAACGGGACCTCAAAAAAACTGAAAAGCTTCTGTGCAACAGAAGACACCATTAGTAGGACAAAAGAGCCTACAGATTGGAAAAATATCTTTACCTCTCCTACATCTAACAGTGGACTAAAATGAAAAATATGTAAAGAACTTAAGAAGTTAATAACAACAAACCAAATAACCCATTAAAAATGGTGTACAGAACTAAATGGAGAATTCTTGACAGAGGAATCTCTAAAAGAAATGTTGAGAATCCTTACTCATCAGGGAAATTGAAATCAAAATGACTCTGCGATTCGATCTTATATTCATCAGAATAGCTAAGATAAAAACATCAAGTGATGTGGATTAAAGCAAACCCTCATCCATTCATTGCTGGTGGGAGTGAAAACTTGTAGTACCAATTTGGGAAGCAATTTGAACCACTCTTGGGCATATACGCCATAGATGTTCCACTATTCTGCAAGGATGCTTGCTCAACTGTGTTCATAGAGGCTTAGTGACAATCAGAAGGTGGAAACATCTAGATGCCTCTCAACTGAAAAACATTCATTTACAGAATGAAATACTACTTAGCTATTAAAAAAAGACACCATGAAATTTGCAGGCAAATGGATGCAGCGAGAAAATGTCATCTTGAGTGAGGTAACCCAGACACAAAAATACATGCATGGTATGTACTGACTTATAAGTGGTTATTAGCCATAAAGTACCAGATAAGTGTACTGTTATCCACAGACCCACAGAAGGTAAGTAAGAAGGAAGGTCCAAGGAAGGATATTTGAATCTTACTCAGAAGGGTAAGTAAAATATACACTGGACATGAATGGAGTGGTGGGAACTGGAAAGAAGACGGGGTGGGTTGCAGAACAGGGGTGGGGAGTAGGTCTGGGAGAAATGACCCAGAGGTCTGAGAGAGAGAGAGAAGAAAATTAGATTGGGGGATATATCTGGGACAAGTTGGAGGAGACCCTGGATAGAAAGTCTCCTTGGAGTCTAAGGGTGAACTTAGCTGAGACTTCTAGCAGTGGGGATATAAAGAATGATGTGGCCACCTACATACCTACACCTACATGAGTATAGTCAGGTAGTACTTCCAGTGGAGGGAGTGGGACACCAATTTACCCATAAAACTTTGGCCCAATATTTGGCCTGCCTACAAGAAGTTCTAGGATAAAGATGCAGCAGATTTAGGGAATGACCCATCCTTTGAGACCCACCCCATGGGAGAGAGCCAACTCCTGACATTATTAATGATACCCAGCTATACATGCAGACAGGAGCCCAGCGTAACTGTCCTCTGAGAGGTTTCATTCAGCAGCTTATGGAAACAAATGCAAATGGGTAGAGCTCAGGAATTCTTATATAAGAGTGAGAGGAAGGATTGAAGCAGCCGGCGGGGTCAAGGACATGACAAGAAGACTTACAGAGTAAACTAACCTGGGCCTAAGGGGGGTCACAGAGACTGATCTCTTAACTGAAGAGTATCCATGAACTGGACCTAGGTCCCCTACATATATGTAGCAGTTGTGCAGCGTGGCCTCCATGTGATTCTATGGGGCTGACTCTGACTCCGTTGCCTAGCTTTGGATGCATTTCCCCTTACTAGGTTGCCTTGTCTGGCCTCAGTGTGAGAGGGTGCATCTATAATATTTATTATTTTCTTAGACAGAAATATGCATTTCATTTAGCTTGTCTTAAATGCATGACATCTCCTCTCTCATCTCTTGTCCTCTATAGCTGAGGCTTACCTCTGATGATTTTGTTTGACTTCCTAAGTTTTTCATTTCCATTTTTCTCTCAGTTTCAATTTTGTTTAATTACTCAATCTCTGCCTTTATGTTTTGAACTGTTTTCATCATTTCATTCCACCGTTTGCATTTTCACAGACATAATGAAACGATTCATTCAAAATTGCTTTACCATACTTGAGAACATATTAGTAATAGTTATTTTTTTATGTCTAATTTCTTTATTGGAAACAATGTTATAGTGGACATATTTATATAGTTACCAACTAGAGATCACAATGTTTTAGCTTTTACATTTACTTCATGATTAATGTAATTTAGTGTTCACGTGTTGTATAAGGACATGTTTTCAGATTCTGGTATAATTTTTTTAGTACCGTTTGTTGAAAAGCTTTCCTTCTAGTGTATAGGAAAAAAAATCAACCATGCACCTTTAATTTTAACACATTCATTAGTTAGTTTTAGCAGATTCAAAAAAAATTCTATTAGGATCTTAATGCTGATGACCATACCATCTGCAAGCAACGACCATTTTACTTCTCCCTCTTTAATCTGGAGGCTTTTAATTTCTTTTCTTGTCTTAGTGCTTGGGGTCTGCACTGTACTTGAATGACAGGATGGGAAGAGAAACATTTGCATTGTTCCTGATCCTGCAGGGAACATTCACTTTTCTTTTATCATTAAGGATGATTTTGGGCATTTCTAAATGTCTGTACCAGTTTTTTTTATTCATTTTTATTGGATATTTTATTTACATTTCATATGTTATCCCCGTACCCCATCCCCCACCCACCCAGGAACCCCCCATCCCCTTACCCCTCCTCCTTCTTCTCCGTGGATGTAACCCCCATCTACCGCCCCCACTCCGACTTCTCCACCCTCAAAATTCCCACCCCCTGGGGTGTCCAGCCTTCATGAGGTCAAGGTTCTCTTCTTCCACCTGTGCCCAGCAGGGCCCTCCACTCTTACATATTCAGCTGAAGCCCTGGATCCCTCCATAAGTGCTCCCAGGCTGGTGGTTAGGACCCTGGGAGCTGTGGTTGGTTGTTATTGTTGCTCTCCTCATGGTGCCACAAACCCTTTCAGCTCCTTCAGTCCTCACTCTAACTCCTCCATTGAGAACCTCATGATCAGTTCAATGGCTAGTTGTGAGCATCTGCCTCTGAATATGTCAGACTCTTGAAGGCCCCTGAGGAGACATCCATATCAGGCCCTTATCGGCATGCACTTCCTGAGTTCCACATCAGCATCTACCTTTGATGACTGCACATGGGATGGATACTCAGGTGGAAAGGTCTTCAAATGGCCCCTCCTTCAGTTTCTGTCCCTCACTTTGTCTCCATATTTGCTCCCTTGAGTATTTTGTTGCTCCTTCTAAGAAGAACTGAATCACCCCCACTTGGTCTTCCTTTTTTATGAGCTTCATGTGGCCTGTGAGTTACATCTTGGGCATTTCAAGGTTCTGGGCTAATATCCAATAATCAGTGAGTGAATACCATGTGTGTTCTTTTGTGATTGGCTTACTTCACTCAGGATGATAATTTCTAGTTCCATCCATTTACCTAGGAACCACTCAAATTCATTGTTTTTAATAGCTGAGTAATACTCCAGTGTGTAAATATACCACATTTTTTTAATCCATTCCTCAGTTGAAGGACATCTGGGTTCTTTCCAGATCCTGGCTATTATAAATAAGGCTGCTATGAACATAGTTGAGCATATGTCCTTGTTATATGTTTGAGCATCTTTTGGGTATATGCCTAGGAGTGGTATAGCTGGATCCTCAGGTAATGCTATGTCCAATTTTCTGAGGAACCGCCACACTGATTTCCAAAGTGGTTACACCACCTTGCAGTCCCACCAACAATGGAGGAGTGTTCCTCTTTCTCCAAACCCTCGCCAGCATCTACTATCACCTGAGTTCTTAATCTTAGCCATTCTGACTGGTGTGAGATGGAATCTCAGAGTTGTTTTGATTTGCATTTCCCTGATGACTAAGGACACTGAACATTTCTTTAGGTGCTTCTCGGCCATTCGAGTTTCTTCCATTGAAAATTCTTTGTTAAGCCCTATACCCCATTTTTTAATGGGGTAATTTGGTTGTCTGGAGTCTACTTTCTTGAATTCTTTGTATATATTGGATATTAGCCCTCTAT
>NW_021604563.1:6159625-6207612 GCF_004785775.1 Grammomys surdaster
GTTTCTTTTTGTAGGCACTTAGAGCTATGAGTTTTCCTCTTAGCACTACCTTCATGGAGTCCCACAAGTTTTGGTATGATGTGTCCTCATTTTCATTGAATTCTAAAAAGTCTTTAATTTCTTTCCTTACTTCTTCCTTGAGCAAGTCATCATTGAGTAGACAGTTGTTCAGTTTCTATGTGCAAGTGGGTTTTCCATTGGTTTTGTCATTATTAAAGACCAGTGTTATTCCGTGGTGATCTGATAAGATGCAAGGGATTATTTCAATCTTTTTGTATCTGTAGAGGCCTGCTTTGTGACCAAATATATGGTCTGTTTTGTAGAAGGTACCATGAGGTGCTGAGAAAAAGGTATATTCTTTTGTTTTAGGATGAAATGTTCTATAGATGTCTGTTAAGTCCATTTGGTTCATAACTTCTGTTAATGTCAAAATGTCTCGGTTTAGTTTCTGTTTCCATGATCTGTCCATTGCTGAGAGTGGGGTGTTGAAATCCCCCACTATTATTGTATGAGGTGTAATGTGTGTTTTGAGCTTTAGTAAAGTTTCTTTTATGTATGTAGGTGCCCTTGCATTTGGGGCATAGATGTTCAGAATTGAGAGTTCACCTTGGTAGCTTTTTCCTTTGATGAGTATGAAGTGTCCTTCCTTATCTTTTTTGATTAATTTTGGATGAAAGTCGATTTTATTTGATATTAGAATGGCTACTCCAGTTTGTTTCTTGGGACCATTGGCTTGGAAAATTGTTTTCCACCCTTTTATTCTGAGGTAGTGTCTGTCTTTGTCACTGAGGTTCATTTCTTGTATGCAGCAAAATTCTGGGTCTTGTTTGTGTATCCAGTCTGATAGACTGCGTCTTTTTATTGGGGAATTGAGACCATTGATGTTAAGAGATATTAAGGAAAAATGATTGTGGCTTCCTGTTATTTTTGCTATTAGAGGTAAAGTTATATTTGTATAGTTATCTTCTTTTGGGGTTGTTGGAAGATTACTTCCTTGCTTTTTCTAGGTTGTAGTTTCCCTCCTTGTGTTGGCGTTTTCCATCCATTATCCTTTGAAGTGCTGGGTTTGTGGGAAGATATTGTGCAAATTTGGTTTTGTCATGGAATATCTTGGTTTCACCATCTATATTGATTGAGAGTTTTGCTGGGTATAGTAATCTGGGCTGGCAATTGTGTTCTCTTAGGGTCTGTATGATGTCCGTCCAGGTTCTTCTGGCTTTTATAGTCTCTGGTGAGAAGTCTGGTGTAATTCTTATAGGTCTGCCTTTATATGTTACTTGACCTTTTTCCCTTACTGCTTTTAGTATTTTTTCTTTGTTTTGTGCATCTGATGTTTTGATTATTATGTGACGGGAGGTATTTCTTTTCTGGTCTAGTCTATTTGGTGTTCTGTAGGCTTCTTGTATGTTTATGGGCATCTTGTTCTTTAGGTTAGGGAAGTTCTCCTCAATAATTTTGTTGAAGATATTTACTGTCCCTTTAAGTTGGGAATCTTCATTCTAATCTATACCTATTATCCTTAGGTTTGGTCTTCTCATTGTGTCCTGGATTTCCTTGATGTTTTGAGTTAGGAGTTTTTTGCATTTTGCATTTTGTTTGACAACTGTGTCAATATTTTCTACCGTATCTTCTGCATTTGAGATTCTCTCTTCTATCTCTTGTATTCGGTTGGTGATGCTTGCGTCTATGACTCCTGATCTCTTTCTTAAGTTTTCTATTTCCATGGTTGTCTCCCTTTGAGCTTTCTTTATTGTTTCTATTTCCATTTTCAAATCCTGAATGTTTTTGTTTAATTCCTTCTTTGTGTTTTCTTGTAATTCCTTAAGGGATTTCTGTGATTCCTCTTTAAGGGCTTCTATCTGTTTACTTGTACTCTCCTGTATTTCTTTAAGGGAGTTACTTAATTCCTTCTTATAATCCTCTATCATCATCATGAGAAGTGATTTTAATTCTGAATCCTGCTTTTCAGGTGTGATGGGGTGTTCAGGGCTTGGTATATTGGGAGAACTGGGTACTGATGATGCCAAGAAACTTTGGTTTCTGTTGCTTATGGTCTTGCGCTTGCCTTTCGCCATCTGGTCAACTCTAGTGTTGCCTGCCCTCGCTGTGTAAGACTGGAGTCTGTATTTCCAGTTATCTTGCTTGTTGCAGAGCTCCTCAGAGTCCAGATGTCTCTGTAGTCTTATGATCCTAATCTTGGTGTCTGCTGCTCTGAGTGCAGTGGCTCCTCTAGGATGACTCAGGAGTCAGTATCTCCACAGGACAGGAGTAGATCCACTCAGTGTCAGCTGCTCTGAGTATAGTGGCTCCTCGGCTGCTCTGAGTGCAGTGGCTCCTCTAGGATGACTCAGGAGTCAGTATCTCCACAGGACAGGAGCAGACCAACTCTGTGCCTGCCCCAGCCCACAGGACCAGGCAGGGGAGGAAGGGAAGTGGAATTCCGGAGGGGCGGGGTTTGGGTAGCTGCTGTGTCCTGGATGGCCCTGGCTCCCAGATGTGTCTCTGGGGCTTAGGGAGTGAGATGGAGTTCTTACCAGCTGCTCTGTGTGCAGTGGCTCCTCTAGGATGACTCTGGAGTCAGTATCTCCACAGGACAGGAGCAGACCAACTCTGTGTCTGCCCCAGCCCACAGGACCAGGCAGGGGAGGAAGGGAAGTGGAATTCCGGAGGGGCGGGGTTTGGGTAGCTGCTGTGTCCTGGATGGCCCTGGCTCCCAGATGTGTCTCTGGGGCTTAGGGAGTGAGATGGAGTTCTTACCGACTGCTCTGTGTGCAGTGGCTCCTCTAGGATGACTCAGGAGTCAGTATCTCCACAGGACAGGAGCAGACCAACTCTGTGTCTGCCCCAGCCCACCAGTAATAGTTATTTTTAAAGCCTTTGTCTTGTGCTTTAACTTTTAACAAATTTCATCTTGCGTGTTAATGATTGTGTTTATAAACTATTGTCTAAGCTTCTGGGTATGGCAAAATTGTAATCCTAGTTGTTCAGTTACAGTCTTTTCTTTGTTGTATAAGTGTTATGTTCTTTGGTTTCTGTTACCCTCTTTGGATCTTGGACTGGTAGGGAGTGTTTCTGAGCCTCCGCTAGGTATAGATCCTGGGAGTCCTCTATAGAATATGTTTCTAGGTATTGTGTGCTGACAAGAAGGAATGAAAGCAGCTGAGAAGGGAATATGAGAGGACCTACAGAAAGGAGAAGAGCTGGATCTGCCTCCAGGCTTAGCAGAGTCCCCAGGAAGTAGTCAGATAGCTAGAACAGGTGCTTGCATGTAGTCTTCTAGTGGGCTGGGAATGAGGGTGAGGAATTTGTAATGGGAGGTAGGAACAGTAGAGTTTGCCTAGCTCATTCCCAGGCTGTTTTGGCCAGTACAATCCCAGGTATTAAGTCCCTAGGAGGTTAAGGTTGAGGTTGAGAGATGGAGAATATCAGATCTGCTGAGTTTCCAAGAAATTGAAAACAGAAAGGGAGGACAAGCATCTGTTGGTATTCTGGTATAGGTTAAATTCTTTTTATTAATGATAATAAAAGAGCCAAGAGAAGATCCTAGTTTCTCACTTCTCAAAACAGTGAAATTAATATCAATTCAGACCCTGGGAGCTGTGGTTGGTTGGTATTGTTGCTCTCCTCATGGTGCAGCAAATCCTTTCTGCTCCTTCAGTCTTCACTCTAACTCCTCCATTGAGAACCCCATTGTCAGTTCAATGGCTAGTTGTGAGCATCTGCCTCTGAATATGTCAGACTCTTGAAGACCTCTGAGGAGACATCGATATCAGGCTCTTATCAGCATGCACTTCCTGACTTCCACATCAGCATCTACCTTTGGTGACTGCACATAGGATGGATACTCAGGTGGAATGGTCTTCAGATGGCCCCTCCTTCAGTTTCTGTCCCACACTTTGTCTCCATATTTGCTCCCTTGAGTATTTTGTTGTTCCTTCTAAGAAGGACAGAATCACCCCCACTTGGTCTTCCTTCTTTATGAGCTTCATGATGCCACAGTGAAATTAAAGGATCAATATCTTGACTTTTTCCTGGTTTTGGTGGTCATAAAACAAAGTGTTTGGTAAACTGTGTCCTATAGAATATTGTGTAAATTCATGTGTTTATTTCCTTGTGATAAATAGCTATGTTTGTGACTAACTGATCTTCTGTTAAAATTGTTTGTTCTTTTATTATAAGCAATAACCAAATGGTCTTTTTACTGTAGGTGTGACACATTCAAAATTCTCATCATGGAGAATGAGAATTTTTGTCATTTCACGAATTTCTAGGAGTTTAGTGTTGGTAGCTTTAGCTTTTTTTTTTTATTCACTTTATATACAGATCACAGCTCTTTGCCTCCTTTCTTCCCAGTCTTACTGTTAAAATTCCCTCCTTCACTTGCTTTCCCTTCTCCTCAGAGAAGAGGAACCCCCCACTGGGTACCATACCACTCTTGGACAATTAATCCCAGCAGGACTGGGCACATCCTCTCCCACTGAGGCCCAACAAAGAAGTCCAGATGGAAGGAAAAAGATTCAATGGCAATGAACAGAGACCAAGACAATCCTTGTTCCACTCTTTAGGTGACCCACATGAAGACCAAGATGGATATTTCCTACAAATATATACAGAGTATAAGTCATGCATGCTCTGTGGTTACTGGCCCAGGCTCAGTGTGCCTCCATGGTCCCAACTTAGTTGACTTTGTAAGTTTCTTGTGGTGTCTTTCAACGTTCCATCTTGCTCAATTATATCCCCTACTTTCCAAAATACTACCTGGGATCTATGTGACATTTGGCTGTGGATTTCTGCATCTGCCTTCATCTGTTGCTGGATGAAGCCTCACAGGAGATAGCTGTGCTAGGTTCTTGTATGGAAGCATAGCAGAGTATCATTAATAGTGTCAGGAGTTGTCTATCTCACATGAGATGTGTCTTAAGCTGTGGCAGTCATTGGTTGGCTGTTCCCTCCTCTAGAAATCCTGCCTGACTACAGGAGGTGGTCACTTCAGTTACTGTATCCTCTTCTGTTAGAAATCTCAGCTAGCTATATTAAAATAAAGGCATGCGTTTTCACATATTACTCCAGAAAAATCACTTTAAAATGAGTTATTGTATATCGACAGGTGGAAAGCTTAGGCTATTATCAGCAGGGACTACATTTGGGAAACTTCCTTAAAGGCAGTAAAGTAGACCACATAAAGTGATTATGTATTATAAACTAGATCTAGACTGTGAACTACCTAAGCATTTAAATGTGATAATAGTTTTCCAATAAAAATTTGCCATATGCCAGATACAATGATAAACATTTTGTGAGCAGCAACTTTCCTAATCTGCAGGACATTTTAATAAGGTAGCTATTGGCATCCTATTTGGACAGATAAGCACACTCAAAAGATTTAGGCAGTAGGTTAGAGCTAGGCAACAAATAAAGGACAGAAACTTGAGGATGACTAATTACTAACTAATTGTATTAGCCTCTTTGTTACTCAGTTTTTCTGCTATATCACTTTAAGATTATTGAAAGGCAGATCTAATAAGCAATATAAATCTCTTTGTGACAGTACAAATAAAAATATCATATCTGGCTCTGTATCATTATATCTCTCAAGAGTGTATTTTAAAGGCAAGAGAAAGGTTAGATGTACATCTCACCAAGGCACATGTAATTAATAATAAGATTACATTACTATGAAGTTTTGGATTTTTCTGAGAATTTTTTCTACTAAATATTTGAATTTGAAATCATTCCTAAAGTCATGTTCTGAGCTTCTATTATAATGACTTTATATCCTTTGTCTTATACTCTCATCTTTTCTCATCCAACCTTTCCAAAATGTTATGCCTGACAGCTATTATTAGTAGTCTTGCTTGATAATATAATTATTGGCATTATTAATTTCAGCAATATAAAATTCAGCAGAATAATTTCAGAAGTAATCAAGATGGAATGTTTTAGACCCCAGTATTTTAAAGATATAGAGTAAATATTCATCTGAATATTAGAGATTTAAGGTGGTGTAACATTCATTAATGTTTGATAATATATATTCTCATTTTCCAGGTGTTGAAACTGGCACTCATAACACAGAATGATCTAGCAGAGCATGAAAAGCCATCAGCCAATTTTATTTATACAAAACCATTTTACTGTGTTCAGCAAGCAAGAAGGCAGCTTTAGTATGTGACAATGAGTCAGAGGTTGGAAGTTCATTTTTACTCTCACATTCCATAAAAAGAAAGTTATATATTATCAGAGCTATTGCAGAACACACAAATAACATTGAGTTGTGCAAGACAATAGTTTTAGCTATCCATATTCAATGTACCTTGGATTAGAAGACAAACGGAGGCCAAAGACAGTATGTGACTGATACTAGACCAGTATCTTGAATTTCAGTAGCATTCCTATTGTAAGAAGCACAATAATTCCTTTGTCTTTCAAAAATTCAAATAAATTTGGTATGTGCTCGATCAAAAAGACTCAGAAAAGTTGGAATTATAGAGGAGTATTTATTGTGACATCATGTGATTAACTGCCAAGGTATAACATCCATTTTTTTTATTTATGTGTCCTTATTGGAATAAATTAGTCTGATATACACAGTCACCAGGAGAGTCAGAGCTGACTTTATACAGAGGAAAAAATGATGTTGCCATTACATAGATGGCATGAATGTTAAAGTAGAAAATCTCTGCATTTATTTCTGCACTAGCTATTTCTCATGTTTCCTTCACAGCCATGCTGTACCTGTTATCTTTTTCAGAAACTAGAATGTATAGATCATATAAAAAAGATCCCTTTGTTCCCTGACTTTGGACTTAACTAATTCATAAATAAACCTGGTAAAAATTCAGAGAGACTGGGAACAGTAATAGTGACACAATCTTTTGGCTTCTTTTTGCAGACTTCATGAACTGGGTATATCCCTTAATGAAAAGTTATAGGTGATAGCAGGATGATCTCTTTATATTGTCAATGGTGCTCTGTGACCATGAGCCATTCTTTCCCTTGCCTTTTTTTTTCTTTTTAAAATGGTGTTCCTTAGCACTCCGCCCCATTCTCTGTTCTAACATTCTTGCTGCCCCCTATGAGTGCAAGAGGGGATGATACAGATGTCTCACTTATGGTTGAACTTTTTTTTTATTGGATGTTTTATTTACATTTCCTATGTTGTCCCCTTACCCCATCCTCACCCACCCAGGAACCCCCAATCCCCTCACCCCTCCTCCTTCTTCTCTGTGGATGTAACCTCTATCTACCCCCCCACTCCCACCTCCCCACCCTCAAAATTCCCACACCCTGGGGCATCCAGCCTTCATGAGGTCAAGGTTCTCTTCTTCCATCTATGCCCAGCAGGGCCCTCCACTCTTACATATTCAAATGAAATGCTGGATCCCTCCCTAAGTGCTCCCAGGCTGGTGGTTTAGACCCTGGGAGCTGTGGTTTGTTGGTATTGTTGCTCTCTTCATGGTGCCCCAAATCCTTTCAGCTCTCCTTCAGTCTTCACTCTAACTCCTCTATTGAGAACCCCATGATCAGTTCAATGGCTAGTTGTGAGCATCTGCCTCTGAGTATGTCAGACTCTTGAGGACCTCTGAGGAGATATCCATATCAGGTTCTTATCAGCATGCACTTCCTGGCTTCCACATCAGCCTCTACCTTTGGTGATTGCACATGGGATAGATACTCAGGTGGAGTGGTCTTGAAACGGCCCCTCCTTCAGTTTCTGTCCCTCACTTTGTCTCCATATTTGCTCCCTTGAGTATTTTGTTGCTCCTTCTAAGAAGGACCGAATCACCCCCACTTGGTCTTCCTTTTTTTATGAGCTTCATGTGGCCTGTGAGTTGCATCTTGGGCATTTCAAGGTTCTGGGCTAATATCCAATAATCAGTGAGTGAATACCATGTGTGTTCTTTTGTGATTGGCTTACCTCACTCAGGATGATAATTTCTAGTTCCATCCATTTACCTAGGAACCACTCGAATTCATTGTTTTTAATAGCTGAGTAATACTCCATTGTGTAAATATACCACATTTTTTGAATCCATTCCTCAGTTGAAGGACATCTGGGTTCTTTCCAGATCCTGGCTATTATAAACAAGGTTGCTATGAACATAGTTGAGCATATGTCCTTGTTATATGTTTGAGCATCTTCTGGGTATATGCCTAGGAGTGGTATAGCTGGATCCTCAGGTAATACTATGTCCAATTTTCTGAGGAACTGCCACACTGATTTCCAAAGTGGTTGCACCATCTTGCAGTCCCACCAACAATGGAGGAGTGTTCCTCTTTCTCTACACCCTTGCCAGCATCTACTATCACCTGAGTTTTTAATCTTAGCCATTCTGACTGGTGTGAGATGGAATCTCAGAGTTGTTTTGATTTGCATTTCCCTGATGACTAAGGACACTGAACATTTCTTTAGGTGCTTCTCGGCCATTCGAGTTTCTTCCATTGAAAATTCCTTGTTAAGCTCTATACCCCATTTTTTAATAGGGTAATTTGGTTGTCTGGAGTCTAATTTCTTGAGTTCTTTGTATATATTGGATATTAGCCCTCTATCAGATGAAGGATTGGTAAAGATCTTTTCCCAATTTGTTGGTTGTCGTTTTGTCCTTTTGCCTTTTAAGATCTTATGATATAAACTACTCTCCACCACCACTCTCATTTTACAAATACCAAAATCTATGCCATATCTTTTGCTTATTTTTACTAATTGCTGACTAATCTTTAAATAGTTCCTTAATTAGGATCGCCTCAAATCATTTCAACCCATCAGCTCTTTTCGGCCAGCCTTCTGACTGATATATTATTCTTTGATTATATCTTAAGCTTTGACATTTAAGATTTATCCTCTTTTGGCTTTCATTGAGCCATCAGAAAAACATTGCTAAAATACTCAAACTATTATCAACTACCAATATATGCCCATAAAGCATCTTTTTTACCTTATTTAGCAATTTGTAATATCTTGTGCTAGTCAATGAAGGACTAGGAAATGATTTATCAGTATCCTGTTGACAGAGAATAGCTGTTATCACATTTATATTCCATTTATGGAGACAGTGTACTATAGTGCCAAAAAACAGTCTATTCCCTTTCCTATTATGTATTGTGGAATTATGGTGTGATTACTTTTTATTGTCTTGAATATTAATTTCATCATTTGGGCATAGGGTAACAACAATCCTTATGTCAGATAGTTTTTACTTAAGATTTTAATTTATTTATAAATTATGTATAAAATTTGTGTTCGTGTGTTTGTATCTACAAATGAATACAAGTGCCTATACAGGCCAGGGCGAGTAGAGTCCACTAGAAATACAGTTACAGGTGGTTGTGAGATGAGTATCTCAGGTCCTCTGCAAAAGCACCACAAGCTCTTGACCATGGAGCAATATGTTTCTGATAATAGGTAAGTAGCTTAGTCATCAAAAGTATATTCATATTGTATAAATTGCTACAAAAACATTGATTATATTTATAGAATATGTATTCATCTGTTAATCCTATCAGTCCATTAAATATATCTAAAGAAGTCATTCAACTTTCTTGAGCACCCTCAAACACAAAATGATATAGCTGGATTATATAACCTAAAGTACCATAAGGTATTAACTACTTATCAACAACTTTTAGTTTATGAAAGCAATTTAAAAAGCCAATAGCAGTAAACTTTTGTTGTTGTAAATAATTAAAAAGGTCTCAGGCTCATGCCGACTATCTAGGCTGCAGAAACTCTGCCTAGCCCAGCTGCCATGTTTCTCGGCCTGAGGCCACATCACCCTGCAGCTGGAACTGGCCAACCAGAAACACCGGCCCTGCCACCCACTAGATGCCAGCATGAGAGATGGCTCTGCCAATCTTCCACGCTGTCTCCAAAAGACAGGGCATTGCCCAGACCATTCCGCCATCCATGTGGGCCCAGTCAGAGAATCTTATAGATTAATCAAAGGCTTTATATGTTTGATAATGATTAATAACAAGATGCCCATACAAAGAGAGTTGTATCCCAATTAGCAAACCTAATTATTAGTTTGTAAGTTGTTCCCCACGAGTGCTCTCCATACCTGTTTGGTTCTCCATCCTCCTACATCTCTGCCCTCTCTAGCTCCTCCTCTTCCTTTTTTCTCTTCCTCTCTCAACTCCTCCTCCTCCTTTCCTTACTTCTCCCACCTTAGCTCCTCCTACAAACTTTTATACTTTTGTATTATAATTATACAAATTTACCTCCTCTTCCTAACATGAATGATCCAGACCTAGTTGATACTGAGTTATTAACAGTGCAGCAATCAAAGTATGCAATGTAGATACATAATAAATTACTTGATTAATAAAAATTAACTACATGACTGTTTTGAATAAAAGTTCCCACATCTTTGTTATCTTTCTTTAGCAACAATACTTAAATTTGATTATCTAACTATCTGAAGTTTCCATATAAATTATCTTCCTTTAAATATTGTCACATTTATTGCTTTTGCTGTGAATAATTGTATCTTTTGAGCTGGGGATATAGATAAGTGGTAGAGAGCTCACTTATCATGTGTGTAACCCTAGCATCAATCTCATAGATCAAAAAATTCTAAGTATACCAGCTGTTTGCTCAATTATTTCCAAGAATACTAAAGTAAACTATCAATTAATGCTATCTTGATACAGTATGTTTTAAAACTAAAAATATATGCATTAATTGTGAAGGAATGCTTTGAAAGGTTTCAAATGATCCTCTAAGTAAATATAATTATTGTAAAAATGAACACTAAATATCAGTTAAATTCTTGACAGGTTAAGCAAAATGTTGCAGCTTGCATATGTATTGCTTGATAAAAAGAAACATGCCTATACTAGGAACAAAATTAATCTTCTATTCTAAATTCCAAAAGGAATGAACTACATAAGTAAGGAATTGTGAATGATAGCATAGCATTCTTTATACTTTTGTATAAAATGCAAATGTTTAAACTTTGAAAATATTTAAGGAGATATAAAGTATGCAAAGTAGAGAGAAAACACTATTTGACATCTAGAGTATCCTTATCATGTGTTTTATATTTTTTAGTGTTTACCCATTTCTTATGAGATAGACATTACTTATACTTTTTGAAAGAAGTTTCTGAGACTTGGAAAATTTGAATATTTATAGAATGCCATGGATTAGTGCATGTGCATGCACATGCATATGTGTATGCATATAACCCTTTGATGTGTTAAATGTCACAACTTATTGAAAAAAGTTTCATACATTATATTTTGAATACTATTTCCCCTATTCATCCCAGAAACCCTTAATCTCCATACCCAGGCATTTTTTTTCTCTTTAAAAGGAAGAAACAAGTAAAACAAAAAAATACAAGAAACACCTTGAGAACAAGAAATATGCATAGAATGTGCGTGCACACACACACACACACACAAACAAACAAACACAGTATCGAGGTTTGTTGTTTAATACCTATTTCTATTGATTACTAGCCTTAGTGCTTACTTCATGTCTCCTGAAGTTCTTGAATTATCCTGTGGTACTGGGAGAAGACCCAGTCCAAAGTTTTAGCTACCCTGGATGTGCCATGTATCCAGCCTGAGCTGCTATGATCTCTTAAAAGTGCTATAGTTAATTTGTCTTCTCTGAGAAACCAGTAAATCATTATCCTAAATATAGTCTCTTGATGTCTTCCTTCATTTCTTGAATTTATATTCCAATTTCTCTTTTATCTGTACTGTCAGATCAAGATTATGTATTTGGTGTATTCAGTATTTTGCAAATGACTTAGAATTTTCCCACTGAATACCTTTCAAATGTGTTCACTTGAATGGAAGGAAGAGAAGGAAAGGAAAACAAACAAAACAAACAAGGTCAATGATAATTCATTATAAAAGAATGAGCAAAAATTAAAAAGAAAAAAATGAAACCAAGTTATATGGAAAGCAATTCTTATATGGGTTTAGTGCAGAGTTTATCTCTGTGGCCTTTTTAAACTCCCAATTGGAGATGACAGTGCATTCTTAATTACAGACTTTTAAGTATTGACTGGATTAAGCATATGATCAAGCATATAAGCATATAAGAAATGCTTAAACATTAGAATATTTACACCTTTCTAAAATAGAGTATGTGAGTTCTGAGACATACAAAACTTTTGATGCAAAATTAATTTTATAAAACTATATGGTATTTTTAAATAAAAAACTGTTAATGGAGAAAAAAGATGTGACACTTGGCACTGTCTTCTTGGATATAGCACCAAAAGCATAGATATCTACATAAAAATAAAGGGAACTCTATAAAAATTTTAAAATTCTTGGTATGTAAAAGAATATTGTTTATATGAATGTAATTCTAACACTTGAGAGGTAGATACTGAGATAGATCAGTTGTTTGAACTCATATTGAGCTTGAGGTCAGCCTGAGCTACATGAAACCCTCTCAAAACAAAACAAAGTAAAACTGAACCAAACAAACTGAACAAAACAACATTATTAGCAGGGTTAAAAGTCAGCCACAATATTGGAGAAAACAGTTGTAAATCATGCCAAAAACATATATCTCAAAATATATAACCAATCCCAAGTATATTAGACAGAGTTCAACAGTGGAGTAAAACAAGTAGAATATACATTTTTTAATACTGGCTTAAATGATACAATGGTTGCTTGGAGACACAGAAGTTGTTTGGTCCATAGCCAAATTCTTCCTTCAGCAGTTCAAATACAATGACGGAGTATCTGAAGTTTCCTGAAGAACTGTTGATATTCAGTACAGCAGAAGTTCAGACAAGCTCAAATCTGTTATTACCATCAGATGACAGCAACAATAAACATACTTTCTCTGGAAGAAGAGAAGGCAGGTTAGTAATACTACTTTCTCCTTGAGTTTCTTTATTTAAGACCCTTATTTAATACAGATATTTACATTACAATTCATATCAGTAGCAAAATTACAGTTATGAAGTAGCAACAAAAACAAATTCATGGTTGTGGGTCACCACAACATGAAGAACTATATTAAGGGATCATTGCATTAATAAGTTTAAGAACCACTATTTTAAAAGGTGCTACCATCTTTTGAGAGCATGTCATTCCCTTTCAACAAATCTTCTGTGGGAATGACCTCAGAGATACCCACACAGTTTTTTCTACCAAGTTGATTCTGAATTCCATCAGACTGATCAGGCCATCAATGAGCTGGGAATATATGGAGCAAATGGAACAGTGTCCCCAGACAAAAATGCCGAAAAGGTCAAACATATTAAGAAAACCTAGGAAATCTCATTATTGAAAATGGTAGACATTTGAATATGCTCCCCACCCAGTTCCTGTCCTGGAGCACATGACCCCACTAAGAAGACCATGGCAACTGGTCATGTAGCAAAGAGCCCAGAGTTCTTTATCCTAATTAGGAATCTTGATGGGTACTGAGTGGTTTAGTCAATAATCTTCTCTTCTACATTCCTCTCATGTAAAAGGTATTTAATCTCTGGTCCACCCTGAGTAAGTTTGTATGCATCCATTTTCTACTATGAATAAACAGTTTGGACAAGCATGGATTGTTTCTCTCATCAAGTACTACAGTGGAGGGAAGCCTGCTTTATGGAGCTGTGTCACCTAATTCTCCTGCAGAAGGCCTCTCTACTCTCTGGAAGGTTCCCAGCAGAGTCTGGGTACAAGGTAGTTTGGAAATCATAGTCTCAGCCCCATCCTGCACCATTTCTCACTTGGGCTGGGGCCTCATCTTGGGCTGCCTCTTACCTCCCAGAGCAGGTGTTCTGTAAGCCAGATACCTCGAGGACAGGAAGGATAGAATGTACTCTAGAATCACTGTGTTTCATCTTCCTGAGTAGTGTTCACACATCCCAGCAGCAAAGCAGATCATGAATCCACAGGAATATAGCTCAGTTTGTAGAGTGTTTGCCTAGTAATTTCCTATCACCCAGGAGGTAGACACAGGAAAATCAAGAATTCAAGGTCATCCTTAGTTACATAAGAAATCTGAGGTCAACCTAGGCTACATGATACTGTTTCAATGAAACAAGCAAGCAAACAAAAGAACAACAACATAAAAACAGCAATAAAAGATTAATCATCACAAATCCAACTTGTGTCAACTTCAATATTTTTTTTTTAAGATAGAACTGGAAAAGTCTTTTACTTGGTTGAAAATGAATCACAAAATGTTATATAATAAAGGCCACTCTGAGGGGTACATTCACAGTTCCAAATGTCTAAGTTATAAAGCAAGGGAGATCCCAAACAAGTAACCTAATATAACTTAAGACATTGTGGACGTGAGCAAAAACTAGGATAGGAAATAGTTATGTGTTGGCCTGAATAAACACAAACAACTACTATAAAATATTCAAGTAAAGAGTAGACTAAGTAAAGAAAGATTATTTTTTTTTGCAGAAATAGAAAAGATTAATCAATCCTTAACCAAAATTAACCAAAAGAAAGAGCTAGCAGATGCAAATTTTTGGGATTGGAGGTGAAAAGAGAGTAATTAATGTAAACATGAAATGCCAATCCCCCAGAGGACATATCTTAAAAACATGTATTGCATCAATTCAGGAAACAGTAAATAAATGGGTGGATTTCCTAAAGCAACTTATGATATATGACTGAGGAAGTTCATGACAAGCAATGAGATTGAAACAGTTCCAAGGTATTTTGGCTGCTGGGAAGATGGATCAACAGTTAAAAGCACTGGGTGATCTTTCAGAAGACCTGGATTTGATTCCCAGTGCTCACATGGCAGCTGGCAATCATATGTAATACTAAGCCAATAAATGAGGAATTTTCTGTTGTCTCTACTTTCTCTCTCTCTCTCTCTCTCTCTCTCTCTCTCTCTCTCTCTCTCTCACACACACACACACACACACACACACATGCACACACACACACACAAACACAGGAGCCTTAACATAAAAATGTGAAGTTCTTTCATTTAATAAAGACAATAGCGACAAATGATAGAAGATTAGACAATGAGCTAACATTCAACTCTTGGTGCTGGGAAATATCATGGCAGGGAGCATCACAACATCAGGGCAGGTATGATGCTGGAGAAACAGTTGAAAACTAAATCCTGTTCAACAGTCACTGAGAGAGAAGCTATGTCCTGTTAAACAGTCACACAGAGAAAGAGGGAGATAGACTGATGGATGGAGGGAAGGAGAGAGGGAGAGAAAGAGACAGAGAGACAGAGAGACTTAGATTGACATGGCCTTTTTAAACTTGAAAGCCCACCATCAATGACAATTGCATAACAAGGCCATACCTCTTATTCCTTCTAATAAAAAAAATCTACTTCCTAGTGACTAAGCAATGAAATATCAGCATATGGGGGTCAGATCTTATTCAAATCACTACATCAATGAAATGAAACTCAAAACTACTTTAATATCATATCAGTCCAGTAAGAAGTAGATAGAAGAATCTACAGTAAGGTGAGGAACCACACTTTACTCAAATGAACCTCAGAGAATTTCTGACTATATGAAAATGTAAATCCCTTTTCCAGAGTACAAGAAAACATCATGAGACCTTGTGGCTTACATACTGACAGTGATGGTGTGTACTAACTTGGAATGTTCCAATCTTCTACATAATCCCCAAAGTTGATCATCCTATAACTCCCTTTCCTTTCCAAAGATTTGGTTTTGTTTTCTTTTCCTTTCAGCAAGCCTTCCTGAACTGAGGACAAGAAACAGGTTCTTAAACTTTCCTTTATAACACAGCCTGCACTACACTCTGTATAAATCAAGTCTTGACATATGACTGATGCAATCTCTCATCATTTGTGCTTTTTATTAAATCTCTAAATCCAGGAACTTCATATTCAAAATCTTCCCAGGCCTCTGTTTTTTTCAGAACTAACTTGGATCAGCAGTAATACAATTTTTCTTGATCAGTTATGCTTCACTTTGTCTTAAGGATTGATGGTAAAAATTTAAAGAACCTGGGTCTGTTGTGCATTGCTAGTCAAAATGTAAAATGATGCAGCCATTCTACAAACTATATAGTGGTTCCTCAAAATTTAGACAGAGATTTACTACATGATTCATCAATCCTATTTCTGGATAAATTATCCGAATATTGGAAAGCTAGGATTCAAACAGATATTTGTATACCCATGTTCATAACAGCATTATTCACCATAGGAAAACGGTAGAAGCATCTCAACTCTCCCTTCAGTAGGTGAATAAACAAAATCTGATATATAAAACTATTAGAATTTAGCTTTAAAGACAGTAAAATTTTGCTGCATGCCTGAATGAACCTTGATGTTGTTAGGGTACATGAGATAAACCAATCATAGAAATACATATTTTGTGATTTCACTTACCTAAAAACCTTACAAAGTCAAGACAGAAAAGCACAATCGTGGCTTCCCAAGGCCACAGAAATGGAAAATTTATTGTTTAACAGGTATAATATTTCATTTTAGAGATGATGAACCTGTTGTGGGGATAGATGATGATAATAATGGACAAGAAATCTAATACATTTAATGATGGAAGAATTTATCTTAGAATATACATATTCTCTCTATATATTATATTGTATATATTAGAGCTTACTAGCTCAAGAATCAAAAGTGATGTTTACTAAGAGAACAGTAAATTTGACTCATTAGTATAAATTCTTTTCATGCAACTAAGCTCAAATTCCCAGCACCCATATAAAACAGCAGCAACAACAACAACAACAACAAAATCTCAGATATACTCACCCAGCATAACTGAAATGGTAAACTGTTGGTTTAGTGTGACCCTCTGTTAAGACAATAAGGCATATAATACCAAAGAAAGACAACCGCGACCTTGCTCTTCCTCTGACATCTATACCCATGCACACAAGATATAAACATACACTAAAAATGAGTGCAACACACACCCCTAAATAAAAAGAGAATAATACATATAATGTTAATAATAGAGATGATATATCAGGTGTAACTGATAAAAGTCTTGTATGAAAACTATTCAAATGAGGACAGTAAACTCAAGTGTGTGCTCATGTGGTAGATTAATGATTAGTTATGAAAGATATTCTAAATTCTGCTTGATGTTCCCCTTAGTCCTTGATAAAAGTTTTTCTTTCTGACAATGAGTACATTTTTCCCTCTGGAGCAGTTTGGTCTTTCAAAGCTCTTACTGGCTGGTGTCACAGAACATCCAGTGAAACTTGGAAACTGGTTCCTAATGTGTGCACATTTTAGAATAGCCCTCAGCAATATTGTGAAATCAGAGTGGTGTTCCTCTAATGTACCATTTCAAATATTTTCCAACTTGTACAGGAGACCTAACTTTCTACTACTGCCTTGTGTCTTGGAATTTACTTAATTCTCTTATTCCCATCAATAAAGAACTATGCGATGTCACATTTTATTTTCTTTTTCTGCCATATTTTAAAAAGCAAAACTCATTTATGGATTCATATTAAAAAAACAATGCTTGCCAATAATGTCAAATGCTTCCCATATCAGATAGGGTCGAATTAAAAAAAAAATTACTATCCCATATTCGTCCATTCAGACCACAGTTTCCCCTCTCTTCTCTCTTCCCATTGCCCCAACTCCCCATGTACTTCTCTATGTCCCCTCAAAAAAGAGCTCACCTTACAGAGATACCATCCAAACATAACATGTCAAATTGCAATAAGACTAGGCAGCTCCCTATATATTAAGGTTGGGCAACATAACCCAGTAGGTGGAAAAGGATTTCCAAACCAAGCAAGATAATCAGAGACAGCTCTTGCTCCTACTGTAAGAAGAGTCCCTCAGGAAGACCAAGATATATAACCATACCATATATACATATGGTCTAGGTCAGACCCATGTCAGCTCCGGCTCCCTGTTTATCAGGTCTGTGTGTATGAGTCCCTATGATCACAGGTTCATTGATTCAGTGGCTTTTCTTGTGGGTGTCCTTGACCCCTCTGGCTTGTAAAATCCTTTCTCCTCCTCCTCTTCAGGATTACCCAGGCTCTGCCTAATGTTTGGTTGTGGGTCTCTACATCTGTTTTCATTAGTTAACCCAACCATTAATTGTCCTCTCACAATTCATGTGCCACCTTTAACCCCACATATCTTGCAGGCAGGAAAACTGGCTCAGCCATTAAAGGATAGGCTCACATGCAAAAATATAGTTTGAATTTTGTCATTATTTAATCTCAAATTGATGATGTGAAAATTCCAAAACAATTCCATGGCAAAGTCAATGAAAAAGATATGAGAAGTAAATGAAAGCCTTTTGTTATGCAACTCAAATTGAATGGTGGTTTCTATCTCTTTCATCTAGCCACAAGTCCAAATTTATGTAAAACAGTGTTTGGCTTTCCTCTGAAATGGTGCTGACAGAGTAAATTGTGAATATTTTTAAATCATTACAAAAGACTGCCCCTGCCCTCCCACACACATATACACATTTCTCTTTCTTCTCTGATCAAACAAGCAATAGAATAACATGCTGATAAATGAGTCACTAGAAAGAAAAGACACAGCAAATAGGGCTCTTTAGAGAGAAGGTGCTTTTTGCAACTGATGGGGAATGGTATATCTAGGTAGCATCATCAGAGTGTCATTTCTTCATTTGAATGGGAAGCTATGAGACTAAAAAGAGATTGATCCTGACCTTCAGGCATGGCAGACAATACAGGAGCAGGTACTGGGGCATTAACACCATGGTGTGGTCATAATTTGTTTTTTTTTTTTAACTTACTTTCAGCTGTGTAGTTTTTTTTAATGCTTCTCCTGTGGCCATGATGTTTTCAACTTTGCCATGTTTTATTAAAACCGAAGAAAAAGATAACACAATAGCAATTGAACTCCAACTCTACAGAACAAACAGCAGCAACTAAGTTGTGTTGAACAAAAGAAGATATACTGTTTTACTTTAGGGACAACACATGTAGAAACCATGAATCTGGAAAAATTTGAGAATAAGAGGCAAAGAAAGGATGTTAGTTTAATGCTTGTAGTATCCCTATTTACCTTTTCACAAAGAGAACAATGCTTTGCATAGAACAACATTATCTACTGGTCCATCGTGGTTTCAATTTAAAGTTACATTCTACTCAATCAGCTATATCTATTTCTTTCATCAATTTGATTGAGTAATTCATTTTAAAAATAAAACTGAAAAGTTATATCAACATAAGATTGTCATATAATAAAAAAGTATGTTTTATATGTGACAGTTATGGGCTATGTCAACTTCACTATAAACGCAAAATAGACTGGAATATTTTCCTTCAAAGAACATTTTTGAAATATTTTTACTGAAACACTATGGATTATGGTACTTCTAGGGATACAGAGACTTAATAGAAACCTCTAGGAATGCTATGAATTGTATGGTGAATTTTAATGCATAATGGCCAGTTTTTTATTTCTGAAATTAGGCTTTTAAAACTCGGTTATTTACATAGAAATTTGAGCCTAATAATCGTGAGCAGTAGCACAGGTAAGGGGTTTGTTTCTGCTCTATAGTCCTGACATGATGAGCGATAATAGACTCAAAGAGTCATGCTAAACAAATGATGCTCTGAAATCAAATTAAATCTTATTCTTTTTATAATTTAATTATTTCAGATTATCATTATAGTGAGGGAACACTAACACATTTATAACAAAAATTTAGACAATATGTAAATGATTTATCACTTAATGCTTTTCTCTTGAAACATACACGTTTAGTATATAGCATACTCAGCACTGTATTATGTACTTTGTAATAACATAAAATGTGACTTCTAATATAATTGTTTGTGAATTTGCTCAGAAATAAAATTTATATTGTTGATTAATCATTCATGTGGGAAATGATTTAAATAAGATGACATGTCAGTATTACTAAATATTATTGTAGATAGGAAGCTTAACCCTTAAAGTCTTAGTAAGCTTAGCTACAAAACTAGGAACACCAAAATTTATATGCAAGCTGTAATCCTTTATGAACCCTGTAATATTACACAATTTTTTCTTTTTTTTAAATATATTTTTAGAACTACCATGCTGAGGGATGTTGAAAAACATGATAATGCTTTGATATTAACAGGTTTCAAGTTCCATCACTCTTCTTTATGCCTTATAATTTTGCAAACTTTAGTTGGAGTTCTTATGTAATATTTATCCATCTAAAAATGAAATTACTAATTGGTATTTTATAGTGACATTAAAATTAATAAAACATTTCATCAAAAGCTAAGAAGTCAAAAGATATTTACACTGAACTCTACAGAGTAATCCTGAAAGAAATTAAAGGAAGCATATTTTGTCTTCATAGATTGGTATACTAGAGCTGTGTATAACACCACTCTATCCCTGTATTTTAAATAGATAATATTGATGATAGTTAAGAAGTAGTACATATATACTTAAAATATGGGAGAAACCCTTCATGACATCAAATGTTTATAATAATCTCTTTGCAATGACAAATAGAAGTAGTAAAAGATGAAAATATGATACATATAATATCATCAAAGTCTTTTATGCACCAGAGAACATGATAATGAAATCAAAAAGAAAATCACAAAATAGACAAAATATTTGCAATTTATATATTCAAAAATGACCTAGTCTCCATTATTTATAAAAAGGGGGAGATAAGAAAGATTGTAAATTATGTTATATGCGATAAATTGCATTGTACTCATGACTTTTCACCCAACTCTAAGGATATGGAGAGAGGAAGAATTTTTTTGAGAAAACAGAAATCTCAAGTTTAGAGATGTGCCAAGCTTGATAGAACTTAACCACATGGTATGGATACCTGATTTTTGACAAAGAAGCCAAAACCATATAGAAGAAAAAAGAAAGCATCTTCAACAAACGTTGCTGACCTAACAGGATGTATGCATGAATAAGAATGCAAATTGAACCATATTCATCACTCTGTACAAAGCTCAACTCCAAGTGGACCAAGGATATGAACATAAAACCAGATATACTGAATCTAAGAAGAGTGTCTTTTCAGTTGCATTGTTCAGGGTTATATTTTCCAGTGTTGTGCATTTCTGTGTATATTCTCGCTATCAATAACATAGTGATTGAACAATTGGCTAAGATTTTCTCCATTTTGTAAGTTGACATTTTACTCTGTGCCACAAGAAATAGATTCCATTATTATACTCTATATATGCATAAAATGTACTTTGATAATATTCATCCCATTTGTCACCCTTTCTTAGTCCCTCCTTTCTTTCTTTATTTTCCCTAATAGTTATTTGACTTTTATATCCTTTCTTACCATTAAAGTTGACATATGGAAAAAATGCTATAATTTTCTTTATGGATATGGTTTAATTTATTCAACATGCTAATGTCTGATTCCATCCATTTTCCTGAATTTTGTAGTTCTTTGTACCTGAATATCTTCTGTACCTTGTTTTCTTTATCTATAAATCTGCTCAAGGGCAACTTAGCTTATCACATAACTTTGCTGAAATAATTTGCATTCCTATCATTAGTATATAGAATTTTTCCTTCCACATGTTACCAGCATTTCTTAATATCTATTCTAACTGGTTGAGATTACATCTCAATGTAGTTTTGATTTGCATTTCCCTGATGGATAAAGATAGTAAACATGCTACTTATTCACAACACTACTTATTCACATGCTACTTATTTACAATATTTCCTTCATTGTTCAATTATAATGCTCACTTTTGAGAGGGTTATATATGCCTAGGTGGTGTTAATCTTTTGAGTCCTGTGAATATTCTTCCTTTTAATATCACATAGAATGATCAAGATTTTCTTCTATTTTGTAAGCTATAATTTTACTTCTTTCTCTTCTACTGTACAGAAACTTTAAGACTATAAAGACTATAAAGACTATAAAGAAATTTGAGACTATAAAGACTTTTACCTTATGCCCTAGCGTATTTCTAATTTCTTTCAGAAAAATTCCATGCATGCAGTAATGCATATACAATGGCAGTTTCATAGATTATATTGGTTAGAGGCCTCACATCCAATTTTTGTAGTTCTCAAATCAACAAAGTAATCTATTCATTAATTTATCAAAGTATGATTTGATATCAGACACAGTGGCAAAGGGCTGTAATCCCAAGATAAATATAAGGTAGAAATATAATAATGAAATTTTGGAGGTAAGATTAAGATAGTGCTTTATAATGAGACTGTCTCAACATACTAATGGCTGTGAATGTGGTTCAGAATCAGCATCATTACGTAACATGAATCAGGTACTGCCTGGACACACAGATACACACTTTTATAGCAGAAACCAGTCAAACCAAATCATTTTATTTTCCTATGTGGTTTAATATTGAGATTTTAGTTATTTAAATGTCAAATAGTGATATAAGTTCAGTGTTTACACTATGACTTTGTAAACTGATGAGGTAGTTAAGCTGATTTCAAAATATAAGTGATATATATTAATTTAGTTCTCCAAAATTTAAAGAAGTATTCAAGGATAACTCATTTGTGATGAACACCATTAAATAACACAACAGTAGTTATAGAACAAAATTTTATCTCCTAATTAAGGATAAATCAGCAATTTTAATTCTGTATGAATGCTTAGAATGGCTGTCTTAATATTACAAAATTAATCAAGAACAGTCTATGAATACTTATGATTCTCAGAGTATGCACTAAAGTAACTTTAATATATTACTAATACAAAACACCAAGTTCCACAATATTTAAATCATCTTATGAGGGCCAGTTAATCTATGAGTCTGTTGCCTTTTCCTGATAGTGTTCATTCCCACTAGTTATAGTTATATATCTTTTCATATACTTTTCTCATATTGTACTGGGTTTTTTGCTCCCTTCTCAAACACATCATTAGAGTTATAGCTTTAAATTTGGCCAAATAGTACAATAAGAACTATTTCAAACAAATCTCTTTAGCTTCCGTGGGACAAAAAGTTAATCTTTATTATGTAGTAAATTAATTTTAGTAATAAATACATATCCCAGAAAGTTTCAAGTAATTAACAGCTCCCACCATCCATCAAAGAGACTATCAATTTCTTTAGAAGCTGAAGGTGATCCTGTCAGTAGTCCCTATGATCATAGAACATTCTTTATTTGAAAAACAGCATGATGCAGGTATAGAAAGTAGAAGAATAATTTTAAAGTTTGTGTTTCAAAGAACATATATCGTTAAATACAGTGATATTACAAAATCTGGGATTACTATTTGATTGCTCCTTTTGTAATTCTGTGAAAATATTCGGACTGTTCTTTGCATGTACATGCTTCTTTAGTCTATTTTACTTTGGAGAGAAATAAGAACTCTTTGGAAAGCTCTCAAAAAAAACTATAGGGGTTTCTAATTAGAAATTATTTAATGTTCATTTGAAATACTGCAGATTATATTTTATCACTATTAGACTCAGTGGTTTTATATTGTTTCCTTTAGTTTGATAGAATTAAATCATACCAAGAGGGCTAAGATTTTAATAATATTGTAAATCAGTAAGTATATTTCCAAATAATGGAATTCAAAACTGTTCTTTAATAATGATCAATCATCAAAAGTTTTTGATTAGTCATATTGCTTTTGCAAGAATTTTTATTATATAAATAGGTTTATACCATCACTTGGGTAGTATAGTGAATTACCTACATTAACAGATTTTTAACAAGTTCCAGCTGGCACTACTAATCTTTCTTTGCTACAGGCAAAATGAATACCAACAGTATGTATTCAGCACCTTGGAAGTAATGTTTCAAGTGAGCCTAGAGGCTACAAAAATTAATTGGAGCACGGGAAGGTGTCTAGAAAATGGAAAAATGAAAATGGTATACTCAGAAATCTGAAATTATTCCTGTTCAACTCAATCTAATTCAAAATGGATACTGCTTAAGGGGAAGTACAGTAACTAGAATATCCTGTATGCTGGAAGCCTAGGCTTAGCTATTTAACAAAATGGTATACAAAAATCTTATTTGGCTTCTGAAGAGAAAACATCCAAGAGTCTATCCATCATAATTGGAGTTGAATGCATGATTAGAGTAAAAAGATTGTATTTGGATGACTGTATAGGCTCACATCTCTGAACTACTAACATGATCCATAATACCTATATAAATGAAGATGGAAGATTAATAGATTTCTACCATTTATTTGGGGAAATATGTTATAAATGTAGACATCAAAACATTCAAAGATAACACATTGAACCATGTCAACATATTACCTGTAAGCAAGGACACCAAGTATTTGGCAACATTTTGTTCTAAAAACATATTTCTTTGAGTCAACATATTTGTTCAGAGATCAATCTAGTATACATTTCAGTTTTTAAAATGACACATGAGGAAGCCATTGTGTAATAATATGTCTGTATTTACAGGTCACAGTGGCAGGTACTTATAAAGAAAAGAACAGTGGAAATAGTCAAGTAGTTAAAGCATTTCCTTATAATCACACGACTCCACTATGGTGCCATCATTCTTGATACCTATTGAATTAGTTCAAGAAAATTGAAATTGGAGAAATACTCACAAAGCTTAATCTTTACCTTATGATAAAACTAGTAGCTTTAGATTTGTGCCTATTTTTGACTGAAAATATGATTCTCTCAGGTCACCTGAATCAGAATTCAACCAGGTGCATAAAACTATCACTGCATGCAGTGTGTTATATTCCCTGTTTTCTAAGTTGGGACTAAATAACCAAAGAACTAAACTATATAAAGTGTGGAGGATATGTTAAAGAAATTAAGTGCCACAACAAATTTCAAGTTACTGAAAAGTAAATCAAAAGGTACATTCCATGATATGAATAATTATTAATGAACTACATGACAATTAGACATACATAATGAATGTGTCAAACTAATGACTATAATTACTAATACTTTTATAAAAACAAATATCAATTTATTTTTTTCTTCTCAGTTTGCTTGTTTATCAGTATTTATATTGTATATCAACACTGACAGTTTTCCTTGATAAGCATACATCTTTTAATAATTATTCCTATCACCTACATCCACACACAATATGTATATCAATAATCCAAAAGCCAAGTTCATGTAATTGCTTTTCTTAACAATTAGTGTTTCCACAATTGTATATCATGCATATGCCTAATGCAAAAATTTTTGTTCCGTACATTGTTCTTTATCCATACCTTTGAAAGTCTTACATATTCCTTTTGTAATGCAAAACTCTAGAGATTCTTAAAGTGATTGACGCTACAAATTTCTATAACTGAAGAAAAATATGTGACAATTCTCTTAGAAACGATAGATGCAATTCTCTGTTGAAACTTTCTTAATGCCAAAGTTAGCATCTAGAGGGTATAAACTCAAGGGTTAAATTACTCAGTAACTTTCATATTAGTGTTGTCTATTACATCTTCTGAACGCCTTCTGAGTACTGTGAGATCTTTTCCTTATGATTATGAATTTCCATAGTTCACTAGCAACAAAGAATTGATATTATTATACTTTTAGAAGCTTTGGAGGTCCAATATATATAATTTCACCTAACCTCAGAATAAGACAAAAGGTAACAAATGATAAATATTTGTAGGTAGTTTCCTATTCCTATGGTAAGTATAACAAAATTTATATATATATATATATATATATACATATATATATATATATATGTATATATATATATATATATATGTGTGTGTGTGTGTGTGTGTGTGTTTGTGTGTGTATGTGTATATGTATATACATATTACATACTATATAGATGAATAGATGATATAATGGATATATATTTACATATTATAGTATAATTCTTGTGAAATGAAAAAGCTGAGGATTTTCTAAATTTTTAACTTTTGTTTTCTTTGATTAACAAAATTACTCTCAATTTATCTTTACTGTCCCATTGTACTATAACAAAAATGGATAATCTTGAACCATTTTCAATATTTTTTTAGCTATCTTCTCAGCAAATCATTCAATTTTGGAATATATAATTTCTACTTTCTATAGACACAAGCCAACAAGATTTATATATGTGCATACAATCTGTACATAGATAAATAGGTAAATAAATAGATTATATATAATCTAATATATATATACATATATATATATATTAATCTAGCTATATATATAATACCATATATAATATATGATACATGTAATATGTGATACGTGATATGGGATACAGTATATATGATTGATATATGACTTAAAACATATGGGCATGACATAGCATATAGCATATAGCATATATGACATATAGTATTAAACATTAACATTTAATACATACATAATATCCAATATATAATATATTATATGCAATATGAAATACATGATTCTGTCTAGTACATTATTGCAGTTACATTAAAAAATTGTCTGTTTTGTAAAGGTCAAAACTGCAAAACAGAAGACAAATAAAAAAAAGGGGCAAATGCAAAAATCATTTTTAATTTTTCTGTAAGAAGATAGCATTTTCTGTCTTTTCTTTTTTCTTTAATTTCTTTTTTCTCTTCCTATTTATTTCTTTTATTTAAGAGGAAAGTGAAAATACTGAATTTTTCATTCCACACTGGGAAGAGAGACAATCAGTGACCACAATTTTGAAAGAAATCTATAATTTGTTTCCTCAGTTGGGGTTTCACCTGGAGCTTGGATATATTCATTAGACTTTCAAGGTAAACCAAAGCTGGAGAAAGTTATAAGCTACTGCTTAATGTTGAATAGTAGTTTCACATTTTCAATGATCAATCCCTTTCATTTCACTAGAATTGAGACTATTTTCATTGTGAGTTTCAAACAAGATTCACCATGCAGTAACAGTCAATTATGTGACAATGAATACAGAAGAATCATCATTGATAAATAGAAGGTATATAACTTGGTGAAAAATAGCTATCAAATCATCAAATCCCAATTTTCTTGCACTTCTCAATACCATCACATTTTAATTTTCAGAATAGATAAAAGTAGTATTTTCTCCATTCTTTATGATTAGATTTTCTTATTTTTCTTGAAATTTTTAAAATGTTCAATAGACTTCAATTATTGTGATACTAAATTTTTATTATATATATTATAGTAATTTAGATGTAGTCTTATCTATCCCAAGCTAGACTCATCTTACTATGTAGCAAAAGATAGCCATGACATCTTCATCTTTCTGTCTCTAATTCATGAATACTGGGTTATAGGAATTAAGCACCATGGCATGCTCACACTATGCTGGTGATTGAAGCTGACAGGTGAGGCAAAGATTGTACCAATTGAGTGAGTTATGTTGTTTGGTGATGTTAGGAAAATAGATGAATAGGAGTTGCTAGATTACCCCCCCCACAAGAAGTTCAACCAATGGAAACAGATGTAGAGACTCATGACCAAACATAAGATGGAGCTTCAGGAGTCTTGAGGAAGATTTTAGGGAAGAATTGAGGGATCTGGAATGGTCAAGGACACCACAAGAAAACTTCACTTAAAGGTCAGTCAGGGCCTGTCAGAATCACTTGAACAGCGAGAAGTAACAGCTCACTATTAGAGGTAGTCACTCACTAAAAAATGAATTCTTTTACATGTCATGCTACCATAGTTAGCTTTAGACCATATCTAGATCTCCACTCAGAGAAGACCCTACACAGTGAATTTTTGAACTAGTAAAATCTTAGGTGTATCATATCTAAGAGGGTAATCTGCTCTTGCATCCTTAAATTCAGAATCTGAAAAACGTCCATGGAGATGATCATATAAAGTCAACCTTAATCAAGAAAGATGCACTAGTTTTGTCACACCTTGGAAAGTCAATCAGAGCTAATGATTTCACAGCCCAACCTCAGATTCATTTTGAGGAAGTGGATAAATCCTACCCATACCTTTCTACTGAGCAAAACAGTCATGCTAGCCATCCATTCTAGTTCTTTTTTTTCCTTGTTTCTTCTTCTTCTTCTGTTTTTTTTTTTACAGTTCAGTCATTACTCCCTTTCAGTCCACCCTACCATAGTTCCACATACTATTCCTTCTCCTTGCCCTGTTTCCAAGAGGATGTCCTCACCCCGACCCTAGCCTCACAACTCCCTGTAGCCTCAGGTCTCTCAAGGGTTAGGTGCATCTTCTCTCATTGCGGCGAGACCAGGCAGTCCTCTGCAGCGTTATTTTTGGGGGCCTCAGACCAGCTACTGTATGCTGCAGGTTGTCTGAGAAATCTCAGGGGCCTGGGTTAGTTGAGACTGCTGGTCCTACTATGGGGTCACCCTCTTCCTTATTTCTTCCAGCTGTTCCTAATTCAACAACAGAGGCCCCTGGCTTCTGGCCATTGGTTGGGTGTAAGTATCTTCTTCTGTCTTGTTCAGTGGCTTGTTGGGCCTCTCAGAGGGAAGCCATGCTAGGCTCCTGTTTGTAAACACACCATAGAATCAGTAATATTGTCAGGACTTGGAGCCTCCTTTTGAGATGAATCCCAATTTGTGCTGGTCACTGGACCTCCTTTCCGTTTCTTTCCGTCTCTTCTCCGTTTTTGTCCTAACAGTTCTGCTAGATAGGAGCAATTCTGGGTCAGTGATTTTGACTGTGGGATGGCAACCCCGTCACTCCACTTGATGCCCTGAATTTCTACTGGAGGTGGACTCTACAAGTTCCCTCTCCTCACAATTGGGCATTTCATCTAAAGTCTCTCCCTTTGAGTCTCTCACATGCCAGGTCTCCGGTATATTCTAAAGGGTCCCTTCACCTCCTACCCCTCCCAAAAGGTTGCATATTTCCATTCTTTCTGCTGGCCCTCAGGGCTTCTCTCCTGTGCCCCCAATACCTGGCCATGTTCCCCTTTACCCCTACCCCTTCTCTCGCCCAACCAGTTCCATCCTTCCCTCTGCCCTCTGTTTTCTTCTTGCTAAGTAGTTGGATTGAAACATTGACATTTGAGCCCTATGGCTTGTTGACATTTTTGAGTTCTGTGAACTATATTCTGTGTATTCTGTAGTTTTTGGCTAATATCCACTTATTAGTGAAAACATACCATGCATGTCATTTGGGGTCTGAGTTACCTCATTCAGGATGATATTTTCTAGTTCTGTCTACTTGCCTGCAAAACTAATGATGTCTTCAATCTTAATAGCTGAATAGTATTCCATTGTGTAAATGAACCACATTTTTTTATATTTATTCTTCCTAGTGACACATCTGGGTTGTTTCTGGTTTCTAGCTATCACAAATAAGGCTTCTATGAAAATAGTGAAGCATGTTCCCCTATGGCATGATGGGGTATCATTTTAAATATATCCCCAAGAGTGATATAGCTGGGTCTTCATGTAAATCTATCTTCAATTTTCTGAGAATCTCCATATTGATTTTCAGAGTTGTTGTACAAGTTTGCAGTCCCATAACCAATGGAGGAGTGTTCCTTCTCTGCATTCTTGCTAACATGTGCTGTCATCTGAGTTTGTACCTGCTGAGTCCACATAGTGTTACTTATATTTATATGATCTCAGGGCTGAACACTGGACATTGGATAACCTATTATGGGTTCATCCCTGAGGAAAACAAATTCTTCCATTCTCAGGAGTCATCATTTGCCTGTAGTTCTCTGTCTACTTTTCAGGCCCTGTGAAGTTTTCTCCTTCTATGCTTAGTGGATCTATAGGAGTTGTAATTGTTAAGATCTTGTTTAGGAAATCAAATTGTTGTGATATCATAAGTGTAACTTCCTTGTTATTTCTAGGAGGTATGCAGTCTCTTGGCAGCATCCTTGACCACCAGAATTAAAGTCTTTCTGTCCCTTCTTCCAAGATGTTATCTGATCTGTAGATGCAGGAGATTGGAGATATATCCATTAGAGCAGAGCACACCAGAGTAACTTATCCTCTGAATTTTGATTAGATGTCATTTTCTGTCATTTACTCATCACAGAGAAAAAATTCTTTGGTGTGGGGTGCGAATTACATTTACCTGTGAGTATAAGGTTAAGATTTCATAATACATTTATAAATTATATCAGTCTAGAAAAGTAGCAGTAGTAGGTGCTTCTATAAGATTCACGACTCATCAGATCATGATAGTTGGCTAGGTACCAGGCATGTTGGTTACAGTAAAATTATGAGTGCCACTATCACACATTTAGGAGTATCTTGTCATAGTGGCCCTTACTGTGGTTGAAAGGAGTTTGGTGGAGATTTTTGTTTCTGTCATAAAACAGATTAACAAGGAACAACAACTTGAGGGTTTACTTCATCTTACCACTCTAAAGTTACCATCTATTACTAAAGGCATTCAGGGCAAAACTCAAGGAAGAAATCAAGAAACAGAAAATAAAGCAAAGAATGCACACTTATTAGCTTGTTTCTTCAAGATTTATCTTACTTTCCTATGAAATTCAGGATTCCTTTCCCTTGGGTGGCACTAGCCACTAGAATATAAATTTTTTAAATTAGTATGGGTATTACCACATCAATCATTAATCAAGACACTACTAGACAGAATTGCCTATAACTCAATCTGATAGTGACAATTTCTCATCTAAAATATCCTATTCTATAATTACTCTAGCTTATGTCAAGTTCACAAGCAAATTTAAAAATAAAATAAAACAGAGAACAAGACAACAAAACAAAAAACCTAGTCATCACAAAAGGCATCATAAGTTGGTAGCAATATGGATTGTGATTCTCTTTTGGCAATTCAGCTAATGCCATCAGAACTATGTAAGCTAGTTCTTAAGTCTTTCAAGTCAGATCCACCTCCTATCTTTTGAGTCCTATCTCAAAAGTATAGAGTACTTTGTTGCTCTAATCATAATAGCTGGGAAATAGAGTTAATCTAAATGTTCTTAACAGATGAATACAAAATGAAATGGTACTCCATTTATACAATGAAATAACATATAGGTACAAAAATGAAACCATTAAATTTATAGAGAAATGAGCAGACTGGAAAAATAATGTATTGAGTTAGGTAATCCAAACCAAGAAAGACACATACCATATTATGACTTTCATCAGTCATTCGTAGGTCCAAATGTCCATGTCTGTGTATAAAACTTGGAGTAAACTCAGAAAACAGGGATCTCAGTAAACTCACATCCATGACATAGAGCAAGATGAGAAGGCAACAAATGGTATAAAGGGGAAAATTGAGAAACAGGCTTAAATTATAGATAAAAGGGAAAGTTTAATACATAAGAAAAAAGAGGAGAAATAAATGACACTAAGGAAGTTTGAGAAAGCTTTAAGGAAGCATATTATTTTGTAATTACCTAAATTCATATTATACATATATATGTATATACAGTTCACACACCCAAACACACACACACACACACACACAATCTCCTAAATGAAGTACAACTTTATTTATTACTTGAACTGACAAGGCTTCTCCCAAGAGCAATTGATAATTTAAAAATTATAAGAACCTAGCACCAGGCCGAAGAAAACTGTTTCCAAAACTATTTCTGGTGAGTCCAAGAGACTTTGCAGATTCTATAGTCTATTGATATTGCCTTTGGATACCTCCAGATGTTGATGATATTCCTTTTATTCCTGTAGAACTTCTTTTAATATTTCCTGTAGTATATTCTTTATGACAAAAAGCTTCACCAGTTTTATCTGAAGATGTTTTTATTTCCCTACTGTTTTCAAATAATATATTTGTTTGTTGTAGAAAACTGACTCAACATTATTTTCTTCTCCTTCACACTTTAAAAATCTAGCCACATGATGGGAGAGATGGCTCAGCTATTAGGAGCACTTATTGTTTATACATAGGACTTAGGCTTAATTCTCAACACCCACATGGTGACTCATCTGAAATTCCATTTCCAGGATCTTTACCATTCTCTTCTGATATCCTTTAACATATACATATACAAAAGCCAGACACTTATAAACATAAAATTAAAATCTTTAAAAGCTTGTAGTCCCATAATTTTTGCATATTGTGTTTCTGATGAGATGTTAACTGAATAATTTTCCTAATATTCATTTACTTCTGGTTTATTCAACATTTTTTTTCATTCAATCATGAGCATTTGCTACTCTTTCAGAGGATCTGGATATGATTCTTAGCACCTATATTATATCTCATAATATCTGTAACTCTAGTTTCAGGGACCCAATGCAATTTTTTTTTTGCCACTGCTAAAAACAAAATCACGTGGCACACAGACATAATTCAGACAAAACATCCATAGTCATTTTAAATGAAATTTTGTCCTTCCTGTACAGTTTTGGAAGGCTGTGACTTTTTATGCATATTCTGTTACTATGTTAAAGTTATATTGAACTTGATTGGTCATTTATTATTCTTGTTTCCCCTCAGAGTGAAAACCCACACACCACCATTTTTTTATTAAATTATATCAGAAATCTGAGGTTACAATTGGATATAAAAAATAAACCATCACCTTGATCACAACCACAGCCTTAGTGCTAGTTGGGCTGTCATTGTTCTCATTCTCTGACCTCAAAAAATCCTTCACTCAATTATTAAGTATGCTTTTCTGAACTTTAGATTGTTCACTCAAATTTTATACATCAAGTCTACAAACAAAAACATCTTAACTTTACTAATAGTCTACATCTCTTAAAGTTTCTATTTTACTCTCATCTTTGTGGTGATGTGAACTTAGGAGAATGGGGCTTAAAAATAAAGCAGACGAAAATCTCATACATTTGCCAACTTTCTTTATAATATGAGAAAACTTATATTCTATGATATTCTGAGAGTTAAGGAAGGTCAAAAGAGCAAAGGTCACATGCATTTCAGCTATATATAGTCACAACCCATTCTTGGAAACATCATCTGAATAAAAAATAGTAGAAGATGGGTAATCTGAAGAAAACTTGCTTCTATTTATTACACTTTGGAGGGGCATTAGAAAACTCATTCCAAGAATAACATGTTATTGAGAAAGAGAAGTCACAAGACTTTCCTCTTCTTCTCTTTGGAATTTTTTTCACTGCTTTAAGGATTCTCAAACAGCTTCATTCATTGACACATGCCCTGATATTTTTTGTTCTCTCTGATCCTTTCTCTTTGTAAGCCTTTCCCACTGACAATTTGTATAACATATTGTATTTAACATTTTCATCATTTTAATTTTAATTTTTCACCAATATTATCTTTTTCCTAAATTATCACTCTGTGTTTATCTGACTCTAACTGAAAGGTTTTTGCCCACTCAGGATTCATAATGATAAATCTTGTGTTATTTTTAATAATTCTTAGAGTTTTCTTTTGAATAAATACAGCACTGCATACTTAAATGATAATATTTCATTAATTCTTTGAGAATTTCATACAACAGAATTTTATCTTATCCACTCCTTCGCAAACTCTTCCAGATCTGTCCCTACATCCTTCCCAAACTCTTCCAAATCTGCCCCTACTTACTTATAAAATGATTCATATAGCTTCAAGGACATCTGTTATGAAAAATCCTTGATCTCCAAACATAGTATCTCTTATATTAACCTGTTTGTGCCATTAGATCTCCAACCATAAGAAATTTCTATATCAGTATTGTTATTCTATACGTGAAATAACAGTATTCATGTATGTATCTGCTTTAATCTCTATCAGATTCTTTTCAGCAGTCTGGAGATGCAACATAGTTGGTAGAGTGTTTGTCTATCATACCCAAAGCCTTGAGTTCAATTCCCAACACAAGATAAACTGGGTTGAATGATGGAGGCTTATAATATTCCAGTACTGGTGAGACAGAAAGAGTTCAAGATCGTTTTGTTGCTTAAGTTTTCTAATAAAGCCAGAGCAACATAACATCCTGTCTCAAAATAAAACCTATTAAAAACAAACCTAACATATTTTCAGTGATACATGTCTTAGTTTAAGTTTTATTACTCTGAATAGACACAGTGACCACAACAATTCTTATAAAGGAACGTATTTAGTTGGGGGATGGCTCATAGTTTTAGGTGTTTAGTCCATTATTATCATGTTAGGAAGCATGTCAGTGTACAGGGAGACAAAGTGCTAGAAGAGCTGAGAGTTCTACATCTTGATCCATAGGCAGCAGAAGGAGACTGTGTCACATTGGCCAGACTTGAGCTTATAAGACCTCAAAGCTTATTTCCATAGTCATGCACTTCTCTTAAAATGGCTCCAAATAGTGACACTTCCAATGGCCAAGCATTTAAATACTTGGGTTTATAGGGGTCATTTCTATTCAAATTACCTCAATACAATTGGGCAGGACTAGTTTTATGAGATTTTGTAATAGAATCCAAAATAAAATATAGTTTAAAAACACTGAAACATTCCTGAATATAGATATTAAGTCCAAAATATAGAAAGAAATATAAATATTGGAGTATACACATAGTTATACTTTCCTACTTTATAAATATATTTCTACTTTTTTCCCAACAATGTATTAATTACTCAAATTTTTGTGGAGTTACTCCTTGGATTGCTAATTCATGTTTCTTACGTCATGATAGCAAATACAAAGTAGGAACTTAAGATGTTTTCTCATGAATGAAAATGGATGAATATACCTAAAAATATTTAACTGTGAAACTTGAAATGCTAAATGTAAGAGCATTATAAAAAATTCACAATTTTCTTGAGAAGCAGCACAAATTTTAATCTGGATTAATATACAGGCATGCTTGTATCGAATGTATTTCTTAATCTTTACAATATGATGACTGGAATTAATTATAAAGGGATGGTCAACTAATCATACTACTAAATATTTATGATAATTCTTGAACCTGTTAAGATTAATAATACATATTGCAACATAACCAAGTTTAAAAAATCAGGATTGTATTCAAATTGATAGGCATGATTGTCTATTTATTATACTGCAGAATCTGCAGAATAGTACATGTTTTAATTTCCATAGTTTGAAAATTTTCTAATGTGTTACAGCTTATACAAAATGTGAGCAAATGTGAATTTTCTAGAATATGAAAGAACACCTTCAAAATTCACTAAAAATAGACATGTAGAAAATAGAAAAAGCCATTCTAAACTTTTCTAATTCATGCATATATATATATATATATATATATATATATATATATTCGTATACATATTTCTGTTTTTCTAGTTCCATGATTATACCTAGATACGTAGATGAGCAATAATTTTTGCCCTCTGGGAATATGGGAACTACTCTTAGAGCCACATTAACTATACCTCCTCTATAATCACATAATGTGATTGCAAGACATTAGAAGTAAATTTCCTTTCTTCACCAGTCTTCAGAAAACCAGGTTGGATACAACTACAGACTCAGTATATTCTCCTGACATTTGCAAAGTTAATTTCAATGGGATTTTAATTACAGGTGTTTGACTGTGTAAATGTAACAATTTTAAGTTTGTTTTGTTATAATTGTTCCTATATGCTTTCTATGTATAATTGTCACACTGCTGCATGATTTGGGCTTTGGTAGTCTACTTTCCTTAGAACTTCTGTTTTTTGACTACTTTTGATAGGGATTAAGAAGGAATGTCAATAAATAACTGTATGTAGGATGAAAAAAGCTATGAGTACAAAAGAGAAAATATAATTAAAATTTCACAGTCCTGCAATCCCATGAATTGAATTCATGCTTGATTTAAAAAAATTCATACTGTTGACATGTTTGTGAAATGAATTTTAATATGAACTGAGGATTACTTCATTATTTCAATATATGAGGGTTTGTCTAATGAATAGATTTTTTTTAAAGTTTCTATTGTACTATGCATCTGATAAAGCAAATTAGGAATGCATTCTGATCTAGAATTTCTAATATCATGAAAAAATATAAAGATGGTGAAGCCTGGACTGAAAATAAAATAAAATATTGATATTTATGCATTTTTTTAATATTCCAGGCAAGGGGTTATTCTTCCTTGACTATCAATAGAGATCTAAAGGAAGAGATGCATGAGAAAAAGTTGTAATAAGCATCTTATGCCAATAATACAATACTGCATAACACTTGTTAGGAATGTTGACTGACATTTGAGTGAAGTTGAACTTCATTTTTTAAAGAAAAATTAACAGTTCAATTTAAAGTTTTGTAATTTGAGGAAACAAATGCCAAAAAGTGCTTGCATGCATGTGAAGGAAGGAAATCCCCATTCATAGTTGGTGAGCGTACAGACTGATCAATCACTATGGACCCCATTATTGAAGTTCCTCAAGTGATGGAAATTGGTAATACCATATAATCCAGCTATTTCACTCTAGGGAATAAAAATTGGAATAGTGGGAGCCAAGTCATATATTAATTGACATGAAGTATTCTGTTATATGGCATGCTGAGATGGCATAGAATGTAAAATTAACTGCCACCAACCCTGACAACTTCAGATTCCTAGGACCACCGTGGTGGAAGGAGATAATCAACTCTCAAAATGTGGCTTCTGAATCCCACAGATATATGATGGTATATGTGCACCCTTGTACCCTACATTCCAAATTAAATCAATGTAAAAAAATATTAAAGGAATGTCCCACAATAATTTTCCTACTTTTACTATTTAGTTCTCTCTATAAAAATAAGCCTATATGGTTAGTGGTCTCAGAATATTAGACAAAGTAATAATGAAATCAATCCTCAAAGAAATCTGTATTAAGAAGTAACTGTAGACTTCTATATAAAGATAGGTGGACTAAAAGTTGACTATATGTTAATAATGGAAGGATAGAGTCAAAATTAAAAAGAAAAATAGACTGTATTCCCAAGACAAAGAGGAAGGCCTTTTACATGTATAAGCAAGGTGCACTCAGCTCCATGGAGTTATTCAGGGAAGCATAAGCTTGCTTCCTGCTTAGCAGTACCAGCATAAAGCAATTAATGATGGCTATAAAGAAGATAATGTCTACAAACAAAAGAAGTAGCCAAACCAATAGATCTGTATATTTCACCAGAGCCAAGCAACATAAGAAAGTAAGGCAACATACCTCCTCCATAAGTTCAAAACTCCTCAACTCCTCAAATAATGAACCAACAAGTACTGAAATAGTAACACCTCAGATTAAGAATTTTATATTTTTAAGTAAGATTTATTCATTTTTATTTTATATGTTTGAGGATTTTGTTTGCATGTAATGTAAGAGCACTGTTTTCATATCTGGTGTCTGTAGGGGCCAGAAGGGATATCAAATCTCCTGGAACTGGAGTCACTTATAATTATAAGCACTAATGTCATTGCCAGGAATAGAACCAAGGTCCACTGCAAGAACAACACATGCTCTTATCTGCTAAGTCATCTCTTAAGCTCCAAATTTGTAGATCTCCTCGAGTACAAATATGACCATCAAGGTAAGATAGGTTCAGTGGTGCAGTAGTGATGCTTATATAATAGGGACAATCAGCATTTGTCTAATTGTATTTATAGCCTTATCATTAGTAGGGAAATTGGATTTGATATTATAAACTCAACCAAGTACCCATGTCCAAACAGTTTTTAAATCCTATAGGAGAACCTACTACAGCTATTTTGCTAAAGTGATATAATAACCTTCTAAATATAAATCTTCAGACCTATAGATAAGTGCTATTCTTTTCACTCACCAAAGGAGTTTATTTATTGCAACTATCAGTAGTCATTATAGAAACTCATACATTGCCAAAATGCAGAGATAAACTGAGGAATTCTCATCTCCAAATGGGGCATCTGTAGCACAACTTCTATATCTAATGTTAAGGGCACATTGGGAAAAAAGGAGTATGAGACAGAAGACCAAAATACTGATATGAATCAATGTCATCTGGACATAAGAGGGATTGTTGCACTCATGAACTGTCAAAAATTTGTTTGACTTCATAAGGTGATAATATTCCTTCACAAGAAGAGAAAATTTTTATATAGCCCCACACTTGATTGAAAAGACATAAAGAGTTGACAGAGGCTGAAAGAAACAGAGTCAGTTTTCTTCATGAATGAGTCCATTGATAGGTCACTTATATCAAAGTGGTCAGTCGATACATTATTTATCTTAACACTAAATTGTACCAAATAGGTTAGATACATATGTGTGTGTGTGTGTGTGTGTGTGTGTGTGTGTGTGTGTGTGTGTGCAATTGTAAAAGAAAATATTATAAAAGACCATGGAAGATATTAGAAAGGGGAAGAAGGAGAGGTATCAAGAATATATACTGTACTCATATATTAAAACTTTTACATTTCCATTTAGTTTGACATTGGCTACTGGTTTGCTATATATTTCTTTTACTGTGTTTAGGTATGAACCTTAAATTCCTAATATTTCCAAGACTTTTTCCATAAAAGGGTGTTGAGTTTTGTCAAATACTTTCTTAGCAGCTAATGAGATGACCATGTGTTTCTCCTCCTTGGGTTTGTTTATATAGTGGATTAAATTGATGGATATCCATAAACTGAACCATCCCTGCATCCCCGGGGTAAGACTTACTTGATCATGGTGGATGATTGTTTTGATATGTTCTTGAGTTTGGTTTGAAAGAATGTTATTGAGTATTTTTGCACTGATATTCATAAGGGAAATTGGTCTGAAGTATTTGTTCTTTATAGGGTTTTTCTGTGATTTCATAAAACAAATTGAGCATTGTTCCCTCTGTTTCTATTTTGTGGAATATTTTGAAAAGTATTTGTACTAGGTCTGTTTTGAAGGTCTGATAGAGTTCTGAACTAAACCCATCTGGTCTTGGGCTTTTTTTTGGGGGGGGATTTAATGATTGCTTCTAATTCATTATGGGTTACAAAACAGTGTAGATGGTTTATCTGATCCTGGTTTAACTTTGGTACCTGCTATCTATATAGAAAATTATCCATTTCATCAAGATTTTTCAGTTTTTTTGAATATAGGTTTTGTAGTATGATCTGATGGTTTTTCAAATTTCCTTGGTTTATGACTCCCTTTTCATTTCTGATTTTGTTAATTTGGACACTGTCTCTGTGCACTCTGGTTAATCTGGCTAAGGGTTAATCTATCTTGTTGATATATTGTATATTTCTTTTTGTTTCTACTTGATTTATTTCAGCACCGGGTTTGATGATTTCCTGCCATCTACTCCTCTTCAGTGTATTTGCTTCTTTTTCCTCTAGAGCTTTCAGGTGTGCTGTCAAGCTGCTAGTGTATGCTCTTTCCAGTTTCTTTTTGGAGTCACTCAGAACCAACATCAAACTAAATGGAGAGAAATTTGAGGTTATCCCAATAAAATCAGGGACTAGACAAGGCTGACAACTCTCCCCTTACCTATGCAATCAATATAGGACTCAAAGTCCTAGCCAGAGCAATTAGACAACAAAAGGAGGTCAAATGGATACACATTAGAAAGGAAGAAGTGAAAATATCACTATTTTCAGATGATATGATAGCATACTTAGGCGACTCGAAAAATTCCACCAGAGAACCCTTAAACATGATAAACAATTTCAGCATTGTTGCTTGGTTTAGGATTACCTCAAACAAATTCGTAGCCTTCTACTACTCAAAGGATAAACAGACTGAGAAAGAAATTAGGGAAATTATACACTTCGCAATTGTCACAAATAAGGTAAAATGCCTTGGTATGACTAACCAAGGATATGAAAGGTCTGTATGACAAGAATTTCAAGTTTCTTAAGAAAGAAATCAAAGAAGTTCTCAGAAGATGGAAAGACCTCACATGCTCATGGATTGACAGGATTAATTTAGTAAAAATGGACATCTTGCCAAAAGCAATCTATATATTCAAAATAATCCCCGTCAGAATTCCAATTCAATTCTTCATAGAGTTAGAAAAAGTAATTCTCAAATTCATTTTGAATAATCAAAAACCCAGGATAGCAGAAACTATTCTCAACAACAACAAAAAAAGAACTTCTGGGGAAATCACCATCACTGACCTCAAGTTGTATTATAGAACAATAATGATAAAACTTTTATGGTATTGGTGCAGATCAGGTAAGAAGATCAATAAAATAGAATTGAAGACCCAAAAATGTACCTACATACCTCTGGTCACTTGATATTTGATAAAGGAGCTAAAACAATCCAGTGGAAAGAAGACAGCATTTTCAACAAATGGTTTTGGTTCAACTGGAGTTTAGCATGTAGATTAATGCAAGTTGACCCATTACTATCTCCCTGTACAAAGCTCAAGTCCAAGCAGATCAAGGACTTCCACATAAAGCCAGATATACTGAAACTCGTAGTGGAAAAAGTGGGGAAGATCCTCGAATACCTAGGCACAGGGGAAATGTTCCTGAACAGAACACTAATGGCTTAAGCTCTAAGATCAACAACTGACAAATGGGATCTCATAAAATTACAAAGTTCTGTAAGGCAAAGGAGACTCTCAATAAGACAAAATGGCAACCAACAAATTGGGAAAGGTCTTTACCAATCCTATATCTGCTAATATCCAATATATGCAAAGAACTCAAGAAGTTAGACTCCAGAGAATCAAATAAGCCTATTAAAAATGAGATACAGAGCTAACTAAAAAAAATTCAACTGAGGAATATTGAATGGCCAAGAAGCACCAAAGAAATGGTCAACATCCTTAGTCATCATGGAAATGCAAATCAAAACATTCCTGAGATTCTACCTTACACCAGTAAGAATGACTAAGATCAGGTGATAGTGGGTACTGGCGAGGATGTAGAGGAAAAGAACACTCCTCCATTGTTGGTGAGATTGCAAACTGGTACAAGCACTCTGGAAATCAGTCTGGCAGTTCCTCAGAAAATTGGACAGAGTATTATCTGAGGACCCAGCTATACCACTTCTAAACATATTCCCAAAAGATTCTCCAACATATTACAAGGACACATGTTCAACTATGTTCATGGCAGCCTTATTTATAATAGCCAGAAGGTTGAAAGAACCCATATGTCCTTCAACAGAGGAATCAATACAGAAAATGTGGTATTTTGACACAATGGAGGACTACTCAGTAATTAAAAACAATGCCTTCATGAAATTCTTAAGCAAATGGATGGAAATAGAAAATATCCTGTGTGAGGTAACCCAATCTCAAAAGAACACAGATGGTATGCGCTCACTGATAAGTAGACATTAAACCAAAATTTCAGAATACCCAAAATACACTTCACAGACCACATGAAACTCAAGAAAAAGGAAGAACAAAGTGTGAGTGCTTTGGTCCTTCTAAGAAAGGGGAACAAAATACTCACAGGAGCAAATAAGTATACAACGTGTGGAGCATAGACTGAAGGAAAGGCCATCCAGAGGCTGCCCTACCTGGGGATCCATCCCATATAAAGATACCAAACCCAGATACTTTTGTGTATTCCAAGAAGTGCTTGCTGACAATGAGCCTGATATGGATGTCTCCTGAGAGGCTCTACCAAAGCCTAACAAATACAAAGGAGGATGCTAGCAGGCAACTATTGAACTGAGCAGGGTCCACAATGGAGGTGTTAAAGAAAGGACTTAAGGAGTTGAAGAAGTTTGCAAGCCCATAGGAAGAACAACAATATCAACCAACCAGACCCACAAGAGTTCCCAGGGACTAAACCACCAACCAAGGAGTACACATGGAGGGACCCATGGCTACAGCTACATGTCTAGCAGAGGACAGCATTGTTGGACATCAATGGGAAAAGAGATCCTTGGTCCTGTGAAGGGTTGATACCCCAATGTAGGGAAATTTAGGACAGGGAGGTAGGAATGGGTGGGTGGGTGAACACCCTCATAGAAGCAGGGGGAGTGGGTATGAGATAGGGGTTTTCTATGTGGGGAAACTGGGAAAAGTGATAACATTTGAAATGTAATTAAAGAAAACATCCAATAAAAAAAACTGCTACATCTCAGAGGTTGTCATCTTAATATACTACACTGTAACTATACTATATTGATTCTTTGTAAATTTCACATCATGAATCCTAATACCTCTCATCTCCCAGTCCCTTTGTATTTGCCCTCCAACCTTGCAACCCTTTCCTTCAATAAAATAAAAATAAGATAGAATAAGAAACATCTTGTGTAAGTTGTGGCCCATTACAATGTTTCAGACTGTATGCAATTTTTTGCCCACAAATCTTTACTTGATTATGTTCATTGCAATTAGTCATTGATCTGTCATAAGACCTCTGGTGTTGGGAGCCGACTCTTAGCCGAAAGTGGCTATGATCTTTACAGCCATCTCGAGTCATATACCCTGACAAGAGACTTGTTTCAACAGCCTGCAATAGCTGAGCGCACTCTGATAAACATCTTGTTACACTGTTTAGTGCCCCCAGCTGCAAGGTGCTCCTGGTATCCATGGCTACAAGGGACGTGACGTAGTGGCTTCAGTTGAGATTGTCCACGAGGGCAAGTCACGTGGTAAAGGGTATAAATACCCAGGATTTCCTTTCTATTGAGGAGGTAGAAAGTAGGAGGTAGTAGGAAGTAGGAGGTAGAGGTAGAGGTAGAAGGTAGGAGGTAGAAGGTAGAAGGTGGGAGGTGTCAGGAGACTGAAGGAGTGAGGAGAATATAGAAGAAGAGAGGAGAATAAAGAAGAGACTTGAAGAGATGCCACCGGACTCTGTCTTGTATCTATCTTTTGCGTCTCTCGCCCCTTTTTTCCCCTTCCTCCGTCCCCACTCTCTCTCTTGCTAGACCCTGACCTGCGGACCAGAGCAGCAGAACCGGCCGGCCTTTACAAAGTAACAGAACCTGACGGCCGTTACAAAAGAAACGGCCGTTACACTCTGGCTTCTGCTACACCAACCATACGTCATCCTCCTGGGAATTCCTCTTGGACATCCTGTTGCTACACTGTGTTATGCAGACCCTGTAGCCTTATATCCACAGGACAGGCACTTTTATGCATGTGGTGTTAACACATGCCTTGGACATCAGCAGAGACCTAGGCTGCCATAGTACCACAGACCTAGACATGGCCCCAAGCAGCAGCCTGGGCCTGGTTATCCTCATAGCATCAAATGGCTGCTCAGGTAACTCAGATAAGCAAGATTCCCCTCAGCAACACAACCCTTTGTTGTCCATATGGTCTCTGGTTGCCACCTGGCCGTGGACATCTGCCTGACCTTTGGTGATTACTGAGAACATAGATATTAAAATAGACCCAGGTATAGCAGAACCATGAGCCAGGATATGGTCTATGGTAGCATCCTAGGCCATAAGCTCACCATAGTTTCTTCATATCTGTCTGTTCCTCACTGTTGTCACGTCTTCAGTTCTACTTTCTCCAAAATGTACGAACCTCTCAGCTTCACATTCTCTTCCTTGTCTCTTCTGAATGTTCTATTTTTCACATCTCTCTATCATATATTCAATCATATGTACCTGAAACTGGAGCTTTGGTGTCTTTCTTCTGGACACCATAGCTGGTGTCATAATAATACACTTTTAAAAGATCTCTCATTTTAGCTAAAATTAATAATAAAGTAATAAATCATTAACTTGCTCTGGATTCCTTATTCTATATTTGAAACCTCATGAACAGTAATAAAATAAAATACTTCTTCTAACAACTCTTGTACAGTATATAATAACTTAAATCTTCAACAATTTAATTTAAATTTAATAAAGAAAACAAAATATTAATGTGCTTTACCTGTGTTTTATAACTAGCAGATATTTAAGATACCATATGCTTTTGTGTATTTTAGTTATAGCCTCCTGAGATTTCATTTAAAATTTCCTCATTAAAATAGTTTTCTAAATTTGTAACAACAATAATGTTAATATTAAAGTATGTTATAAAAGCTTTAATAAAAGTAATATGGTTGTAGCAAAGTTAAGAGAAATATAAAAGCTATCATTTTTAAAGATTAATTTAATACTTATGATTTTCTACAATAATGTTTTCTTAACTAATTTGTTTTAGTATACATATACTAAATGGGTATTTAAAACTTAAGAATAAATTTTAATTTTTATATGTTTTTATTGGCCAAAGGTTTTGATTTTTTAGATAATCAAACACTGTATTAACCATACTTTTTTATAATAGAGTGATGTCCACATAGAATATTCTCATTAAATTACACAGAAATTGTGTATTTGTTTTAATAAAAATATTTAAGTGTTTATAAAGTTTAGTCTATTGGACAAACAAGTAATACACAGTATTTTAGAATGCTTAACTTTGATAACTAAAATTCATGATTAGTAACAGTTTTCATCAAAAGAAAAATATCCTAATGATTTCATCAACTTAAAAACCATATATTTCATCAAAGACTATATTCTGATTAAAACATTAGGACTATGTTTATATACTTCTAAATAATTCTTTGAAGGCAGTGAACTTTCTCATATCAGATAGCAACTTCATATAAACTTTGACACACATGCATGCTCGCAAGCATACCTGTGTGTGTGTGTGTGTGTGTATGTGTTTGTTAATGATGAAATATCTTTTTTTAAAGTTGATAAAATCACCTGTATTTTATATTATAAAGAAAACTGTGTGTGTGTCCTCATTATTCAGTCTAAGTTAAATAAAAAATTTCAATTTTCAACACTAAGTCTATTTACTCTAGAGATCCCTAAAATATTTAGTTAATTTTTTTATCCATATTATAAAAAAGACATCAACATGCATTTCATAACAAGGTTATTGATGTTTTATAACTGAATATTGATCTTTCTTAATTTGCATATGAAATATATAATATGATTAGCAGAATTTGAAAAAATAATTAAAAATATTCCTATTTTATTAACCAAAAAAAGAAGGCAATACTATAGAGATTTCTTCTATGGTCACATTTCTGACCATTTAAATATAAATAAGAAAGTTCATTGTGGTCAAATAACTATAAATATGAGAGTTATGCAGTCAGTCTAGTTAAAATATGTAAATTTTTGGAATTTCAGATCTCTTTGTTTCATCTGTCACCTTTACACCATAAGGCCAAACTGTTTTATTGATTACTTAATTTTAAATGTAGTAATCCTGTCACATTCAAATGTAATGTCAGATATAGAGAGTGTAAAAAAAAATCAGATTCTGTTTGTGCTGGATTGTATATGATACAGGAGTTTTATTTGTTTTAAATTGCTTTTTGTAGGAGGAGTTAAGGTGGGAGGGGTAAGGAGAGGAAGAGATAGAGTAAGGAGAGGAAGAGGAGAAGGAAGAGGAAGATTTAGGAGAGATGGAGATCGAGAGAGTGGGACATGGAGGCGGATGTTCCCTTGTCTGTAGCAGTCAACTGTAGTTGGTATATCTAGGTTGGGTATTGGGTTACACTTCTGATTGTATGGTCATGTTATTGAGCATTACCAAACTTATAAAGCCATTGATTAATGTTTAAGCATTCGAGTCTCATTTTCCTACTGGACCTGCATGCATGGCGGGATGGTCTGGGCAATGTCCAGCCTTGCAGTGATAGCATGGAAGATTGACTGAGCCATCTCCCATGCTGACGTCTCGTGGGTGGCAGGGCTGGTGTTTCTGGCTATTTCTAGCTGCAGCATGCACGTGGTCTCCAGCTGAGAAACATTGTGGCTGAGCTAGGCAGAGCCTCCACAGCTTAGATAGTCGGCTTGACAAGTGACAATTTTTAAATAATTACTGCAACAGCTTTTACCTGCTATTGATCTTTCCCAAAGACTACTGTCTTGCCCATTAGCCTCACTTATTCCAGATCCTAGAAATGAGCATTTTTTGATTGAGGAACATGTAGTATTAAATAATAACAATTTGTGCTCTCTTCTCCAAGCACAACATGGGATTCTTGATCAAAAAGAGGTCCTGTGAATGAGAAATCTTAGAAGGAAGCTATGCTGCAGTGACTGATTAACTTATTAGTCTTGAAGTTCTGTGGAAAGACTGGAATGCTGCAGGACGAGAAGATACTTAATATTATCATGGGCTTGTTATAGGCCCTCAAAATATAGGCCCCTATTTCGGCCTACCTACATTTTGGAACTAACATTAGTGATTAATAGATAAACAAAACAAAACAAAACAAAACAAACTTTTTAGAATTTATTAACTTCATAGGGCACTCGCTTTCCACAGTGCAAAATCTCAGTAACAAATTGGGCTTATAAAATTTTTTTTCCAAACCTCATTACAGCTTCCTGTCCATGTATCCACCAATATATTTTAAGCTTGCTTTTATTTATGAATTTCATTGTTCAGAAAAAAAAAAAACAATGAAACTGCTTCTGCATTGGAATTTAAAATTTAGAGTACCCTAAATGTATGCTTTTGGGCCATGGTCACTAAAATGACTCCAGAAAAGAATATTAAAAATAAAAACTACTATGAGTTTTTTCTCTGTCTCCATTCCACACAGCTCTCTTAGAAGACAAGTAACAAGAAGGTCTGGGTAGTCTCTGGATGGTTTAACTTTATAGAGTGAGCTTATGAATTTCAAGAATGCTGCTCTACTGAGAGTTGATGTGGTAGACTGCTGATAAAATTACACATGGCCTGAGGTCAGTATTTCTATTTTATTCAAGCTTCAAGAATGGCATATATAGCTTGATCATGTTAGCTAGCCCTTCTTGTCCTGGGAATATTTTATTCCTGCTCATCATGTTAAAGCTTATGTTTAACAACATCAACATGTTGGCAGTCAAAGTACATGGCTTGAACCTGAAAATGGACCCCCATTAAAATAACAGACTTGCAAGACAAGGACAGGTAAGATTCTGCACAGATCCTTACCAACCTAAGACATAATTGCATTGCTTTGGATAATGCATATTACATGACAGGTTAAGAAGGCATTCTTGTCAGAATGATCTAAGACATTCTTGTTAATGAAATAAAAAAGGGGGAGAGGCGGAGAGCTTTGGGGGCTGCTTGCCAAGAATCTGACGTGGGCCAAGGACAAGGACATGGGCTTCTTGGTAGTAATATGACATTGGCTAAGGACGAGGAAGTAGGCTTCAGGCAGAAATCTGATATTAGGCTAGAACAAAGAAGCAATTTCAGGCAAAAGTCTAAATATTAGGCTAAAACAAAGAAGTAATTTCAGATGGGAATCTAAATTTTAGGCTAGAACAAGGAAGTAGGCTTCAGACATGAAAATGACTTTTGGATAGGACAGGGAAGTTGGCTCAGAAATTTTGATCATCCTGATAAGCCCTTAGAAACAGTGATCACAGGAGTGTTAAAGGAATTGAGTTTAATGCCTTGCTGGTTCTTTGACTATTTGTGTTTATTGTTTGCTTGTTTGTTAACTATTTGCATCTATTGTCTTACTAGACCTTCAACTTAGATCTGACCTTAATGTATGGATGTAGTTGAACTGGTATACAATCAAAAAAGAGAAAGGGGGATGGAATAGGGTGTTCTAGGGAGGGGAAATTGGGAAAGAGAATAACATATGAAATGTAAATAAATAAATTATCCAATAAAAAAGAAAGTCTGGGTAAAATATGTCTAAAGGGGTTTGATTTATTCAATTGTTGATAAGAAAACAAATTTGAACAAATACTATGTCAATGAACCAGGAGGTTCCTCCAAAATCTACAAATAAATAAACCATACAACTCACTTACATTCTTTCCGACTATATTCCCAAAAGACTTACCACAGAGATACTTAAATATTCATTCCTCTCTGGTTTATTAACAAAAGCTAGGGAGTGGAATCAGCTAAATGTCTACCAATGGGTAAATGAACAAAGAAATTATGGCCTGTATACACCATAGAGTTTTACTCAACTGTAAAAAGTGAAATTATGAAATTGGAAAGACAAATGGAAGGAGATAAATGTTCTTTCTTAAATGTTGATTCTAGATGATTATGATTATTATATTTGTGTGTTTAAGTTGAAATAAATGTCTACAGAAGAAAGGATCCTAGAAAATGTCCATGGTGGGATGTTAAGGGCAAGGGATAGTGGAACACATTTGATATGAATATAAATGCAGGGAATACTTGGTGTGAAATAGTTTAGAAAATGATGGAGACAAGGGGATATAAGAGGTGGGGTCAACTAAAAACAAGAATGTATAAACACCTCTTTGGGAAGTCTATTGTTTCTAAGGCTAATTAAAAATGATAACTTAAGGTGAAGGAATAAAATAATTTGAATGTAAATGTTCCAATTCAGTGGATAATAATGTTTCCAGAAGTCATAGGTTATTAAACAGTAATAATAATAATCTCTTCTCTTCTCTTCTCTTCTCTTCTCTTCTCTTCTCTTCTC
>NW_021604563.1:6207712-6233357 GCF_004785775.1 Grammomys surdaster
TCCTCTCCTCTCCTCTCCTCTCCTCTCCTCTCCTTTCCTCTCCCCCCTCTCCCTCTTTCCCTCTCTCCCTATCTTCCTCTCTCTCTCTCTCTCTCTCTCTCTCTCTCTCTCTCTCTCTCTCTGTGTGTGTGTGTGTGTGTGTGTGTGCTGGCTAGTCTTGTGTCAACTTGACCTACAAAGTAATCTTATCTGAAAGGATGGAGCCTCCATAAGATCGCAATGGGAGTAACCCAGTAAGCACCACCCCTGCCACCGCCACCCATGGCCTCTCCATCAGCTCCTGCCTCCAGGTTCATCACAAGACTGTTTGCCCTCATGAATTCAAAGAGGCTGTCACTGCCTGAGCAAGACCCACACAAGATCAAGACACAGCATTACATCATAGATAGTGAAAGGACTCATGATGCCTCACTCCTAGTGTTGGCAATTGATACAACTGGATGACAGAGTCAGTTATTATCATGGATTGTGGCTTCTAATGGGTTGCCATGCTCCATATGTATGATTCCACAATGTACATATGGGAGGCATTAGTGGAACCCAGTAGGTTATAACAAAAGACATTTAATTAGGAAGGAGAAGTGGGGGAACCTAGGAGAGTTGAAGGGGCTGGAAGTGGGATTGAATATTATTAGAGCTCATTGTATGAAATCCTCAAAGTAGTATTAAAAATAGATCAAGTAAAGGAATCTACAATTTCTTAAAGAATTATACAAATAGAAATTATTTATATGTATTTGAACACATATATGCCATGGTAAATCAGGGAACATCTTGGGGAACCTGGGTTTGTTCCTTCACTACATGGGTTTCTGGAACAGAACTCAGGTCATCAAGCTGGGCACAGAAGCTTTAACACTGGGCTATCCTGCTGGCTCTGATCTTCATTTCCAAATGGATACATATGGATGGTCATATTTCTTCTGATGATGTGTTTGGTTTGTTCCTTTGAGGCAAGGTTCCACTTTATAGTTCAGAATGTCCTAGAATTCATTATGTAGGCCAAGGTGGCCTCAAACTCTCATCAGACTCCTCAGTGCTGAGATTTCTAAGGCCAATATTTGACATATATCACTATAAGTTGTTGGTGAAAGGAGCCTCAAAATAGTAGAAGCTATAGCTATTGATCTCGGTAGTCCAACAGAACTACATGGTAAATGTTTTTGGTGTTGTTGAAGATATCATACTATGCACCTCAGATGTAAAAAATAGCAAAATTAAGTTTGAACTAAGCTAGAAACTTCATCCACCAACTAGTTTTCTCATTGCCTGAAGGTTCTATGTGAGTTGTTAAAAGGAACAGTTTTGCCATCTTATTAAGGCTTGTGTTAATAAGAATTTGACTCATAGTTCTTCTTGATGATTCTGTAATTATTCTTGTTAAAATATTCTAAATCCTGGTGGAACAGATAGAAAAATAATTGGTCCACTTAGGGAGAGGTGTATACATACATGAATCTGTATTCTCAATATTCTAATTCTCTAGAAATAAATCACAACTACTAAGTGGATAAAGAAAATAGTAATTTGAGCAACTAGAAGTTGAGCTTAATATGTTTGAAATATATACATTTATACTATACAAGATGCTACAGAATATTCAAAATGTCTACCTCAAAGGGGGGCATAATTTCACTTGTCATTCAGCTAGATTACCTATTATTTCATCTCCTTTTTATGTCCTTGAGAAATGACCTTTGTCTATCAATAGATAGCTTGACTAAAATTGCCCTTCACTTATACCTGTAATTACCCTATAAAATATATTTTGAATTTCAGTAAAATCAGCTAGTGAGAACACATGTCAATTCTATGGGCCAATAAACAACAAAGAAGAATGATGTTGTCTCTCGCTGACAAAATATTAATTTCTCCAATTTTTGTTATGTTCCTTGAAACCACATTCTTCTAAAGGGAGCTCAAAATGAGTAAGCTTTTCTGAATTAAAGTGGTTCACATTTGTACTTTCTATTGATTTAGTGGTACATCTGTGGTAACATAGCTATTGCATTGCTACTCATCACAATGCTAATTAGATCAATATCAAAAATCTGGTTCTAGAAATCAGTGGTACTAATAGCTATAATTTATTGGGTACTTATTGTATGCTAAGTATTTAATGTGGATTATTTTATTAATTGTCACAGAAATGATGTGCAGTAGGTACAACTAATACTAAAAACCTATCATTCTAGTCACATTATCCTACTGTTTATAGAGCATTGATGCTAGAAAGTATTTTATTTTGTAAGGCTTATATCTAACAGGATAATCCTTGGCTGTGAGAATGTAGCCATCTCAGTAAAAGTTATTAACATTCCGGAAGAGGAAATACCCAGTATTTATAGACATGTGATTGACCTTTTCACCTGAAAAATCATACTTATGTTTTCATACCTTTATTCTGTTAAGGTATAATGTTTCATATTTTTCAAGCAGCTGAACAAAATTTCATAAACACTGAATATCTTGTGGCTAGACTGCAAAGACATTTGTACACCAACATGGAGAAGTTTCCAAAGTTAAAGAAAAATACAATTGTGACACAGTTCCTGGATTTTCTCTCTATTCTTCATCTGCAGATAGAAAGCTGTCCAAAAAGGACAAATGGATGGAGGATAGTCATTTGCCAATCTCTCCCAAAACAGAGTAAACAAGTTCTCCATAATCCCTGCTGCACATAAGGTCTGTCAGATATCCTGGGCATGAAGGCTGAAGATAGATGCTCCAATGATATAGAGAAGTTTGAAGACAGCCCAGGCAGTCAACTGTCTCTCTCAATATTCAGAAGCAGTATCTCAGCACTTCCTGAAGAGCTAGGTAATATTTAATCCTTTTCAGAACTCTGATGTGGTTGAGGACTAATAGTTATACTCTCACAGTTAAATTTAAGTTGTTTAGCATATAGGAAGATTTCTAGGTCTAAGAAAATATTTTTAAGTTAATATTGAAAATTAGTTTAGAAATAAAAATAGAAATTGATTTAGATAAAGAACTCTAAGCTTACCCAGATAGAACAGATAATAAAATAATTTTCTCTTAAACTACTGAATATAAACGAGGTTTTGAATGTAAAACATACCTAAAAGTTTTCATAATTCTTTTATAATAATTTAAACTATGTATTGGTTATTATTATGAGAGAGCCTTTATTTAGACAAAAATGGATAATTTTTGAAGTTTGGGTTTTTTTTGCTATGTATTGTTATGTTAAATTCTGGCTCTCAAGGGCTCGTTGCCCCAGGTATGAGAAAATCTGCATTAAGGCCCAAGTGACACTATGTAAACTTACCCCACCCTCAAGTTATCCATGTTTGGTGAATAAAGATGCAAAAAGCTTATAACCGGACAGAAAAGTAATAGTCTGTGTTTTTGGTTCCCAGACTTGGAGTCCGAGGCAGTACCATGAGGAAGAGGAGAAAGAGGAGGAGAAAGAGGAGGAGGAGGAAGGGGAGGGAGTGGGGGAAGGAGGAAAAGGAGAGAGAGAGAGAGAGAGAGAGAGAGAGAGAGAGAGAGAGAGAAAAGGAGTGGTAAGTGAATCATGAAAACACAGCCACAAGGGTTTGTCAGCTGGACTTAAGAACAGCTTAGATGGAACACAGCAAGTTATAACTCAGGGTTATTGATAGGGAAGCAGATATAATATCATTACATAGTAGGTAGATATATGGCCTACTTTAGTGCTGATTAAGGCTCATACAAACATAAATATTAATATTGTGTTTTTTATCTGTGAACTGAATGATCTAAGGTAGGGTAGAAACCCCAATTTGATATTAAATAGCTACCAAAACAACTTTCCTCCAATCTGCATCCCAATACTGGACTTTTCAAGCCCAATATAAATTCCAACTTTTCGAGCCTTCTTCATGGCTCTTATCAATTAAAAGCACCAGTTAAATGATAATAACAGAAGTAATTTTAGGAAGTTTTTACTGAAGTAATTTTACGAAGTCTTTGCTGGTTAAGTAGGGAAAAGAGTAAAGTCATGTTTCACTTGAGTGAACTCCAGGGGTAGCATTTAAGAAAAAAAAAGTATTTTGTTAAAATTAAACTTTAAATAGCGTGGAGATACAGCATTAGAAAAATGACAGTATTTCAATGGTTTATCTTTCAGAACATAAAATTATTTATCTTTAAATACTTAAAACTGTACTTAGAATATTATTAAGCTCAAATCTTAAAAGGTGTACAAGCCCAGTGACTAAAAGTTTGGAGTTGATTCTTAATTCTAATTCCCAATGACTTCTGAATAACCTCACCAATATCAAACAAATAATCTGACTAGGATTTCAGCATGTTTTTAGTCTAAGTGGATGTTTTATTGTATCCCAATCATTTATGATTTTACACACAAGTTTGTGTATGTGGAACACTGAGTCAAATACTAAGATATTTATTTTACTGTGTTTGGTATGTAAATATGGATGGAGTATGGAAATTTTTCTAAAGTTGTTATTTATTTGCATACAATCACATTGGTTTCAGCTGTAAATCAAATGTTTATGTTTCCCCCAACAATTTAGATAAGCTTTATCAAATGATTAGAAATTTTAGTTGAGGGGGCTAGAGAGATGGCTCAGTGGTTAAGAGCACTGACTGCTCTTTCAGAAGTCCTGAGTTCAATTTCCAGCAACCACATGGTGGCTCACAACCATCTGTAATGGGATCTGATGCCCTCTTCTGGAATGTCTAAAGACAATGACAGTGTACTCACATACAAAAAATAAATCAATCTTTAAAAAGTAAGAAATTCTAGTTGAAAAAAGGTGCAACAGAGATCTTCTTGGATCCTTTTTGTTGTTTTTCTCCTTTTGGTTTCTGAGTTGTAACATGAGTATCCTGTAGCACTACTTTTAAAAGAATTATAATCTCTTTATCTATCACCTACCAAACTTCTACACATCTTTCTATATTTCTATGCATATATCCATTGAAGTCAGAATACGCTGAATTCTCTTCTATATTTGAGGTTCTAAATGAAGCATGGAATATAAACGTGAATAAAACCCCCCAAGGAACTCATGGCATAGAATTGAATAGAAGTACTTAAAAAGTAATTTTTACTGTGACAGGTTGTAATGATAAGCATATTTGGGAAGATTTATGGGATCAAAAAATAAGAATATACTTCAAAACGGCAAGATGTCCTAACAGATAAAGAATTGTAGAGGAAATATATGTGAGATAGCAGGTGATGCCTCAATTATAACAAATTAAGAGGAAATTGATCAGGCAAAGTCTCAAACAGAAAATAAAAGAACAAAGACATGAAAATGAGAATGCAGACTGATCTTTTTGAATAAGTATATGCTGTCTGTCAGATTTCAATACGGGAGGGTGACGCTAAAGAAATTCTGACAGATAAAAATTAGACTTTTGTATTATATTTAAAAAATGTTTGCCTTCATCTTAGAGTTCTCAAGAGATGAGGTGTGATTCTAGGTATATAACTCAGTAATAAAGTAATTTTCCAATATGAAAAAAAAAGACTTAACCCAATTCTCAGTGACATAACTACAGAAAAATACTTCAGTCCTGCTATATTCATGTGAAATTATCTGTGAAAGTGTTTCAATAAGTTTATAGCATATTTATATACACACTTTATCACATTCTTTGTAATAAAATTTGTATTTGTTATTTATATAGATGTATTTAACATCTATATAAATATATGTATTAAATATATGTACTAAATATATGTGCATGTATTTACATATATTATTCCAACGACAAAAATGTACTAAAAATATAATGGTATAAAATGTTTTACAAACACACAAATTTTAGCACCCATCACCCAAATCAGAAATTTTTATTTTAAATAATTTTCTTAATGATTTATTTGACAAAGAAATATGTACTTAATGAGATGTAGAATGTAGTTATTGATTATACTAGATTATTAAAAAAGCAAATGTAGGTTCTCTAAGAAGGTTCATGACTTCAGAAGTTATGGATCATTGGCTAGGTTTTCTAGTACCAGGCATGATTTCTCCTCACTTCAACTGACCCTAAGTCCCATTAGATAGCTTTTGATTACTGTCAAAGTATACAAGCCATGGTGGTCCAAGATATCTAATACCAAACTGTCAGCCCTGAAAGCATACATAACTTAAGCAAGCAATGTTATACAGAATAAGTATGTTGTATTTATATATTTTGGAATATGTATAATTTAGAAATATATTAACATATTTAATGTCATATAATATATAATGTACATATTATATATATGTATATATCTTAATAATAAAAATAGGCTATGAATATGATAGAAAAGAATGGAGGGGCATATGGAGAGTTTGGAGGGAGGAAAGGAAAGGAGAAACAATGTAATTATAATCTCTGAAGATATATTTTATCATTTTAAAATTATATGTGTGTATATGTTTATGTGAGAGTATGTGAACATGTTGTTGGAACAGATGCTTCTAGATTCCTAAATAATCAGATCACTAGAAGAAGAGATATAGGAAGTGGTAAATCACCAAACATGCATGATAGAAACTGAATTCTGATTCCCAATAAAAGAAGTACATACTTTTGAAAGATGAATTGATTTCTCCAGCCTCAACTTTATAACATTCCTTGCCAAAAAAGAAAAAAAAAACCTGCAGTGTACAGTAATTATTACAGAAATATGCAGGTTTGAAGATATCAGTGAATATATGTCATACAATGTAATTCATCATAATTCCTATACAAAGAGTATCAATGAAGATAATTTGCTTAGTATTCAAATGAACAACCTATGTTAGTGATATCTTCTGAAAAATGCAGTGTAGATTTGATATTTCTGAAAATATTTTATGTACATTTCAGTTTAATGTATCATACATTTTTTTTTATTTTCCCTCAACACCTAAATGTAATGAGCTAAAAGTAATGAGCTATGCCATATGGATAAGCCATAATTTTGAGCCTTTCATATATAATAGTGGAGATAAATTTTAACTGAAATAATCACAACTTCCAAATAAATTTTAAGACCCTATATATTGTTATACTTATTAGTAGAAATAAATATACAGACAGGCAGTATGTCAAGAGACGCTTATATAACAGTAAAATATAGTGTTAATTGAAACAAGAAGTTAAGACATTTGTTAAACATTTAGCAAAAATTGTTACTAATAAAAGGATATAGATAGAATTTGAAACAATGGATTAATGCCCTTTTTCCTATTCAAATTATTGGAAGGTGGTTCAGAGTTGAAGAGTAAGGAACCATCTCGCGTGTCATGCCAAATACCATTGGACTCATGTTAGTTCTAAAATTTACAGTGCTAGTCATTATAATTAGGAAAAAGTTTAAAGACACTTGCAGTGTATTTGGCACAATACTAACACCTCTCTGGATGTTTTACCTTTGAGCTTATGAATTTAAAAAATGCTGCTCTTCTGAGCATTGATACAGCAGATGCTGCTGATAAAATTACTCATGGCCTGAGGTTAGTATTTCTATTTTATTCAAGCTTCAAGAATGGCATATATAGCTTGATCATACTAGTCCATTTTGTCCTGGGAATATTTTTATTCTTGCCCATCATGTTAAAGCTTGTCTTTAACAACATCAATATTTTGGCAGCAAAAGTACATGGCTTGAAACTGAAAATGGACCCCAAGACAGTTATTAAATTAACAGACTGATAAGCCAAGACAGGTAAGATTCTTCACAGAGCCTTACCAACCTAAGACAGAAGTTCATTGCTTTAGATAATGCATATTCCACGACAAGCAAGGAAAGCATTCTTGTCAGAATGACTAAGACAGGCTCAGTCTTCTTTATGAAATAAAAAAGGAGGCGAGGCAGAGAAGTTTTGGGGCTGCTTGGCAAAGATCTGACATGGGCCAAGGACAAGGAAATGGGATACTTGGAAGGAATATGACATTTGCCAAGGACAAGGAAGTAGGCTTCAGGCAGGAGTTGGACATCAGGCTAGAACAAGGAAGTAATTTCAGACAAGAATCTAAATTGTATGCTAGAACAAGGAACTAGGCTTCAGACATGAAAATGACTTTGGGCTAGGACAGGGAAGTAGGCTCAGATATTTGGTTATCCTGATAGGCCCTTAGAAGGAGTGATCATGGGAGTGTTCACAAAACTTTATTGCCTTGCTTGTTCATTGACTATTTGTGTTTATTGTCTTGTTTGTTACTTGAATATTTGCATCTATTATATTACTTGTTCCTCAACTTAGAACTGACCTTAATACTTGCATGTAATTAAAATGGTATAAAAGAAAAAGGAGGAAGGGGGATGAAATAGGGGGTTTCTAGGGAGGGGAAATGGGGAAAGGGGAATGATATCTGAAATGTAAATAAATAAAATATCCAATAAATAAATATAGTGTTAAGTATTAGATATGGATTATATTACTAATAAATGGAAATATAATCCTTTACAATAATAAAACTATATTTTGAAGTCCTATGCTGTCACCTAGGATCAGATATAGAGATTTTAATTGGAAAATTACATGCATAATACAAAACTCTGGACATTGACAAATTTACAAAACTTACTTTATGAACTGCTTTGGCCTTGTATATCTTTCAGATCTTGACCTAGTTTGTTTATCTCCCCAGACTCAATATTCTTTTGTTTATATTATGGTAGAAGTTCCATATATTTAATGTTTACTGTGGTTATTAAATGAAATAACCCACATAAAACATTGCATAAGTATCAATATATGGAAACTATCATTCCAAACAGAAGAAGTAGTAGACAAAGAGATGAGGATGTTGCACAACCTTTTTGAATATGGAATATGTATTATCAATTAGCTTGGCGAAATGTGAAAACCTCTTAGTTACTTTTCTATTGGTGTGATGAAGGACTATGACCAAGGAAACATACTGAAGGAAGGAACTATTTGAGACTTATCCCTACAGAGGGATAAAAATATATCATACTCATGACAGGAAAGTGTAGAAGCAATTACCAAGCATGGCATCAGGAAAATTGAGAATGCACATCTTTTTATTGTTCCATTTTTTTCATTGGTGATTTTATTTATTTACAATTCAATTATTGTCCCCCTTTCCTTCTGCAACCCCCTAATCCAACCCTTCTCCACCTGACTACATGAGGGTGCTCCCTACCCATCTATTCCCTCCTCACTGCCCTAGCATCCCCCTATTCTGGGGCATCAAGCCTCCACATGACCAAGAGCCTTCCCTCCCATTGATGCCAGATAAGGTAATCCTCTAATACATAGGTATCAGGAGTCATGACTCCCTTCATATATACTCTTTGTTTGGTAGTTTCGTCCCTAGGAGCTCTAGGCCATCCAGTTAGTTGATATTTTTCTTCCTATGGGGTTGCAATTTCTTTCAGCTCCTTCATTCCTTCCCCTAACTCCTCCATCAGGGTCCTCATCTTCAGTCGGATGGATGGTTTTGATCATCCACCCCTGTATATGTCAGGCTCTGGCAGAGTCTCTCAGGGGACAGCTATACCAGGCTCATGTCACCAAGAGCTTCTTGGCATCAGCAATAATGTCTGGGTTCAGTTTCTGCAGATGGGATGGGTTCCTAGGTGGGGTGGTATCTAAATGATCTTTCTTTCAGTCTTTAGCGAGAGCACATATTAAATCAAACAGAAAATATAAAGAGCAACTTGATATGGCCAGAGTCTTTAAAACTGTAAGACTTCTCTCCACTGACATATTTCCTACACCAAAGGCAGACATCCTAATCTGCCTCCAACAAAACCAACTGGGGACTAAGGTTTAAATTCCTGAGACTTATGGACGAATTATTGTTCAAACTACCATAGAGGATGAGGCTGGAGTTGGCAAAGACAATAGTTAAAACCCTTATATTTCAAGTTTTAAAGCTTGGGTTCCATCTAATAGACTGTAATAATCAAATACTTCTTTTTATATTTTCTGTGAATAATTGAAAATTACTTCATGTAGTTATAATTCAGTTAAGACAATTTTCATCTTAAAATAAGTAAATGTTCATTACAAAAAATATAGAAATCACATGAATTGCTTAGAGTTGTTTCTTTTCAAGAGCCTGACACAGTTGTCATTAACAAAAATAAGCATTAAAGAATAATTCTAAACAGATCTTTAAAGTGTACAGTTTACAGCCAAATTTATATTTAAATATATATATATATATATTCTAATGACCAGTTATCAGTGTAACAATGTATAATATGAGTTATGTAATATAGTTAGATTATATAGTAATAAAAATAATATATTATTTGCATTTCTGTTTTTTTAATTTATTACACTGACCATGTTTCATACAATTGTTATGAATATATAAAAGTAGGTTTATTGATAACCATTATATCAGTATTTTATTCCTAGTACCATAATTCTTGTTAATTAATATGTTGTATGCTATATTATATTCTTATATTGGGTGTGTATTATTTTAAAGTTTATCATTAATGTTTTGACAATTAGGTGAGTAATTTCAGTTTTAAAAAAACTTACGAGTTATTTGAAGTACTTTTTTGCAATTAGAGTTAAATATTAATAATCCAATTTGAAAATTATATAGGGTTAATTCTTTGGATGGAAAAATCTCTGAACAATAATTATATATGACTACAAAACTAAAAATTATAATATATGTATAAATAACTAGAAAATATAGGCTGAGAAAAGGTATACTTATTGCAATTAAAGTAAAAATATCAGAAAGAATATTACTTTGCATTAAATACTTGTCTTATTGTTATCATAACATACCTAAAAAACTAAAATAAGAGTATATTTTGGTTCTCAGTTCAAGCATGCAATACATCATTGTGGAGAACTCATGACAATGGATGCTTAAAATATCTGGCTATGTTGCATCCACAATCAGGAGCAGAGAGAGATTAATGTCATTGCTCAGCCAGAACTTCCTTCTTTCTTTATATTCTGTTTGGGACATAGCACAATCAATGGTGTCTCCAAGATTTAAAGTTAGCGTGCGCCTGTCGGTTGTTTTAATCTAGGAAATTTCCTAGACTTGCTCAAATATTTATTACCATATCGATTATAAATCCCATTGATATAACAATAAAAATTAACCATCACAGATAAATTTGTCTACATGAAAAACACATGACCCTTTAAATAACCCAGGCTCATTTCCTTAAGGCCAACTGATAAATAGCTAGAAATGTATTTCATTCTTGTTATACAGCAAAACATACTATGTAGAAATCAGGGTATAGACAGAGATTAGGGTAATTATTCTGACGAGTACATTGTAAAATTGAAAAATCAAGGATGTGTAGTTTTTTTTGCTTGCTTGCTTGCTTGTTTTGTCTCTTAGTGTTTTGCCTGCATGTACATATGTGTATTGAGTGCATTTTTATTACCAACAGAAATCAGAAAAGGAGGCTAAATATTCTGGAACTGGCCTTCAAGATGTTTTTAAGAGACAATGGTGGTGCTAGGAACTAAACTTGTTCTTCTGCAACATCACCAAATGTTCCTGATTGGTGAGCTACCTCTTCATCCAAAGCATGTTATTTTTAGATGTTGAGGTAAATCCAAAGAAAGTCATAACTGAACACTTAAGTTGTTGCATCAACAAAGATAAATTTAGGAAAGAGGCGGAATAAAAGAGAGAAGATTTTTGCAACTTCTTTCTACTAATGATAGAAATGCTTGATGTTATTAATCATGCTCATAACATACAAAATTATGAGAAAATTGCAAATATACCCATAGACACCGGTGAGTGGGAAGCAAACCCTCATGTTTACAATAAAATCTAGAAAGGATAGCAATTCAAAGGAAAAAATAATAATGCTCACCTGATACAAGGATGAACAAAATCTTTTTCCTTTATCTATATAAAAGAAACTGAAGACAATTTTGAGATATCAGTTGGAAAATTTAAAATAAAAATGACAATCCCTTGCAAGTATAGGGAGTAATGAAAATACTTTCCCTATTGTGAGAACTGAAAACTAAAACTAAAGAACATGTGTAAACAGTTTAATAACCTATAACAAAACACTTCAAATATATGCATAGTCTGCCATGATAATTCTATTAGTAGGACCACAACATCTTTAGGAAATCAGACTCTTTTCTGACAAAGGCTCATAAATATGCTAATTGTAACATTTTTTATTGCACCAAAAATTACAACTATAAATATTCACCAGAAAAATAGATTTTGTTACATGTCATACTCTTACATTTGAGCTGTTATTCAAATAAAAAAGCATATGCTAGAAATGACAGAAATTGAAAATAGCATAAAGATGCAAGTAGAAGTATTAAATAGTTAAGTCTGTTATTGAATGTTAGGAAGCAATTAATTGTACATGTAAAAGCATGGATGAATCTACAGATAATCGTGCTAAGTTAAAAACCTGGATTCAAAGATTAATATAGAAAATGATTAAATTTCATGATGTTTATTAACATGCTAAACTAATCTATAACAAACATAAATTAAAATAGTGGTTTTCTCCTGGGAATGTCTAGGAAGCTGAATACAACTTTCTCCGGTGTCAGAAATATTTTTATACTGATGGGATGCCCGTTTATGTGAGTGTTTGCCCTTGTCAAAATGCATTGAATCTTTAAAAATATATTCATTATATTCCATGTAAATTATATTTCTCACTGAGACTTTATAAAAATGTTTACATATAATTATTAGCATTGGAATAAGACTCAAAATATGTGTACAGTCCAATTCTATTATCTCTATATGAACATACTAGAAAATGTCTACTAACTCTTTCTGAGCAGCAGTTACCAAAATGTGTCCTCCTTGCACACTTTTTCAGATTAAAAAATCTTAAAAAGAACACTCAATAGATTACAATAAAATAACTAAACATGTACTTGTTGGATATGAACATAGGATAATCTTATGGTAAGCTCTTAGGTTAGAGATGATAAACCACATACTTCACTGATTCCTTAGCTCTCTGGATTCCAGAGATAAAGGAAATGAAATAGCACTTGGTCCATATTATTGCAGAACCTTAATTAAGTATTTGCATGCATAAAATTGTGCTTTTCTCCATTGGCTCTTACCCCAGAAAACTGGATTTCAGAAGGCACGTCCATCAGACTGTCCCTTTATCCTTTGTTTCAAATAATATTATAAAAACTCACTCTTCCATCTGGCATGTGTGTTGCTAATGCATTAGCTTTCCTGCCCTTTCTACTGGAACACTCTTGGGTTAAGTATGCTCATTCATGAATAACTGTATAATTATTATAATTTTGTTATTTGCAGAGTCCTGGCAGTATACCCAGAGCTATAAGCAAAGACATGTTTGCTGACTGAAGGCTTACTATAGAACAAAAGACAACTCACTGAGAAAAAAGAGAATGCTTTGAGCAATGAAGGATTTTTCCATGGTGCTTCAAACATAGTATGTTGTGCCAAGTGGTTTTGTAAAATGGACTGGACCATTGTGATCAATATTGCTTTTATGATTTATTTTTTTCTTGGCACTCTAGAGTGACTTGATGATCTTTAAAAATCCCAAAATAGAATTAGGATTTGAAATTAGCTTTTAAATATGGAAAAATTGATGCATCCCTAATGTGATATTAATGTTATTTTGTAGCTTCATAGAAATTCTTGTCTACAAGAACTGTATAAAGCTTAAATAATTTACTTTAAGAAATTCAAAAGGCCAGAGATTTTATGGTCTTTAGTTTTAGATTACCAGTGTCCATTAACTGAATAGTAGGAATTCAATAAGGACAGTTTGATTGACAAAAAGGTTGATGATGTATTTTGATTGTGAAATTAGCACAAATTAACAATCTTACTAGTAGGCATTTGAAATTTTATCCTTGAACAACAAATAATTTGTCCTATTTCATATGCATAGATCCAATGATTATTTATATTAAAATAATGCAGCCATGATTTTGATATTGAAGATTTATTTATTTATTTATTTATTTATTTATTTATTTATTTATTAGTTTTTATACCTTAGGCTTTACTGAAAGTTTTAACTCCTGTTACTTAGTGAAAGATTTGAATCCATCCAGCCCACTAGATAACCTGATAGTAAGAAATTTGCATTGCTTTGGACATTTTCTATCTTTCCAACATTATGCTTACCAATCCAAGAGGTTTACACTCAGAATTCTGCTAAATCATGAGTGTTACGATGAGAAATAGGAAATAAATTGATGTTACTGCCTAATAATAAATTATTTCTTTTCATTCTTTGATGATTCAAATGTATTTCACTGACCTGGCAATTCAAGCTGCAGGTCTCTACCAGTAGGGAGGATATGTTTGGCTAGTATCCCTGAAATGGCACCATGTGGATAGCTTGCAATACTCTGCTAGTCTGACACCATTTGTCCCTTGATTTCTGCTTTGTAGTTGTAACTACTGTTTTCAGGCCTGTCCTTGCTTGTGGCTCAGATTCTGTTTCACAGATTTTTGAGAAGCCTTTTCCAAAATGAGTCACCTCTGATTGCAACACAGCAGTAAGTCTCTTCCTTGTTGTTTTTCCAGTGGCCTCTGATTCGTCAGGCTTTAAAATGTTATTTTTTCCCTTCTGGAAACAAATAACCTTTCATTCTCTTGCCTAAAATTATTTGTATGAACTTTTCTGTGGTAAGCTAAGAGAATTAATAAACAAAATTGCAGACTAATATTAACTATCTTTATCTACCTTATACAGACTGCCTATACATACACACACATATATAAATACACACATACACACACACACATACACACACAGACACACACACACACACATGAGCATGTTGCTCTTTAATACTTCTTCTATTGAAAACATAATCCCTTCAAACCTTGTTATCAATCAAGATGAAACATTCATTTTTTTGTGTGTGTGTGCATTATGACTTTGGTCTTTGAAGCTTGTAGGCAGCTATGGTAAAGTAATGATTCTAAAAGACAAGTTTAGAAACTTTTTATATTTGCCACTGCATAATTATTTGAAAAAAAAATTGTTTACCGAAAAAATCTGGTAGAAACTACTACTCTGGTTTTTAAATTTATAGGTTGCTTTCATTAGAAGACAAATTGAATTAGTAAATTAGTAATCTTTAACTTGAAATTTTTGGGGTGTTTCAAAGCCATGCAATTCAAGACCGAAAATCTACATATATGTCTCATTTATTATGCTTCTATGCTTGTATGATGGCTATTAACAAGAAAGGCTTTATCGTCAAATATTGTTTATTTTTTTGTTTATATTTTTCTGGGTTCATAGACTACTATTTATCCTTAATTGAATAATTAGATATAGAGAATTCTAAAAATAACATTATCTACAATCAAAGGGTCTCAATATTTATCAGAGTATAATAATATTCTATGTCTAGAGCTTTTTATAGTTCTATACATCTAAATAACTAACATTTGACTACTGAATACAAGCCTCAGTATTATGAGATTATTCCTGAAAGACATATATTGTACTTGCAGTTCTTTGTGTAAGGCTGGGATCTTATCTCTTTCTCTAAATTCCACTTTAGCAAATATATTTTTATTAACCTTGTCCTGGTCACATTTAGGCAGTCATTTTGTGAGATTTTTATGAATGTAGCTTTTGATATTTCTAGGAGACAAAATCTCACACGAAACTCCTTTATCTTCTGGCTCTTGCAATCTTTCAACCACCTCTTCCATGATGATCCTCAAGCCTTAAGTGAAGGAGTTGTATTGTAAATATATATCTGTTATAACTGCAACTAAAGGCTCCTGATGGAATGAGAAGCAGCTTACCCCAGGGAAGAGTACACCAATTGGTTATCCAATATCAAGTGATCATATCTGAAGACATATATATGAACACAATTAAACAGACCAAGCAAATTATACTTATGTATTAAAGAATATATTAAGACTCTATATGTTCTAAAGAAGAATATATATCTATAAATATATAGGGCTATGTGGATATGCATAAATAAATGTGTGTGTGTATACACATACATATATATGTAATATCAATTAATGAAAAAAGAGTGTGGAAGGTATGTGGGTGGAATGAGTTGTAGAAAGTGAAGGAAGTACGTAATTATATTGCAGTCAAAAAACCTGGAAGAAGTAATCAAAAGGAATATAATTTATGTTCCATTTTTATTCTTAAATACACATAATTTATTCTTTAGTTGCATATGTGATTAGTTCATGGTGAAATCATTATGTTATTGTTCAGAAAACAAAATCTACAACAGCCTGGATGAGACTTCTTTTATGTCACACAGTTTTAGAATGAATTCTTATTACAATTCTTTTCCTTCATACACTATTGTATCAATATGATTCTCTTTAGTGTAGACATTTTCTATTTTCTCAAAATAATTGGACATCATTTGTCATCTTCAAGACAGTATACCATAAACAAAATATTTGTGAACAAATTTGCCAAAGTATTCCCTCTTTCGTGTTCAATGATGTCTCAATTAGAATGCATATCATGTCCATAGTCATTTTGCTAAGAATTCTCATAGGAAGCACTGAGGTTAGGTAGGCTACTTTTGAGCAGCTAATGTGTAAACATTTAGTTTCTTGGGACAACCTGACATCATTTTTCTGCCCTTTTTACCTTCATGTCAAACTTTCTTCTTCTTAACTCTATTCCCTCAGGTCTCTGTTAGCTAATCTAATTACCTAAATCAAACTGAGGTTTTAATGGCTAATAATGACTTAATATATAATGCTTCTCAGATAATATTTGGGTTTTAATAAATTACTTAATGTTTTAACCCAAAGGAATAAGAATATGAGAACTTGAGCAATGACCAATGTGGAAAATAGACACATTATTACAGCTGAATTGGATCTTAGAAATACTCTTACAAAATTGCATTGTTCAAAAAGAAGGAAATAATATTCAGAGACCTAAAGTCACTTTTCTTTGATCTAAGTTTTAGTGGAAAATCAAAGATTAGATGTTTGTTCTTCTAATTCTCAGTTGAGTTCTTTTACCTCCTCACTACACTGGAAGTATGCTTTTTGGTAATGATCAAATTCTTGCATCAAAAATCATGAGCTCTACAAATTGATAACTATAATTTTCAACATAATTTGCAGTCATTTCTACTGTCTCAACCTAGAAAAATCCTAAAACCATGATTGAAACATTTTTAAAATGCAATTATCATTTACTAAATATAATTCTCATATTCCCTTGATGCTAGCTGAAATGTAAAAATAATTTAAATATAATTTCATAAAGGGAATCAAAGTAACTTTAATTTTAGCATGTACTTCTGTGAATATATGCCTTCTTATTTTAGATAATGGTATGTAACCTGTGGCGTTTTGGCTTACTATATTTTATTATATTATTACTATGTTATTAATTATTATATTATATTCCCTTAAGGAAATTTAATTTTGTGTTTGAATATGCCAGATTAATTATTTGATTTTTATGCTCTTCAAGTCTGCATCCTTTGAAAGAAATACATGGTTTATAGTTGCATACTCTCATTATTTCAAAAACAAATTCTTTCTTCTTCTAAGAAAGTGATGATGTTTTATTCTGATTAGTTAATTTTCTATAACAGAGTATTCATTGTGTATCCTAGACTAGCCAAGAACATGCTTGTTTATAACAAGCTGGTTTTAAATTCACAGAGATCCAATTGTTTCTTGAATGCTGGGATTAAAGATTTAAGCCATCATGTTCAGATTTTGTTTACTTTTTTATGACAGGAACAATGGTACATTTTACATTTTATCTTACCTAGTTCAGAGAACACTAAGAAGTTGTAATAGATTACATAGTAGATAGAAGTAAGCATATTCATTTAAATAACAATGGCTTCATGTAACTTGTAAAGGTAATTTCAGGCACTATGTCTGACTTTAATCAAGCTGTGTAATCATAAGTAATAATGGATGCATCATTTTGACTTTAACCATTACTTTTATGGAGTATCATGATTTCAAATACATGTGAATTATTTATAAAACATTTTGTTCCCAATATATTTTTGAATACTGAAATGCTTCACATAAACTGTTAATTTTGGTTACATTTCACTTTCTAAATTTTCAAAATTCCAACATATTAAATTTTAGAAAAATAATTCTCTTTCTTGTTATTTTTGTCTGAAGTTTTTAGGGATATCAGTGAAGTAAAATGCTGAATGTAGTTAATATTTATAAGGTCATGGCTATTCATTGCTTTGAAATAACTACCTGAAAGTTTAATGGCTTAGAAAAAACAGAAATTCACATTATTTCACCTATGGTTACATATTATGAATTTTGATAGGTTATGGTTATTTCTCATAGTGTTATATATCAACAATTTGACAGAATGTGGATACTCAATATTTCATCCTGAATGAGGTAACCCAGTCACAAAATAACACACATGGTTGGATATTTGCCAAAAAGAAGCTCAGAATACCCACAATACAACTCACAGACCTTATGAAACCCAAGAAGAAACAAGATCACACCATAGTGTGGATGATACAGTCCTACTCAGAAAGAGGAAGAAAATGATCTCCAGAAGTCGAGGAAGAGAGGAATCTCGGAGGGAGAGGGAAGGAGGAGTAGAAAGGAGATCCAGTTCAGATAAAAGATGAGATGAGAGAAAAGGACAGAGGGTCAGGAATTTGAAAGGAGGTATGTAGCACTGGGGGATGGGGAGCAGGGGCAGCCACTAGAAAGCCAGGACCCAACAGGGAGAACATTAGCCAAAATATCCAACAAAAGGGGAGATAGAACCTGTGGAGACCATATAAAGTGGATAGGCACGGTCCCCGTTTGAGGGATGGGGTCACCCACCCACCTCAAAAATATTAATCCAGAATTCTTCCTGTCAAAAGGAAATACAGAGACAAAGTGTGGAGCAGAGACTGAAGAAAAGGCCATCCAGAGACTGCCCCACCTGGGGATCCATCCCATCTGCAGACACCAAACCCAGACGCTATTGCTGATGCCAAGAAGTGCTTGCTGACAGGAGCCTGGTGTAGCTGTCTCCTGAGAGGATCCACCAGAGATTGGTAAATGGCTTTTTAAGGATTTATATTTTTCTTTGCCTTAACTATTGATTGAAATATACTTTTTAAAATATTTAATTTTCTTATTTTTATTTTATTTTACATTAATTATCTTTTGAAAACTTTTTATCTTCTTGAAATTAAAATTCGATATTAATATATGAAAAACTGGTACTGTCCATAATATTACAAAAATATTTAAATCTATAAAATATCTACATCTATTTATTTAATCAATGTAACTATGCTTTTATAGTCCTCTTGTTTGTTTTATTGTTGTTGTTTATAAACTTTAGTAGTATTGATAGAGATAAGCTATCTATAACTTCCACATTCCCATTTCAAAACAACAGCAACAACAAAACACATTTATGAATTGCATGTGTCTTTATATTTTCATTGCAAATGTAAATACAATAGTTGTCTCTAGTTTTTAATCATGTTATTTGATTATGTATTTTATACAAATAACATCAAATTACTGTTTATTGACCACTTGATTTCTGTCAGTTAAGATTTGTAATATTTTTATAATTATTGAACATATAGAGGTAATTTTACTGTAAGTGTGGTAAAACAATTTAAAAGAAGACACTGCCACAAGTAAGCATCTACTCCTTTATTTTCAAACTGAGATTGAGATTGTTTCAAAATGGTAGCTGTTTTGCAATTGTGCTTAGTATTTTTTTATAATATTCTTAAATTCATTAAACTCTCTTTTTTTCCTCTGTTGGTTTTGTTATGGGTAGCCCACAGGATATTTCCACTGAGACACAGTTTACAGCCATTTGAAAGTCTGCATTACTAACAGCTGGTTACACACTTAGGTATTCTGGGAACTGGGTTTGACCATTAGATTCCAATACACAGGGGTTTTGGGTCCTTTTCTTTTTTCTTTTTTTCTTTTTTCTTTGCTTGCTTTCTTTCCCTTCCTTCCTTCCTTCCTTCCTTCCTTCCTTCCTTCCTTCCTTCCTTCCTTCTTTCCTTCCTTCCTTCCTTCCCTCCTTCCTTCCACCCTCCCTCCCTCCCTCCCTTCCTCCCTCCCTCCCTTCCTCCCTCCCTCCCTGTGGCATCATTTTCTTATTGGATATTTTATTTATTTACATTTCAAATGTTATCCCCTTTCCCGGTTTTCCCTCCACAAACCCCATATCGCATCCTGCCTGCCACTGCTTTTATGAGGATGTTCACCCACTTACACACCCACTCCTCCTTCCATGTCCTGAAATTCCCCTACACTGGGGCATTGAGCTTTCACAGGACCAAGGGCCTCTCCTATCATCGATGTCTAAGAAGGCCATCCTCTGCCACATGTGTGGCTGGAGCCACAAGTCCCTCCATGTGTACTCTTTGGTTGGTGGTTTAGTTCCTGGGAGTTCTAGGGGATCTGGTTGGTTGAAAGTGTTGTGATTTTTGTTTCTTTGTTTATTTGTTTTAGGGAGAACCACATCCCAGCAAGCTGGAAGCAAGCTTCATAATAACAAGCAGTTTAACAGAAACTAACTGGTTAGACATAGAGGCATTTGAGCTAAGAGGCTAAATTAACTTAGCTAATACACCCTAAGCTTGAGTTCCTAGAATAGAATTAAGATTATGCATCAAGTAGTTCAAATTATAGTCAAACCTGAGTTTGCTTCAGGGAGGAACCTTTGTCTTATGTCATGACAGTTTCAATATTTAATTTGTCATCCATAGTTTCAGTTTTAATATGCTTGGCTCAAGAGTTGTGCTATTTGGAGGTGTGGCCTTGTAGGTGTAGATGTGGCCTTGATGGAGGAATTGTGTCACTGTTGGGATGGACAATGAGACCCTTCTCCTAACCATTTGGGAGCCAGTCTTCTCTTAGCTGCCTTGGTGTGAATCTAACCAAGCAAGTGAAAGACCTGTACGACAAGAACTTCAAGTCCCTGAAGAAAGAAATTGAAGAAGATATCAGAAGATGGAAAGATCTCCCATGCTCATGGATTGGCAGGATTAATATAATAAAAATGGCCATCTTGCCAAAAGCAATCTACAGATTCAATGCAATCCCCATTAAAATCTCACCTCAATTCTTCACAGAGTTAGAAAAGGAAATTCTCAAATTCATATGGAATAACAAAAAACCCTGGATAGCGAAAACTATTCTCAACAATAAAAGAACTTCTGGAGGAATCACCATCCCTGACCTCAAGCTGTACTACAGAGCAAAAGTGATAAAAACTACCTGGTATTGGTACAGAGACAGGTAGGAAGATCAATGGAATAGAATTGAAGACCCAGAAATGAACCCACACACTTATGGTCACTTGATCTTTGACAAAGGAGCTAAAACTGTCCAGTGGAAAAAGGACAGCATTTTCAACAAATGGTGCTGGTTCAACTGGAAGACAACATGTAGAAGAATGAAAATTGATCCATTCTTATCCCCTTGTACAAAGCTCAAGTCTAAGTGGATAAAGGACCTCCACATAAAACCAGATACACTGAAACTAATAGAAGAGAAGGTGGGGAAAAGCCTCGAATACTTGGGCACAGGGGAAAAGTTCCTGAAGAGAACTCCAATGGCATATGCTCTAAGATCGAGAATTGACAAATGGGACTTCATAAAATTGCAAAGTTTCTGTAAGGCAAAGGACACTGTCAATAGGACAAAACGACAACCAACAAATTGGGAAAAGATCTTTACCAATCCTTCATCTGATAGAGGGCTAATATCCAATATATACAAAGAACTCAAGAAATTAGACTCCAGACAACCAAATTACTTTATTAAAAAATGGGGTATAGAGCTTAACAAAGAATTTTCAACGGAAGAAACTCGAATGGCCGAGAAGCATCTAAAGAAATGTTCAGCATCCTTAGTCGTCAGGGAAATGCAAATCAAAACAACCCTGAGATTCCATCTCACACCAGTCAGAATGGCTAAGATTAATAACTCAGGTGATAGTAGATGCTGGCGAGGGTGTGGAGAAAGAGGAACACTCCTCCATTGTTGGTGGGACTGCAAGATGGTGCAACCACTTTGGAAATCAGTCTGGCGGTTCCTCAGAAAATTGGACGTAGCATTACCCGAGGATCCAGCTATACCACTCCTAGGCATATACCCAGAAGATGCTCGAACATATAATAAGGACATATGCTCAACTATGTTCATAGCAGCCTTATTTATAATAGCCAGGAGCTGGAAAGAACCCGGATGTCCTTCAACTGAGGAATGGATTCAAAAAATGTGGTATATTTACACAATGGAGTATTACTCAGCTATTAAAAACAATGAATTCGAGAGGTTCCTAGGTAAATGGATGGAACTAGAAATTACCATCCTGAGTGAGGTAAGCCAATCACAAAAGAACACACATGGTATTCACTCACTGATTATTGGATATTAGCCTAGAACCTTGAAATGCCCAAGATGCAACTCACAGGCCACATGAAGCCCATAAAGAAGGAAGACCAAGTGAGGGTGATTCGGTCCTTCTTAGAAGGAGCAACAAAATACTCAAGGGAGCAAATATGGAGACAAAGTGAGGGACAGAAACTGAAGGAGGGGCCGTCTCAAGACCACTCCACCTGAGTATCTATCCCATGTGCAATCACCAAAGGTAGATGCTGATGTGGAAGACAGGAAGTGCATGCTGATAAGAGCCTGATATGGATATCTCCTCAGAGGCCTTTAAGAGTCAGACATATTCAGAGGCAGATGCTCACAACTAGCCATTGAACTGATCATGGGGTTCTCAATAGAGGAGTTAGAGTGAAGACTGAAGGAGCTGAAAGGATTTATGGCACCATGAGGAGAGCAACAATACCAAGCAACCACAGCTCCCAGGGTCTAAACCACCAGCCTGGGAGCACTTAGGGGGGGATCCAGGGCTTCAGCTGAATATGTAAAAGTGGAGGGCCCTGCTGGGCATAGGTGGAAGAAGAGAACCTTGACCTCATGAAGGCTGGATGCCCCAGGGGGTGGGAATTTTGAGGGTGGGGAGGTGGGAGTGGGGGGGTAGATAGAGGTTACATCCACAGAGAAGAAGGAGGAGGGGCGAGGGGATTGGGGGTTCCGAGGGGGTGGTGGGGGATGGGGTAAGGGGACAACATAGGAAATGTAAATAAATCATCCAATAAAAAAAAAAGTGTCCAAAGATGACTCTTAATAGCTGTTTCCTTTGTTTAATCTTCTACTAAATGGCTCTGCAGTCCCCATAATCATGCCATTGAAATAACAAAAGAAAAGGCAACAAGAAAACCCTAAAACCAAAAACCAAAATCAGTGATAGCTCAGTAAATGATAAAGACAATGAGGAAGTTAACATTTTGATCATACACTGGGGAAAAGGTAGTCATTGTCATTAGATACTTACCTGAAATTCTTGTTGCCTCTCCTTCCTGTCTTCCAACTGCACTAGGTTTTGTGACATGTTAAAAAAAAAAAAAAAAAGAGCCAGGCGGTGGTGGTGCATGCCTTTAATCCCAGCACTTGGGAGGCAGAGGAAGACAGATTTCTGAGTTCAAGAGTTCGAGGCTAGCCTGGTCTACAGAGTGAGTTCCAGGACAGCCAGGGCTATACAGAGAAACCCAGTCTCAAAAAACTAAAACAACAACAACAACAACAATAAAAAAAACTATATGTGAACTGGAAGGCTTCCTGAAGTTAAGGTTTCAGTGATGCAGTGTTCAGTGTTCTTTAACTACCACCCATGCCAAGGTTGAAGCCGTTAAGCAGCTGCTTTTAAGTCACTGATGGTCTTGTGAGTAACATTGTGTAAGTATCTCTAATAAACTCAATCATTTATAAAGCTATCTTTTTAATGTACGATTTTTATGGTCTATTAGTGTCCTATCTGGAGTGAATAAACACTTCTTCCTAATTCACTCAGCCAAACTTAAACAATTGAGTTGAAGTGGATTTTTCCTCAGACTCTTCAGATGTTATGATAAAACATAAGATTCAGCATGCTGATACTTAGATTTTGCACATAGTGAGCCTAGCGATCCAATGCTATATTTATGATCTTTTAAAGCTATATATTGTAAATCTTTTATGCACTACTAGAAAACACACACACACACAAACACACACACACACACACACATATATATATATATATATATTTCTGGTGTGATTTGGTGAAGAGGATACATTTGGCAAATTCATTGAGCTAAGGAGAAACAGTAAAGGTTCAGCTGGCATGGAGTACAAATATTAGTCTAATTTGCCTGTAGGCATATAGGCATATTGAAATTAAATAAGATCCTCAGGAAAACAGTTTGAGCTGCACTAATCATTATGAGGTCGATAGCCATGAAATCATGAATCTTTCATTCATTTACTCTCTTCATCTTTCCTTCTCTTTTAGATTTAGAAAGCAGTCAAAGTCTTGCTCTTACAAACTCAGTACCAACCATTTTCTTTTCCTGTAGAGGGATCTCAGAGAGTAACTGATTAAAGTGATTGAAATAAACATGCTTTTGCCTAATGACAAACATACCATGAACTTGTTATTAAGCCTCTATTTGTTTTCAATGTTTACATTTTTCAAAGCGCCTATTTTCACTTGAGCAATTTACAATATTGAGTGGCCATATTATTCCATTTGTTCATTGTATATTGATTAAATGGTCAGTGAAAATGGACCACTTGCGAAAGTAATCAACCTGGATTAAAGTAAGAAACCTAGATTGTTTGTAAATTTGAAATATAACACTCACAGAATTTTAGTTTTATTTTTTAAGATTTGAGGCTAATTGGCTCATGTATGCCATCACTGCAGGAAATATAGATTTTGTGCTTGTGCCTTGGTCTTTAACCCTCCACAAACATGTCAAACTACTTAGCAGAAAAAGTAAAATGACAATTTAGCTGATTATGGAACTTTGACTGTTGAAGGAGTGCGTTATAGCTTAAAATGTTTCTTACCAATAAGAATGTTACGAAAAAGATTAGAGGGCTGACAAATGATATTTTTATATGCTAAGCAGTTCTTTTGGTAATAAAAAATAAATATGAATCATGACTTCTGACAACTGTTGTATAAACAACCATCCAAATTATCCATTAGTGATCATCGAATAAAAATTCTAACAGCCAATAAGTTACAGCATCCAAATTTTATATATACAAACTTGAAAGGTTTAAAATTAATCCTAGGAAAAAGTGTAGTTTATTAGTTTGGAAGGATGAACTAAAAAGAAATTATGCTGTGCCTGTTGAAAGAAATATGTTTTATTATACAGAGTTAATAGACAACTGACATAGCCTGTGCTGAGCCAATCCCATAGAGGATTTGAATGGAATGCAATTCATAGATTCTGCTTCCATAAAACATACTTATCAACTCCAAGTATTCCTGGAAGATTTGATACTTTATGATGCAAAAATATTTGAGACAATTTATTTTACTCCTAGGTAAAAATCATAATGTTCCTATTAATTTTAATGGCTATTTTCAACTAGTCATACAGTCCTGTGTCTAGTGTCAAGCAATTGCAAATTTGATATTCAATTTTTCTACTATTTTAATGAAGAGACTGAAATGTTTAAAAACAAACTTTCCAGTTTATCCTTTCTTCCTTTGGGCATATATCTATACCTAAATATATCTATAGATAGACATATATAGATATATGCATAGAAAGAGAGAGAGAGAGAGAAAGAAAGAAAGAAAGAAAGAAAGAAAGAAAGAAAGAAAGAAAGA
>NW_021604563.1:6233367-6298614 GCF_004785775.1 Grammomys surdaster
AGAAAGAAAGAAAGAAAGAAAGAAAGAAAGAAAGAAAGAAAGAAAGAAAGAAAGAAGGGGGAGATAGAAAGATAGATACATAGATACATATATATACTTTGTACTCATTTTCATTGGCTTTCTTTAACAAAATAAATTCCTTTATCTTTTTATGAAATCTACCTTTCTATTCTGTTCATCTAAATATTGAATAAAAATATCTACAAAATATCCAGATTCCACTGAAGACAAAGGCACACTCTTTGTCTTAAAATAAATTCTAGGATATTTTTGTCCTGGACTAAATGACAACATAATACAAAGGAAACTTGTAGTCTTGGATTTTTGTTTTACTTTTTGTTGTTGCTGTAGTTTTAATACTCACTTATTTAGTACCCTAGGCTTCTCTTTAACTTGTTATTATCTTGCCTTGAGTTTTAGAGTTCTGGGCTTAAAGGCTTGTGCAACAACATCTAGAAAGACCTGATCTTAAATCATTTGTAAAAGGGAATTTGTATACTGGAAGCATATAAATAATAATCTTTTCACTAAATACAATCCTATATGAAATGGAGTGCCATCTTTGGCCAGTCTTTATATTTTACTAAATATTTTATTCATTGGATATATATTCTAACATTTAATATTTGTGGAATGACTAATACTCTGTGTTCAATATATTGAGATATTTCATCACCTCACAGCTGTAAAAGTAGAAATAAATCTTGTGAGACCATTTGCTATTTGTTTCAAAGGGAATATTATAATATGTGGAAAAATTAATAGAGTGAAGAAGTAAGGAATTCTAAAACCAAATTTTCCTAGGACTCAGCATGGATAGATCTTTATAATTTCTTGGTGATGAATATAGTTGAAGGCGTATCTTCTCTAAACTTAAAATATTTCAATGGCTGCTTCTCCATCTATGCTACTGTTAATCAAATAAGTCGTATTGTGAATCAGATATGTTCCAAAATAAGTAGAGCACCATAAAAATGATATCAAAGGAACAGGATGAGGAATAAAAGTAATAATGTGTTGAGTACAAAAGAGTCATTGCATTTCATTTGTCTTACAGTTAAGCTGGATGGAATGGCACAAACCATTTGAGCCAGGAAGTTTATAAATGTTTTTGAACTGTACATGTTTTATAGGAAATTGGTACATCTTTGAAGAAAAGGTAATTGATAGGAGATTGGTGAATCATTCACAAATATGCTATGTGTTTTAGGACCTGATCATTAGTTTTTTATACCCAGAGTGGGGTCAATTTTTTATACAAATATGAATTTTTAAATGTCTGTGTGTTAGTTTTCAAAACATCTACCAAAAATAATAAAAAGTAGTTAAATATTTTAATACTTGTATATTCTAATACCTTCACAGAAAAAATGTAGTGATTTTGAAATCATCATAGAATGTGGTAGAGAGAGAATAATATAAAAGTAATTACTTCTTGTCAATATAACTATGAAGATATAAACACAGGCTTTTAATCTAGATATCATTATCATTTATTTAGACACATATTTTTAATAACACTTTTTAAGCTATACTTTTCAATACTACCTTAAATTCTCTGAAATATATTTGTGAGTTTTGTCAAGTGGATGTGATTTTAGTCAGGCATTTTGGTCAAGGATTTTAGGATTTCTGAAGAGTTTGAAACATGTCATTATCATCTAGATGTCTGAGTTGATATCCTGTTCTTCACAAGACAGTGGGAGCCACAAATGGAAGAGTACTTTACTAATTCCTTGCTTTTGAGAGTTACATATAATTAAATTTGATGTTTACTCTTCTAAAAGAATACAAGCAAAATTAGAATACAGGAAGAAATTTCACCTGTGGTATATTTAAGGTAAGCCTGCAAGTAGGAGGAAAAATTATTGTTAGAGAATGGCAAAAGAAAACTATACTGTACTTTTCAAACCAGAATTTGGCAAAATAGACATAAATGGTTGAGAAACATTCATATAATGAGAGAGATATGGTATTGGTAATGAGGGTTCATTGGAGAGTGGTGGATATTCAGTATGTTTATAGCATATTACCATTTCTTGACAGGAAAAACAAGCAGATTATTTGACCTTCCTAGGATGGACACAGTGTTCAGTGTCAGCACAGTATCATCATTACAAATGATCCAGTAGACTTGTTTATAGTGCCTATTGAATATTAGATGACAAGGTAGGTTGAACTGAGAATTAATTACTATAATCCATTCTGAAAGTAAACCAAGGTATGAAATGGTTCATATCAAAGAAATAATAGTCTAGATATAAGGTAGTAAGACAAGTTATTCTTTTTTTGTTTTAATTGACAAGAAAAAATTTTCAGGCCAGGTAGGAAGAAATCAACTAAGAGTGCAGTAGGAACATTTCTTTCTTAAACATGACTGTGCACCTGAGACACTGTGTTTCAAAATAAAATTCACAAAAGCTAAACTACAACTAAGGTCAAACCACCAATGAATCCATAAAAAACAATCTGGCATGTACGCACTGTAGTCTAAAACAAGCAAAACTCAAGTGAATACTTGCCAAATATTCCATATAGTAAACAGAACTGAGCTAGATGGTTGCTGGGTATATTTTCTTAACTTATCAGCATCCTAAATTTATGTGTCCACTTTGATGTCAGAGAAGAGGTTATGAGGCATTGGAAGTTGTTTAACTTTTGTTTATCACAGATTTTTATTGTACTTGAGTTTTGTTAGCCTCAGTGATTCAAGCCAAATAAGATTTGTCCTGTTTTATACACAGGTATACACAGGCTGTACCTAGTCCTTCCCACATATATGAATAGATGTGCCTCTTGGACTTCATGTGAGTCTCATACAACTAGAACAAGTGTCATTCCAAAAAGCTGTTGCCTGTATGTGGGATATGTTATATTAGCTGAGATGCCTTGTCTAGCCTCAGTGAGAGAGAATATGCATAGCCTCACAGAGACTTGTAGTGCAATGGTGGGTTGATACCCACAGTGACTTCCACCTGCTCAGAAGAGAAGGGAATGGTGGATGCGTGAAGGATTGTGGAGGAGGTGACCAGGGAGGGGCACAGAGCAGGATGTAAGGTGAATAAGTAAAAATAAACAAATTTAACCTTAAAAAAGTTTTGCCCTATTCTATTTAGAAACTGAGAAAGAACTAATCTTATTTTCAACAACTTTGAATAGATTTTTTTCAACTGCATATGTAGCAGAGGATGGGCTTGTCAGACATCAATGGGAGAAGAAGCCCTTGGTCCTGTCAAGGCTCGATATCCCAGCATAGGGGAATGTGAGGGTGGAGGAAAAGATGTTACCACAGCACCTTGAAAACAAAGCTTTTCCTTCAAAGAAAAAAAACATGTTTGAGATTTCTATTTTCACATTAAACAAAACATTAAGAAAAAAGTGGTTTGAATCTCATTTTATTATGTACAATGAAATATTAATTCATTTAATTGTTAAAGAATAAGTCGCAACACCTGTTTTTCATGGGTGTTAAATATGAATCATTTCATGGAAAACTATCAACTGTGATACTTTTAGTGCTCTTCAGCACCAAAACCAAACAAGTGTGATTTCTCTAGGCAATAGCTCCATATATTACATAAAAAGGAAGGACTCACAAAATGAAAAGATGCATTATTTGAATTATTTGTAATGACTAATGAGTTTAAAAGCTGGATCAGTACTAAGTAAGTTTAGGATAATCAGAGGCAAAAAATTCTTGACCATAGAGTTACTTTAGAGAGGCACCATCTAAATGGAAATATATGACCCCATATCCTAGGAGGCTTTATGTGTTTCTAGATAAGATACTCCTGAGGGCAGTTAGCGTAATTTTATTTGGGATTAAATGTAGGTTTAAAAGGAGTGTTTAAATCAAACATCGAACTTACACTGAATATGTTTCTCTAATAATATGCTTCAGAGGAAAATATTCCACCCAAGGTAGAACTTGGCTACAGTCTTAAGTTTTAATTTTACAAATAGTAAAACTGAGTAGAGCTAATTATCTTTAAAACCTGAGGAATTCAAATATTTATCATCATCATGCAGATTGAAGTGCTTGAGGGGACCTGAAACCAGAGTCTTGAAAGGACTCCAAGATGAAGAGAATCATTTTGTTAAGTTGAATCTTGAATTTCCAAGATAACTACTAATACTATGCATTGATTGTATGCTTTCATAATTCAAATACTTTTACAGAGTAAGTTTCTCACTGTATGTAATTATGCATGTTAAACACACTTTGGGAAAATATAATAATTCTCTCAGCCACTGCCTAATTGTTTATCTGCTGGAGTCATGTTGGACTCAAGCAAATTGATATCCTCACTCACTTCTGTAACATTTATCACTCAATTGACAGGCTTGTCAAAGAATTTGTCAAATTATATGGTTTGAATTGTGGGATTATAATGTGCTTTCATTTCAGCATTGTACTATTGTCAAAGCGTCACCCTTCCAAAATAATTTGGATAAAGGAGCAAACAATTCCAATTATTTTCTGAGAATCTGAATAATTTATTTCCACATTGGGTGTTTGGCAATAGCAGTTGTTAATATGGTACATGAACTCAAAACTTTATGCCCAGATGACCAATTTTAAATACAACATTCAACTTTTGAGTAGGGTGTGGTGTACTTTCTTCCCGACTTTAAAGTAACATGTAGCTTTCTTTGGTGTCTAAGCAGCATTCAAAGTAAAATATCTATGTTACTTTGTATCAAAAGAACTTACTTATCTCATGTTAATTTCAGTTGTCCAAGTAAAATGCACTGGATAATAAATACCCTACCTTTCGAGGTTTTATTTATTTGAAAATTCCTGGTAATGCTAATCTTAAGATATGGATGTTTATGAGGTGCTGCAAAACGAAAGGTCCCACTAGAAACATATGACAGCCAGGATGGGTGCTTCCCAATCTGAAGTGCCCACTGCCCTTGGCAAAGAAACTCACCATTTCAGACAATTCCTAGATCCACAGCTACTCTTTGACATACATGTGGTAGCTATGGAATGATTACATCAGATAGTGCTGATATTCAGGTGGCAACCTTTGCATTTTGTCTTTCACAGGAAACTATGTGCTTCTGTCAGTCAGACAGGATATCAGCATCAGAATAGCCCTTAACCTTGAAGGTGCATGTGGGACAGTATAAGAGGTTAGCATTGCACCTGTTCTTTCCAGCATCTATTTGTATTTTCATTCTTTTAATCCATAGTGTGTGGATTTGAAGGCTTCTCTAAGTCTTTATTTCTCCATGCTAATTAGGATCAACCAAAATGCCCCTGCCTTTGCTTCTGGAATTTCAATTGGCAGCAAACACAGACAGTCCAGATTACTGAGAGAGACTGACTTTCAGGAGACTCCTTGTTGCCTCAAACTGACAAGAAAATGTTTCTGCATTTTATGAAGACTGTTTTGTTCCTGTGAGTAAAAGCTTTCTTCATTCCGTTCATGGATTTATTGTTATAATGTGGTTGATTTATGAATTTTGACTTACATCTTCTAGATGACCTTTTAATTTCTGCATTAAAAAGGAAAAATGCAGAAATCACAGGGAATTTGATGAATCTTACTTTTTAAAAGCTGTTTTGGCTCAGCTGTCAGAAGCATGAGCAGTGTTTCCTTCTCATTTCTCAAAAAAGAGTGTTGCCAGTAGGTCTGGCAGGGAGTGAATTGAAGTAAGATATTATCTTTTTGCCTCATGAATACCAACAAGAAGAAACAGACAAAACAGACAAAAAGGGCATCAAATAAAGGCTGCATTGAGGAATAACATTGGATCCTTAGAGACAAGCCCTCCCTGACACCCTGATACCCTATATATTTATGATTCTGTGTACATACGTAAAACTATAACCGTTCAATGACAGTTAATTCTTAGTTAATACTCTAATTAGTTTTTCTCTTTAAAACAAAATGCAAGGTTAATTTTATCACATTATTTTAACAATTTTTTTCTTCACATATATTACTTAAGATTGTCACCATTTATATCTATGCATGCCATTTAACTCATAAACTGGATATATCTATCTCCTTGATTTTATGAAATGTGTGTTTGTATTAGGGAATACATTAAAACCTGGCCTGTTGGGATAACCAACGGCTTCTTACTACCCAAAAATAGATTCTGTGTGCCAATGTATACCTATATCATTCACTCATTCTGAGAGTTTGATCAGTGTTTTGTTTAAGGCTGCATAGGGCAGAGAAAAACCTCACAAAGGAACATGAAACTATTATGAATTCCTGGGGTGTGCCATTTGTGGCATACTTTGAGTCTTTATTTCCCCTTACACTCTCAACAACGAATGAAATATTTGATGTTATGTAAATGGAATAGTCAGCATTTATTTTTATTTATTTTTTATTTTTTATATGTTATTTTATTTATTTACATTTTAAATATTATCCCCCTCCTAGTTTTCCCTCCACAAGCCCCTATTCTCTCCACTAATCTATTTTTTCTTTCTTTTTTTTATTAGATGTTTTCTTTATTTACATTTCAAATGTTATCCCCTTTCTCAGTTTTCCCTCCTCCTGGAAGCCCCCTATCCACTCTAACTCACCCCTGCTTCTATGAGGGTGCTCCCCTACCCACCCACCCACTCTGTCTCACCTCCCTAGCATTCCCCTATGCTGGAACATCGAGCCTCTACAGGACCAAGGGGCTCCTCTCCCATTGATGCTAGATAAGGCCATCCTCTGCTACATATTCAGCAGGAGCCATGGGTCTATCCATATGTACTCTTTAGTTCGTGATTTAGTCCCTGGGAGCCCCGGGGAGGGGGATCTGGTTGGTTGATATTGTTCTTCCTATGGAGTTGCAAACTCCTTCAGCTCTTCTGTCTTTCCCCTAACTTCTCCATTGGGGTCCTGGCTCTCAGTCCTATGGTTGGCTGTGTGTACCCACATCTTATAGGTCAGGCTCGGGCACAGCCTCTCAGGGGACAGCTGTATCAAGTTCCTGTCAGCAAGGACTTCTTGGCATCAGCAATATTGTCTGAGTATATACCCAATAAAAGGGAGATAGAACTGGTAGAGACCATATCCAATGAAGAGGCATAGCCCCCAGTTGAGGGATGGTGGCCACCCACTCAATTCAAAAACATTAATCTAGAATTGCTCATGTCAAAAGGCAATGCAGGAACAAAGCGTGGAGCAGAGACTCTAGGAAAGACCAACCAGAGACTGCCTTACCTAGGGATCATCATTTCTTATGTGTGAGAATGGAAACAATAATGGCTAAATAATAGATAATAGAAAATCTAGTCTATAAATACCCACTTTCATCTGATTTGCCGGATAAATCATTAATATTTCTACTCTACCTTATTTGGCAAAATTTCATTAAGTGTTAAGAGCCTAGATTCTAAACAACGACTACCAACAAAATCTTCAACTCCCCCCCCCCCACACTCACTCATGCAGACACACAGAAACACCACTTGACAACACATACACCAAAACAAATAAACACACACACACACAAAACAGTAAAAAGAAGGATTCCTATATAATTCAAGTGGTCCTTGAACTCACTATCCTTTTATGTTATTCTCTAGAATGTAGAGATTGCAGGTAACCACCATGTTCAGTTACTAGAAAGTAATTTAAAAGATCACTAAGAGAAGGGAAATCTACCATCAGATACCTGCAGTTATTCTTCTTGCTCTGTATCTACCTTCAGTCTCTAAAGAAATAAATCTATTTCCTTCAAATATTAGTCAATCTCTTTGTTTCCCCTCTTTTCTCTGAGCAGTAAATATGTAATGAAGCACATTATCTCCAAAAATTGCTCAAGTAATATATTGAAGTAATTAATCCCATTAAACTATTTTTGACCAGGCTAGATCAGAGACAATTTTCTACTAATGAAGAAAGTCTGGACGGAATAAATAAATAATGAGAGATGATGTTTATTTTTCAATCATGGATCAGGATTTGGGCCCATGAAATAATTCAGTATTTGTGTGAAGTAATGTGTAGAGATTATGTACTAGAACATAGGAATATGCTAGGAAAATTGAGATGCTACAAAAGCACTGAAACCACTGACCTGTACTATTTAATTTTTCTCTTTAAAATAGTGTTTCAGTGAGCTACATCTTCAGTTATGAATTTGCTATTCATATTAATTAACACAAAATTATGAAACTTAGATTTTATATATTTTGCAATGTTAGGCTCTATTCAGGTTTTGGTCAGCAATGATCAATGAGCTTGGATGAATTTTTATTGGCACAATATAGAAGATTTTTAATGGGTGATGTGGTTAATGGACTCATAGATTAAATAGACCCTTTATCTTTCTATCCTAATAATAAAATATGATGAAGAATTTTATTTAAAACCTTAGTGCTTTCTTTTCTGTTGGGTTACATGCCACATTTAGAAAATATTTTAACCAAATTTTTGATACAAAAATATGCAGAACATAGATGTGGTTTTCTAATTATTATTATATGTGACTGTCTGTGTATGTGGAATGATAAGAATGTAGTTTTCTTTAATTACTGTTTGTCGATGAAGTAATCAGTGAAATTCTAATAGGAATGAGGAACACTAAAGATTTACGGTTGTGGATAACATTTGCACCCATGAGATATACAGCCATCCTGAGAACTACACATTATAAAATGCCCTAAATTAACAGTCTTTATTACTGTTAATGATTTTGTATCTAACTACAATTGTGAATTTTTCTGTTTCGGTCACAAATTATTTATAGTATTTGCTACATGCAGAATGGAAGCCATAGATGCAGGAGATGAGTAGCACAATTGCTCCAAAGCTAAAAAGTGAGAGATGAATTGAGTTCCAGACAAAATATAAACTACTGACCAATGACTTTACCACTGGAAATTTCTGAGTCCAAGTTCTCAACTTTTTGTTTGGCTTCATGTACACAATGGAAAAAAAAACAAAACACTGAATTTTAACTTTCATAAAGTTAAACTGAGTCTTGGAGGGAACAATCATTAATTTTCAATAGGAAATACTGTGGGTTATCAGAACATGATTTTTACACATGCATTTTCATTCTTGATTAGCCTTTACATGATGATAGCTTCAACTGAAATCCTTTCAAAACAGTATCCTAGCATCTAAAAACAAATATCAGGCAGGCTTCCAGACATCTGAATTTTAACAGTCAATGATGTTTTCCCCTGCAGTAGGTTCTTTAATGATAACTTCATCATGCAACATATTACAAAATGTTCTTTACCTTACAGAAGATTTGAAGTTTCAAGAGGTCTTATTTGTCAATTGTTGATCTTGGACCCTGAGGCATTGGTGTTCTGTTCAGGATAAATTTTCCTCTGTGTCAATACATCTGAAACTATTTCATACTTTTTATTCTATTAAGTTCAGTGGATCTAATTTAATGTTGGACTTAAGATTGGTTTTAGGTGATAAATATGGATCAATTTGCAACATGCAGTCCACCAGTTAGGTCAGCATCATTTGTGTAAGATGTATTCTTTTTCTACTGTATGGTTTTAGCATCTCTGTCAAAGATCAAGTGTTCATAGGTGAGTGGGTTTACTTCTGGGTTTTAGATTCTATTCCATTGATCAACTTGTCTGTCTCTGTATCAATACCATGTTGTTTTTTTCACTATTGCTCTGTAGTACATCTTGAGATTAGGGATTGTGATTCCCACAGAAGTTCTTGTAGTATTGAGAATTGTTTTTCTTATTCTGGGTTTTTTTGTTTGTTTGTTTTTCCATATGAAGTTGAGACTTGCTATTTTGATCTCTGTGAAGAATTGAGTTGGAATTTTGATGGAGACTACATTGAATCTGTAGATTGCTTTTGGTAGAATGGTCATTGTTACTGTGTTAATTCTGCCAATCCATGAGTGTGGGAGATATTTCCACTTTCTGAAGTCTTCTCCAATTTCCTTCTTCAGATACTTGAAGTGCTTGTCATATGAATCTTTCACTTGCTTGATTAGAGTTACATCAGATTATTTTATATTGTTTGTGACTATGAGGGATGTTTTTTCCCTAATTTCTTTCTCAGTCTGTTTATCATTTGTATAAGGGAAAACTACTGATTTGGTTGAGTTAATTTTATATCCAGCCACTTTGTTGATGCTGTTTATCATCTGCAGGAGTTCTCTAGTAGAATTTTGGGGGTCGCTTATGTATGCTATCATACCACCTGCAAATAGTGATATCTTGACTTCTTAGTTTCCAATTTGTATATCCTTGATCTCCTTTCATTGCCTAATTGCTCTAGCTAGAACTTTGAGTCCTATATTGAATAAATAGGGAGAGAGTGGACAACCTTGTCTTCTCCCTAATTTGATTAGGATTGCTTACATTTTCTCTCCATTTAGTTTGTTGTTGGCTGTTAGTTTGCTATATATTGATTTTATTATATTTAGGTATATGCGATGAATTCCCGATGTTCTTTAGCCAATGTTCCTTAAAATTTATAAAATCTTCACTTAAAATTTCCTTTGAATTTAGGTCCTGATATTTTAGGCCTGTCATTTAATTTCAAGCTTACCTTTAGTTTATGTCTTCCTTCTTAAACATATTTTCATCTTCCTATGCTCCTCCAAATCAAATGTCACTAATATGAAATCTATTATCAGCATTGTGGAACTTAAACAGAAACTACACAAAGAAGTTTCTTTTCTTGTTTTCTTTCTATTTCCTGTGTAAGATAAGTCATTTCTTTGAAGGGCTATTTAGGATAGCTAGGTTTATCAAGGATTTGAAAGCTTTCTTGGTGTTGCCACGCCTTGCATTTCATATCTTACTTTGGAGATTATTCTCTTTTACTTTCTCAATTTTAGTCTTTTCAAACTACTCCTTCAAATATCTTGTTAATCCCCTTATCTTAAGCATGATAAAATGATGATTATGATAAAAATTAATGTTAACATATTAACTATTTTTGTGTCACATTACAACAAGAAACCCTTAGATTGTTTTGCAATTGGCTTTGTATTTATGACTAAAGTTTGCCATCTAGTGTTTAGTATTTTCTGAATCCAAGTTTCTTAGAACATAGAAAATATTCCTTCACTGATTTGATTTATCAGTGAGTTCTGACCACATTTTAATCATTAAATTGACTGTTAAATTTAGTTACAATTATGTGCATGTATAAAAATAGGCTGAATATATTGATTAAAAATTAAAACTGCATTTAAAAAGTGTGAATTTAACTGAGTTCTTACCTGTGCATTTTGAATCTGAAAATTATTTTATAATATTTATTTCATTAATTTGATCAGTTAGCAATATAATTGCCAATAGAAATTTCCCTTCTTCTTTCCATCTTTATCTGTGTGTCTACATTTAGTTAGACACACATACACATGCACACACAAAAATAATCAAATTAAGAAAAATTAAAATGGGGTTGAAAAAATATGAATTTAAAATTATGTTTTTTTAAAAATCAATATTTTGTCACACTACAGGATGTATTTGAAGTCATTTCTATTAAATACAATTTATTTGTTTAAAATACTTTAAAAAGAAAGAAAATAAATAAAATAATGAGTTATTTCACGCTCATGTTTAAATTCTTGGCCTGCCTAATTATCCTGAAAGGTAGATCGGCATTGTGAAATGCACACACTATTTCTAAACTGTCAACTAGAGATAATAAGTCATTAAATAACTTCTAAAGTTATCAACTGAATGAGGAAGCAAAAATACATGGATAGCTAGAAGTAGTAAAGTACCTGTAATAATGGGCCATGTGTAATAGTAGCCTTAGAATAAGTGAGAAACCTTGCTCTTGATGGTCTCAAGCAAAGGTGGCAAAGGGCAAGAGAGCTGTACAGGAGAATACCTATTAATTCAAGTGTAAAAGCTAGTTAATTTAGTATCCAGTGGGAGATGTGAAGGCTCAGAAAGACATTTAATCCTTTCCTATAACATGACTAAAAGTAGTACCATTTGCAGTAGAAAGATTAGAATACTCTTAGCTTTTTCTTCCATAGGAGTACAAACACAGCTTGTTTTATTCTCCAAAATCTCATGCTTGCTTCTAAACTATGACAGCATCCTGTAAACAGTATGCATAGATATGTGTACACATAAATTTCTAATTACCTTTGAGCATTATGCACGACCCTAATCAGTTTCAATGCTTTTATGAGAATGTTTTACTTAGCAAATAATCAAATGCAAATTCTTTTTGTATTTGCAAAAGTTTTGGTAAAGGAAAAAATACTATTTATTTACTTTTAAAAATGTGCTACATGCACTGAAAGATGGCAATATATTTTAATCTTACATGTTTTCAAAATCTTCTTAAAATTGAAGCATTTCTTTTCAACTTTTGTTTACTGTTGTTGACTCACTAGTTTTATGGTAGACCAGCATGTGTTTTATCTTAGCAATCTCATTTATTCAGTACATGAATATGCGTCCCTGTATTCTCTGCTGTCATACATAATGAAAAGGTGAAGAACTTATTTACATGTGAAATTTTCACCATCACTGCTGTCACTCTCTTTTCTCTGCAGGTTCAGAAATAGTCACTGAAATTCAGCTCTGCTCTTACATCCATGATCCAGTATCATTTTATTCTTTATATTTTGCTAAATTACTCTGCGATCATGTTCACAGATTAGGTTTCAAGAATCAAAATACCAATTCATTTCCAATTTCATGGTAAACCTAAGGGTAGTTAGAAAAATAAGACAAGAAGTTAACATTCGCATTATGTAAAAGTTCACCATTAATACATTAATAAAGACATCACTGTACATGCAAATCCTTTATAATTATTTACTAAGCCATTTCTTCTACTGGCACAATAGAAAATTATTTGAAATATATTTTCTAGGTGATGAATAACATTATAGGTAAATTCCAAAGCAGTAATAATCACAGAAACCTAAAATTTTTGCATGCAATATTTGATTTTCCTTCATTAACTGTACTTTCTGATCATTTTTCACTAAATGAAAAAGTAATTCTCTTTGAGAGAGAAAAAATTTAAAACTAAATTCAGTGACAAAGGGGCTACTGTAAATCCTTTAACTTAAATATAGCCAGTATTATTCTTTATATTTAGATTTTAGTTCAGTACTCTATACTTTTGGGAATGTGTAGAAAGTAAATCAGCATTTGTCACAGTTTCATTAGGCAATTATTTACAGAGCAAAACATTAAGAAGAAATATTGAAAAAGTATCAATATTGATATTCAGTTTTGACATTGTCCTTCAAAAGCATTTTCTGCTTGTGCTTATTGTTCAGTCATATTAAACAATTATTACATATACTCACCAAACTGCTAAGGATCTACTCATCCCACCACAATTTTTCCAACTTTATTCTTATGAATTAGATCATATATAAGAAAGAATCATATATATGTTTTTGCATTAAGAATAATATGACTTGCACAGAATCTGTCATATAACTCAGAATCAGTATGGTAGCAATCCCAAAGCAACCCTCTCATTGTGTGCCCTTTTCATATTGTACTCCTCATCTCCACAGTTAATTTCTTATTTTTTTAAGCCAATCCTTTCTCATTGCACTTTAATCAATGATATATATTGTTTGATTAAATAAAGTATTGCATATTGTTATCTGTTCTTAAGAATTTAAATAGATTCACAACTTAGAGGTACATGTTTAGTTTTGTAATTTTTAATTTAAATATTTTGACTTTTGTATTTCTGTATTTGTCACAATTTTTATGTACCATTAAGTGAGTTTTCATTACTTTGTGGAAATTGCCACTATCTACCCCCAAATCATCTTTATTTTCCAAAATTGAATCAATGTCACCATTAATAGTTAGTGCTCATCTTCTTTCAATTACTGATGTTTTATACAAATCTTTAAATGAAATGCATTTTTATTGGAATCTTTTGGATTCTTATCTGTGTTATTTGTCTCATGTCACAAGTCTTCTATTCAGAATACCTTGTCATTTGGTAGTTACTTTGGGAATTGTGGTAGAACTTGTAATGTAGTACAAGTAATGTCTTGCTATTTTATAAATAGACTACGTCTCTTATAAAGCATGTTTCCATTTACCCCCTTTCTGTCTTTATGCTGCTGTGATCACATGTTCATTTATGTTTTTTATAAACACAGTAACATATTTTGATAGTTGTAAAAAAGTCATTCTCACTTAGAATTTAAAATTTAAAATTGCACATTTTAGCTCCTGAAACATTATTCCTGGTGCTATTCACTCAATCTTGTGTGATGTTACTGTTTCTTGTAATTTTATTTATTTTTATTTATTGCTATAATACTGGATAAAAGCCAGGGAATAATTCTTTCACTGTTATGTGTCTGAACAAGTCATTCTTTCATGTTCCTTGTTGAAGGAATATTTTTCGTGGATATAAAAGTAGATGTGCCTAATCCTGTAGAAACTTGATACCCCAGGGGAAGATGCTGCGGGGTGAGGTGGGGGAGCCCCATCTCAGAACCAAAGGAGAAAGAAAAGGGTGAACATTTCGGGGGGGCTGTGAAAGGGGTAAACAGGTAGAATGTAAATAAATAAAATAATTTAATAAAAATTAAAGTCAAATAATTTGTAGAATGTGAGAGCAACATTGTAGTATACTCTATTTCAATGTCTTGTCCCTCTCACTAATTATAATTATCAAATTCTAATGATCCTGCTCTAAAAAGCATTTTGCTTCTATAAGTTCCAGTATTTTTCCCAGAATTGTGTTGTCCTGGTTGTTGTCAACTTAACACAACCTAGAGTTACCTGGAAGAAGGAATAACATTTGAGGAAATACCTGCATAATATTGGTCTGTTCAAATGCTTGTTTACTTGTTTTTATTGGATATTTTCTTTATTTACATTTCACATGTTATCCCTTTTCCTGTTTTCCCCTTCAAAACACCCTATAGCACTATTCCCTCTAATTCTATAAGGGTAGTCCCCCATCCACTCACCCACTTCTGCCTCCCCGACCTCGAATTCCCCTATACTGGGGCATCCAGCCTTCACAGGACAAGAACCTCTCCTCCCATTGATGTCTAACAATGCCATCCTCTGCTACATATGCAGCTGGAGCCATAGGTCCCTCAATGTGAACACCTTGCTTGGTGGTTTAGTCCCTGGGAGCTCTGGGGAGTCTGGTTGGTTGATATTGTTATTCTTCCTATGGGGTTGCAAACCCATTCAGTACCTTCAGTCCTTTCTCTAACTCCTTCATTGGGGACCCCAATGATTGGTTGGTAGCATCTGCATCTGTATTTGTCAGGCTCTGGAGACAGCTATATCAGACTCATGTCAGCATGCACTTCTTGGCATCCACAATAGTGTTTGCTTTTGGTGATTGTATATGGGATGGATCCCCAGGTGGGGCAGTCTCTGGATGGCCTTTCCTTCAGTCTCTGCTCCACATTTTGTCTCCTTATTTGCTCCTGTGGGCATTTTGTTCCTCTTTCTAAGAAGGATTGAAGCACTCACATTTTGGTCTTCCTTTTTCTTAAGTTTCATATGGTCTGTGAGTTTTATGTTGGGTATTCCGAGCTTTTAGGCTAATATCCACTTATCAGTGAGTGTATGCCAGCTGTGTTCCTTTGTTATTGGGTAACCTCACTGAGGATATTTTCTAGTTCCATCTATTTGCCTAAGAATTTCATGAATATATTGTTTTTAATTGCTGAATAACACTCCATTGTATAAATGTACCACATTTTCTGTATCCATTCCTCCATTAAAGGACATCTGGGTTCTTTCCAGCTTCTAGTTATAAGTAAGGCTGCTGTTAACATAGTGGAGCATGTGTCCTTGTTATATGTTGGAGAATCTTTTGGGTATATGCACAGAATTGGTAAAGCTGGGTCCTCAGGCAATACTATGTCCAGTTGTCATGTTTAACTGCCAGACTGATTTCCAAAGTTTTTGTGCCAGCATTCAATACCACCAAAAATGGAAAAGTGTTCCTCTTTCTCCACATTCTTGCCAGTATCTGCTGTAACCTGAGATTTTGATCTTAGTCATTCTGACTGGTGTGTGATGGAATCACAGTGATGTTTTTATTTGCATTTCCCTGATGACTAAGGATGTTGAACATTTCTTTAGGTGATTCGGGGGCCTTGTGATAGTCCTTATTTAGATCTGTACCTGATTTTTTTAATAGGGTTATTTGATTCTCTGGAGCCTAACTTCTTCAGTTCTTTGTATATATTGTATATTAGCCCTCTATAAGATGTAGGATTGGTAAAGACCTCTTCTTAATCTGTTGCTTGCTGTTTTGTCCTATTGACAGTGTCTGTTGCCTTACAGAAGCTTTGCAATTTTATGTATATTGTAGATCTTAGAGCATAAGCCTTTGTTGTTCTGTTCAGGAAATTTTCCCATTTTTCCATTTGTTTTAGGCTCTTCCCTACTTTCCCCTCTATTAGTTTCAGTGTATTATGTGTGTGTGTGTGTGTGTGTGTGTGTGTGTGTGTGTGTGTGTAGATCCTTGATTCACTTGGACTTAAGCTTTGTACAAGGAGATAAGAATAGATCGATTTGCATTCTTTTACATGCTAACCACCAGTTGAACCAGCACCATTTGTTGAAATTGTTGTCCTTTTTCCACTGGATGATTTTAGCTCCTTTGTCAAAGATCAAGTGACCATAGATGTGTGGGTTCATTTCTGAGTCTTCAATTTTATTCCATTTATTTTCCTACATGTCTCTATACCAATATCATGCAGTTTTCTTTTTTCTTTTTTTTTTTTTTTTCATCACTATTGCTCTGTAGTACAGCTTGAGGTCAGGGATGGTGATTCCTCCACAAGGTCTTTTATTGTTGAGAATAGTTTTCTCTATCCTGAGTTTTTTGTTATTCCAAATGAATTTGAGAATTTCCTTTTCTTATTTTTTTATTGGATGTTTTATTTATATTTCATATGTTGTCCCCTTACCCCATCACCCACACACCCAAGAACTCCCTATCCCCTCACCCCTCCTCCTGCTTCTCTGTGGATGTACCCCTACCTACCCCCCACTCCCACCTCCCCACCCTCAAAATTCCCACCCCCTGGGGCATCCAGCCCTCAAGAGGTCAAGGATCTCTTCTTCCACCTATGTCCAGCAGGGCCCTCCGCTCTTACATATACAGCTGAAGCCTTGGATTCCTCCCTATGTGCTCCCAGGCTGGTGGTTTAGACCCTGGGAGCTGTGGTTGGTTGGTATTGTTGCTCTCCTCATGAGGCCACAAACCCTTTCAGCTCCAATGACCTTCACTCTAACTCCTCCATTGGGAATCCCATTATCAGTTCAATGGTTAATTGTGAGCATCTGCCTCTGAATATGTCAGACTCTTGAAGACCTCTGAGGAGACATCCATATCAGGCTCTTATCAGCATGCACTTCCTGACTTCCACATCAGCATCTACCTTTGGTGACTGCACATGGGATGGATACCAGAAGATGCTCGAACATATAACAAGGACATATGCTCAACTATGTTCCAGGAGCTGGAAAGAACCCAGATGTCCTTCAACTGAGGAATGGATCCAAAAATGTGGTATATTTACACAATGGAGTATTACTCAGCTATTAAAAACAATGAATTTGAGAATTTCCTAGGTAAATGGATGGAACTAGAAATTATCATCCTGAGTGAAGTAAGCCAATCACAAAAAAACACACATAGTATTCACTCACTGATTATTGGATATTAGCCCAGAACCTTGAAATGCCCAAGATTCAACTCACAAGCCACATGAAGCTCATGAAGAAGGAAGACCAAGTGGGGGTGATTCGGTCCTTCTTAGAAGGAGCAACAAAATACTCAAGGGAGCAAATATGGAGACAAAGTGAGGGACAGAAACTGAAGGAGGGGCCGTCTGAAGACCATTCCACCTGAATATCCATTCCATGTGCAGTCACTAAAGGGATAATTTTCTTTTCTAACTCTGTGAAGAATTGTGTTGAGATTTTAATGGAGACTGCATTGAATCTGTAGATAGCTTTTGCCAAGATGACCATTTCTATTATATTAATCCTGTCAATCCATGAGCATGGGAGATCTTTCATCTTCTGAGATCTTTGATTTCTTTCTTCAGGCACTTGATGTTCTTGTCATACACATCTTTCACTTGCTTGTTTAGAGTCACACCAAGGTATATTACATTATTTGTGACTATTGTGAAGGGTGTCTTTTCCCTAATTTATCTCTCAGACTGTTTATCCTTTGAGCAGAGGAAGGCTACTGTTTTGTTTGAGTTAATTTTATATTTAGCCACTTTGTTGAAGTTTTTTTTTTAACCAGGTTCAGGAGTTCTCTGGTGGAAGTTTTGGGATCACTTAAGTATACCACCATATCATCTGCAAATAGTGGGTATTTTTGCCTTAATCCTTTCCAATTTGTATTGCTTGACCTTCTTTTTTGGTCTAACTTCTCTAGCTATAACTTCAAGTACTATATTGAATAGGTAGAGAGAGAGTGAGCAGCCTTGTCTAGTTCCTGATTTTAGTGGGGTTGTTTCAAATTTCTCTCCATTATTTTAATGTTGGCTACTTATTTGCTCTGTATTGTTTTTACTACATTTAGGTATGGGCCTTGAATTTCTTATCTTTTCTTGCAGATTAGTACCAGTCATACTGTAGTGAGATTCAGCACTGTGTAGCAATCACAGACTTTGTTTGTTCTATTTTTGTTAGTTTTGCACACTCTAGGCTCTTTTTGAAGGAGAGAACTTCAATTAATATAAAGCCTCTACAAAAAATGGCTGTTGTAAAACTACAGAGAAATAACAAAAAATGATTCAGCAGGTTATATGTAATAGTAATAATAAAAAAATAGAGGTGAACAGGGTGGGCTATGTGTGAGTGAGAGTTCTTGAGAAATGCTGAAGTGTGAGCATGTCAGATCGAAAAATTGAAAGTGTGAGTCTCCAAAAGATTGGCTTGTGGGCAAACCTCCAGTGTACTTTTCTAGATTGATAATTGATGTGGAAAGGCCTACCTCAATGTTAGCAGTACCATTTCAGGTCAGGTGGTCCTGGATACTATAAGAAAGAAAACTTATCAAGCCATGGGGAGCAAATCAGAATACACTACTACTACTGTGTTGCCTTTGCAACAGTTCCTTCCTCCAGGTTCCTGAACTGTCTTCCCTCAGTGATAGACTGTTACTTGGAAGTATAGGTGAAATAAACCCTTTCCTTTCCTAGCTGCTTTTGTTCACAATGTTTTATCACAGTGAAGAAAATACTGATTAGTGCAGTATGTAAAGCTGCACCCATAAATTAAGTGTCTGTAGCTGCTCTGTCTTCAAGTTTCAGTCATTTGCCATCTCTAAGACTGAACCATTCCCAAATGCTTTAAGACTTGGATATGCTTCAGCTTTTTCCCAGCTTTGGTGATCAAATGTCTGCTGTTTTTACCACCATAACTCAAACTTGGGGAATAAAATTATCACTAGGCCCATGCCAGCATATCTGGCCAAATCAGTCATTTTCATCACTATTATCCTTTCTTTCAACAGCAAATTATTGAGCAATGTTTTATTCCCTCAGAGTACTGGACTTCAGTACTTTTTGAAACAGAATTTGTTATAAGGACTGTGATACCCAACTCTAGATAGATTCCAATGTCCTTCATCCCCTGGTCTGATTGAAAGTGACAATGACAATAGTAAAAAACAGTAGTATCCAACTTAGAATTTCTAGTAGAAAAGACACAAACAAAGATAAATTAGTAATAGTGAAAAATACATAATCTAACTTTCCCAGGTTATATCAGCTACAAAATAGCATCAAAGGTTCTAAGGAATATAGAATATAACCTAAAAGTTAGATTATGGTACAAGAAAATTATCAGAAAACATTCATAATATGAACCATCTCAGAGAATTAAAACAACTTCGTAAATTGTTGTTTTTTAATTTGTTGGAACTTAAAACAGCTTTTTAATGAGAACTCTATGATCTTGGGAAAAAAACAAAAACACTGAAAGATCCAGAACTTAACAAAGGATGGAAGCAATTCAAAGAAGTTGCAATATTGGGCTGAAAAAATAGTCTAAGCAAAATTAAAAACATGGCCAGTGGCCTCAATATCAGGATAAAGAAACAGTGGAAAGAATTAGCTAGCTCAAAGATAAGATACTTTAAAATAAAATAGACACTGGAAAAGAGGAAAACATATAAAGAATAAATAAAGCATATATAGTGGTATGTGCCCATAATTCAAGCACTTGGGATTTGGAGACAGGAGGAAAGTGATCTACAGTCTCTGTCTCAAAAAGGTAAAAACAAAACCAAAAATTAAAGAAAGAAAGTGAATGAAGAAAAAAAGAAAGATGACTAATAAATTTTTAAAAGAATTTTAGAGTTTTAGAAAGGCACTTATTTGAGTTTCTGTAGTTCAAAATGATGTTGAGATAGACAGAGGTAGAATGTATATTCAAAAGTACAAAACTAGACAAGTTTTAGAGAAATGCTGATATAGGAAGGTCAAAAGTCACCATGTAAACTTCATGAAGTCTACTTCAATCAATTTAAGATGAAATTCTCAATGTTAAAAGATTAAGACATTAGTCCAAGCTACAAAGACAACAAACATAGTATGCAGGCTTTTTAAATGACTTGCCATACTTCTCAGCAGACCCAGAGAACATTGACATAATATTTTCACAGTACCAAGGGAAGGAAATTCTGTCAATTAAGAATATTCAGCAAAAAAAATTAAAAGTCGTCTGAACATTTACCAGAACAAATGATGGCTGAGACAATATATATCTACCAATATTGACAAAAGAAGAGTTAAGGATAACAAGAAAACATTGGCCAGTATATTACCTATTAGTAGGAGACAAATATAAAAAAGTTGATAATGTTCATGTCCTTCAAATATTGCTCATAAATTACTCATATCTGTACCATGGAGACCGAACATAAACTACAATAATAATAACTATGGTAATGTTGTAAGAAAAGGGCAAAATAAAATGTCAATAAAAGGCAAATCAAAAATTCAGAACAGGCCAGTAATGTAGCTTCTCAGCTAAAAATGCTTGCCATGCATGCTTATAACATGAGTTCAGTCCCCAGAATCCTTAGTGGAAGGGAAGACACAAGCAAGTTGTTCTCTGATTTCTACACTCATGCCAAATTGCTCCACAACTACAACATACACACTTAAGTATACAGACTAATAGTAAATGGAAAGAAAGGACAGAAATTTCAAGAAGAGTAGCAAGAAGTATATGAGAGGGTTTAAAACCAGGAAGCGGAAGGAGAAAGACTGTAGTTGACATACAATGTTAAAAATACCCCCTATCCCAAATAAGCACTATGAGTAAGGTTTAAAATAGAATTTTAAAATGAGGTGGTCAAATATAATGTTTTTGTTAATACATTTTGTTTCTGTATTTATCTCTAGCATCATGTTACGATGCTATTGTTTCACAATAGCTTGTTATAATACAAAGGTTTTTGTATACTCATGATAGCCATAGGTTTATGAGATAAGACACAGAAATGAAAACATAATGGATAAATCAATTATTCATAAAGTAAAGTGCTAGACAGTGACAAGAAAGGGTCATAGCTTGAAATAGCAACCAAAATCATCTATAGAAAGACCTTATGTATCAACATATGTTTTATATATAAATTATTTAATTCTCCAGTTAACATGGATAAGATGGATTAAAATAAGACCAGTCATATATAGCTTGAAAGTTTTCATCATCTCTTTTAAGAAACAGACTAAATGTGAAAGGCTGTAACAAAATAATAAAAAATGATAGATTAAGCCATAGTCGTATCAGTATAAATATACTTTAAATAGAAAATAGTTAAAATCTATAAGAAAAGTGATTTTTCTATGACAAGAAGTCAGATCACCAAACAATGGATATTTCAAATGTATACTGCAAATATTAATATGCTGAAAGGATAAACTCAAACAAAACATGTGAGGGTCTCTAGCACTCCCCATTCAGCAAACTGACAAGTCATCTAGATATAAAATCTGAACATGACAAAGTACAGTTATATTTTAATCTAAACTGAATGAATCAAAAATATTGACAGAACATTTTATTAAAAGCAGAAAAACACATATTTTTCTCTTTAGCACTTGGAATTTTCTCCAAAGCAGATCATTTAATAGCCTATAAAACATTTCTCAACTAATTTGAAGACAATGAAATCATACCAAGTATTTTTCAAAAACAATGCCATTAAACTAGAGAAAAATAACAATAAAATATTTGGCAACTACACAAATATTTAAAAATTAAACAACTCTGGAACAAATGGTAAAAAAATCAGCATGCCAATTAAGAAAATACTTGAAATAAACAAATGGAAAAGGGATATAAAACCTATGGGACCTAGCAAAGGCAGTAATATGGGACTTTATAGAAAATGACATACCAAAGTAGAAAAATATCTAAAAGGAAAAATGTACATATTATAGTGGGGACATCCTTGTGAATACAGGGGGCAGGGAGGATGTATGGGATGGCTTACAGTCAGAGGGTGGCCTGGGAGGGGAATAAAATCTGGAGTATAAAACTATTTAAAAAGATTAAATAAAATTATATACTTTAAAATAATAATGAACTATAAATAAAAAAATTCCACAAAAGATGTTGAATGCTGTTCCACTACAGAAATTTAAGTTCGGGTTGTAACTGAACAGTAAAGTGCTTTGATATAAAGTGTGAGGCATTTGATTTGATCCATAGAAGGACAAAAAAGGACAAATATTTAAGAATATAAAATAACCTGATTTAATTATTATATAATGTCCAAATGTATTGAACACCACATAATGCCACCAAAATATTGTGAATCAGTTAAAATTAATTAAATTTTATATAAATATTGGGCCATTTCTCTTTTCCAGATGGTAAGATTGTTTTCACATATTGCTTTTTACTATCTTATTTAGTTAATTTAACATTTTTCTTACATCTATATATTGCAAATTGTAATTCCCTTGGCATCATTACCCTCTCTTTTTTCTTTTCCCTTTATTTATACTTCATTTGATATGTACAGATATGATTCTGAATAATATTATATAAAATACAGAATCCACAAAAGAAAAAATATATATTGTCTCTCTGAAATTAACATAGTATATTTGTCTTCAGTCCCATCAGTTTGGCCATTCATTAACAGATTCACTTTTCTTTATGTATAAATACACACACACACACACACACACACACACACACATATATATATGTTTTTTTATCTCTCCTTTGTTTCTAGAAACATACCTACCTAGCCCCTACATTGCCCTATTCTCATTTCCTGGCTGTCCTTTGGGAGACTATGTTGCAAATATTGTCTGGTCAGTAGGTGGTGCATCACAGGTAATGTCTCAGATGGTTATCATACCTCTGAGTAAATCACAGTTGCTGTTTCTTACTGTGTGACCCTCCTTTCAGTGACCTGCTTTGAAGTAGAATTTAAATTACCTGTGAAGCCTCATTCTCCAAATTCCACTTGTACCTCATCAAGTACATTTTTCTGTTAAATTTCTGATCCAGAGTCAGCATGTTGTTGGGCTTTACTTGTGTTGAGTTTCTGACAGTGCGTTTCTTAGAGAATCATGGGCTGCTTCTCTCCCAACTCAGAAAACTTCTCTTTGAAATAGGATTTGAAAGCTATTTCCAGAGGACTTGGATTTTTCCTGTCAGAGAGCCATTTAGAGCTGCTAAGAGCTGCTTCTAGAAAGGTTGCTTAGTCATCACCACCATGTTCTCACAAAATAGTGCTTTCAGGTCTCAACACCACTGGGTCTCATGTCCCTGAGTTCTACAGTGTTACATCCCAACTGTGTCCCTCTATGGTTAAGTGCCTCACAGTTTTCAGTCCCTCTGCTTCACTATTTCTTACTTTTCTAAAACTCTGCTTGATGCTATACACTTCCTGAGGAAGTTGAGAAAGGCACTCTCTACTGTCTTTTTTCTCTCCTCTTTCATTTTGTAATTGAAAAATTGAGAGAGAGAGAGAGAGAGAGAGAGAGAGAGAGAGAGAGAGAGAGAACTCATAAAAATACAAAATTGTACACCATAATATAGGAAGAAAAGACAAGCAAGGTAAATAAATAATTCTTAAAATGCTGACAATACAATGAGACAAAAACAAACAAACAAACATAAAAGAAAACACCCTCACCCAAACAAATGAGTTCACTTTGTGGTGGCCACCTACTGCTTGAGAATGGTGTCCCTATGCTTTTTACACCGAGTGAGACTTTGTTGGATCAAACTAATTTTTCCTTTGTGAGCAGTTGTCAATTGGAGAGAGCTTCTGGGTTAGGAATGGGAAATCAAGTCCAGTTCCCCTTCTCAGTGCTCAGATTTCATTTGGCTTAGATCTGTGCAGATCCTGTGCATGCTGCCACTGTTTCTATGATTTCTTATATGTGTCAGCTTTGTTGTATCTAGTCCTTGTTTCCTTGATGTCTTCAATTTCCACTAATACTGCAAACTTTCTGTCTCCTCTTCCATAGGGTTCTCTGAGTACTGAAGGGGAAATTTGCTGGAGACATATTACTTAGATTCGAGTGCTCAAAAGTCTCTCCCTCTTTGCATATTGCCCAGTTGTGAGTCTCTATTAAATCCCATCTGCTGCAAGTAGACACATACGTGATCATGGCTGAACAAGACACTGTTCTATCTCCTAGGCAGATGTCTCACTATCTTGGTTTTCCTCCTCTTTTTTTTTATTGGTATGGTTTTATTTTCATCATAGATTTCTGAAGTTCTGTTTCTTTTTCTGGAATAAATCAATGTTTTCTCATACTGACTCTTGTTTGCTGGTTTATTTTGAGGCATTCTTTAGGCTGCCATCTTACCTGGAAGTACTATTTGTCAGCATTTAAATATGATTTTTCTATGCATTGCTATCTCTCCATTTATTTATTTAGAATATATTAAGAATCTTTTTATGAGGGGGGAATCCCTTTTCAGTTTTTTCTTTCAATTTATTCTTTAATCTCTTTTTTATAGTCCAGACTTTATCCCCTTCCCAGTTCACCCTTTGACTATTCCACATCCCATACCTCCCCCTCTGCCCCTGTCTGCAAGAGGATGTTCCCACGAACTCCCCACCAGACCTCCTCACACTCTGGGGCTCAAAGTGTCTTGAAGGTTAAGGTGCATCTTCTCTAAGTCCAGACCTGGCAGTCCTCTGCTTTATATGTGTCAAGGGGCCTCAAATCAGCTGGTGTATGCTGCCTGGTTGGTGCTACAGTGTCTGAGAGATCTCAGGAGTCAAGGTTAGTTGAGACTGCTGGTCTTCCTATAGGGTCACCCTCCTCTTCAGCTTCTTCCAGCTTTTCCCTAATTCAACCACAGGGGTCACCAGCTTCTGTCCTTTGGTTTGGAGTAAATATCTGCACCTAACTCTTTCAGTTGCTTATTGGGCCTTTCAGAGGGCAGTCATGATAGGACCCTGTTTGTAAGCACACCATAGCATCAGTAATTGTGTCAGGCCTTGGGGCCTCCACTTGAGCTGGATCCCACTTTGGTCCTGTCGCTGGACCTCCTTTTCCTCAGGTTCTTCTCCACTTTTGTCCCTGTAGTTTTTTCAGATGGAAATAATTCTGGATCAGAGTTTTGACTGTAGGATGGCAACCCCATCCTTCCACTTGATGTCTTGCCTTCCTGCTGGAGGTGGGCTCTACAAGTTCCCTCTCCCCACAGTAGGGCATTTCATCTAAGGTAACCTCCCTTCGAGTCCTGAGACTCTCTTACCTCCCAGGTCTCTGGTATATATTTTAGAAGGTACTCCCACATCCTACCTCCAGAAGTTGCCCATTTAGATTCTTTTTGTTGGCCCTCAGGGCTTCAGTCCTGTTCCCCATCCCCTTGTCGTGTGTGTGTGTGTGTGTGTGTGTGTGCGCGCACGCGCGCGTGCACACGCGTCCTCTCACGTTCTGTGCATACTGAATCACCTTATTTTGTCCTTTAACCTAGAAATCAACCACTGTACTATAGAATATATACAGTGAGCCTCTGCCTCTACCTAACCAATTACGTCATCGTTATTGCTACTTATTTCCTTAGTTTCTTGGTTAGACTATGCTATTGAAGTATATTTTCCCTGTGGTAAAATTGTTCCTTAGAAAGTGTAGCCTTGTGCACACACAATAGCTAATCATTCTTTTTTTGTGAGTTGTTTTAGCAAATTAAGTTTGGATATTTTAACTTTTCATGCTTTTCTCTGCTAAATAGAATATTTCTGTTAGGCTCACACCCAGCTATTAATTTACAACAATGACCACTGTTTGCTGCCTTTGATACTGTCCAAGACTTTGAATTATTATACAAAATGATCCAATAAATTATCTCTCTTTTTCAGGTGTGAAAGACTGGCTCTAGTTAGGCTTTTAGCTATCATTTGTCCAGACTATCTGCTAAGACAGGTAACATTTTTTTTAAGCTTCCAGGTTCACTTTAATTGTTTACAACAAAAAAGAATTTCATTGTGTGTTACAGAGCTTAATGGCTTAGTTTTCTGCAACACTGTTCTAAATAAAGATTTTATAGAACAGTTCCTGATCTCCGTGTTCTTAAGATTTCTCTCTCACTTGTTAGGTTTAATCAACTTAATAAGAGTCATCTGAGAACCTTAACAGAAAAAAATGCCTGCTTCAGATTTGCCTGTAGGCAAGCCTTTGGGAAGTCCTTTGTTGATTGACTATTGTTTTAGAAATGCCCATCACACTGTGGGAGGTGTCATCCCTAAGCAGAGGGTCTGAGATGTATAAGAAAACATAGCTGAGTAAGACAGAAGAAGCAAGCCAGTAAGCAGCATTCTTCCATGGTCTTTAATTCAATTCCTGCCTCCAGCTTTTATGCCCTAACTTCTTGGCATGAAGGTAAACTACACTGTGAAATAAAATTTTTCCTTCTCAAGTTGCTTTGGTCATGGTATGATTCATAGCAATAAAAAATAATGAAGACATTCCGGCCAAAAACACTGAGCCTCCACTGCTAGTGTTCTGGGTGTGAGGACTTTCTTGAATGACACTCTGGTTTGTGACAAGGATACAAGTGGCAATCTCCTATCATCAAAACTTGGCTCTACTGATATGCAACATTTACTCTAATTGAATTTAATTGCAAAATATCAAGGATGAAGATTCTTGAAATGCAGTACCAAAGTTAGAATATTTATCTGATTGAAGGCTTGGCATAAATAGGCTCCTTCCTATGATCTTATCATCTGTAAACACCTGCACCTTAGTTCCTGCATCATTTAGCTATAAGAGATAAGAAATGCTGGTGGTCTCTGCTTCAGGCAGATAATGGAGACTTTGGAATCTGTGAGCTAGCAAGTCTTCTTCACCATATTGGCTGAGAACAATATTTTTTCAAAGCTAGAAAAATGTAGAGCGTGCCTCAAGTGCTCCATTCTCATTATCCTTACTAAATTTAAGTCAATTTACATGCCTAAATAAATGTTCATTTATTCAAATAATCACCTGCATAAAATATTTAATCTTGTATTGTCTTTAACTGTTTAAGTTTTTTACTGAAATTTGGAAATTTTTCATACATGTGTACTATATATTGTTATGATATTGACCCCATTGTGCTCTCCTATGTGTTTCTACTTCTGGATATTCTTCTTCATTATCCTCTTCCTAATTTCATGTCTTTAATTTGTAGGTGCCTTCTTCAGGAAGCCATAGGTTCTGTTTTTCCATGTTTCCAATGGCCTTGTCACATCCAACAGACATTGTTTCATAGCACCCATTCTCATTCTCCAGCTCTTAGATTTTTTTTTCTGCCCTCTAGTTGACGATGTTTCTTATTTGAGTGAGCACAGTTCTTATCAGCCCTTTGGTCAGTTTTGTGTCTATGCATTAATGATCACCCATTGAAAGAAAAAAAACAAAAAAAAATACAACAACAAAAACCTCCTCTAACCCAGGCAGAAAGCAACATTAGGCTAAGGATACAAACACAGATACAAAAAGAAACTTTGGCTACATGTCTGTAAAGTTAGTAGTAAACTGCTTCATAGGGCATGTGAATGCTCCAGCCATAGAATTTTTTTTTTAACCAGGTTTATAGTATGAGATGAGAATTGCCTCCAGTGGAGTCAGAAATCAACTGGATATAGCTCAAATAATAATGCCACAATTGCTTCAATGAAAAAAATTTTTGCCAGGCTGATTAGTGTTATAGCACGCAGGTCCACAATTAGGTAAGAACATTTTGGTCTACTATTAAGTAAGACCTTTCATCTTAGTTAGTGTTGTATTGAATGTGAAGAGATACCATAACCATATCAACTCTTTTAAAAGAAAGCATTTAATTGAGGCTGACTTATAGTTTCAGAGATTATCTTCAGGGCAACAAACATGGTGGCACTCAGGCAGAAATAACTGAGAGTTCTACTTTAGGATCCACAGGTGCCAGTGAGAAAGAGAGAGAGAGATGAGAGCGAGAGCGAGAGCGAGAGCGAGAGCGAGAGCGAGAGCGAGAGCGAGAGCGAGAGAGAGAGCGAGAGAGAGAGAGAGAGAGAGAGAGAGAGAACACCTGAGTCGTCCTGGCTTAGGTTTAGGTTTATAAAACCTTAAAGCTCACCCCCAGTAACATACTTTCTCCAATGAGGCCATGCCTACACTACTAAATAATGCCACTTCATAAGCATTAAGATATTTGAGTTAATGAGGTATTCAAATCCTCACACCATTAATGGGTTTTATTCCCCAGCAGCTTGTTTAGCACCTTCTGGAATTGTTAATGCTCACCAATAGAGAAAAAGGTTACAGCTTAGTTACAGCTTGATTTATCTGTGTATGGTCTGTTCAGGGGGAGGTTTTATACAATGCCATTAATAATAATTTGTTTTATATTCCCTTTCAAATTCTTAAAATATAAAGCATCTTTTAAATGTTTTTAAAAGTACACTCTGTTCTATTGTTTTAGACATCCATCCCTTGCTCTTCTTTACCTGGTATATTTGTTTATTGTAAAATATTCTTATACTTTTAGAAATTGGTACTTTTAAAAGTTTCAGAAATATAGTGTCAAAATTGTTTTCAGAATATTTTTTTCTTATGACACCATTCATATAAATGCCAAACAATATTAATGGACTGAAATAAAGAAGTTTTGATTCACATACAAATGTATAGACATATACATGAAATATTAGTGAAAGTAATGCATAATGCCTTGTCTCTGAGTGCTCACAAATATAATTATGAACACCTACAAAATAAACCATGTGTCCATGACAAAATAGCATTCAAGATGTTTTCTTGAAGGATAAAATCATTTGCATTTTGTTCTGTAATCTTTGAGTACATTTTCTTTATCCCAGAATTAATTTATTCTCACTATATTGATATACTTAAAAATTAAATGATATCATATAGAAAACATAAAGAAATCTGATAAGAAATTATATTTTAAAACTCCATGAAATAAACATTTATGGTTTCATAACATATCAATATTATTCAGTATTTGAAATAAGAATAAATATTATAATCTGCACACACTTTAAGATGCTTCTAATTTCTGCTAAATCAAATATATTTATTATATGCAGTAGAATTTAGATTTAATGAATGTTTCAAATAAAATAAAATTATAATTATTTTAGGAATGATTAAGTATGTCCTCTAACACTACTTCTTTAAATACAGTGTGTTTTACTTACATTCATACCTCTTCATCGCAACATAATTATGTAAGAAATGGAGCCGTTAAAGTCCTTTTGTAAAGTTATGACTGAGAATGATTACCAATTTGTAAGACCAATGAAAATGGTGTGTTTCTTGATGTAGAATGTAGCTAAAGAAAAATTTACCCTACTGTAAGAATTCTTTCGAAATTAGATTATTAATAAACTTGCAGTTGTATTCAAATGTAGAACTGAGCTTTTTCTTTTCTTCTTTTTTTTTCTTTTTCTCTTTCTTTCTTTCTTTCTTTCTTCCTTCCTTCCTTCCTTCCTTCCTTTCTTTCTTTCTTTCTTTCTTTCTTCCTTTCTTTCTTTCTTGTTTTTTGATACATTACTTAATTTTCCATACTGTAGCTAGCTTTTTCCAAGAGAGATAATTCTGCCAAGGGATAAGAAAACATTTGAGTGTTTTCAAATCTAAAACAGTACTATGCAGTTCATTTATGCATTAGAATTATCTGCAAAGCTTTTACATTTTATCTTTGTGTGTGTATTTTGGGGTGGACTTTGTGAGTAGAAATGTATATGTGCCCCCAGGAAGTGTTTAAACATCAGAAAACAAACTTGGATGTTGGTCCTTACATCCCAATTTCAAGCATAGTCTCTTTGTAGTCTCTTATTAAGAATACAAGGATAACTGGATACTTAACTTTCTGAAATTCTGTCATTTTTCCTCTAATATTGTATTACCATGCCTAACTTTTGAAATAAAGAACATTCTAGGCATACAAAATTAGTTACTCACATTTATGCGGCAAGTTCCTTAACCACTGAGTTTTGTTCCAAACACAGGAAATCTTTTTCGAACACTGTTGCCATAGATAACTACATATAGTAGCTGTAAGTAAGTATTTCCCAATTTTCACTCAAAATTTTAATGTAGGTATTCTGGTTTGCATTGCATGTGTGTATATGTTGACTGTCTGGATGCCAGAGGCTTATTTGAAATCCCTTTAACAGTAACTCACCACCTTATTCTTTGTCAGTGTCTTATAATGAACTAAGAATAATTCAGCTAGAATGGCAGGGCAGTGCTCACTAGGAATATTGTCTCCACTTCTCTAGTACTGAGATTACTGATGCCCATTGCTGCACCCTGTATTTATGTATGTACTTTCCGAACTGAGCTAGTTTCTCATCTCCTTAGTATTTATCTTTAACAAAATTATGGCAGAATCTGATGGAGCTGGTCTACAGATATTTGGAGAAAAACAAATAAAAATCTAGAGTAATTACTTTTGAAGTTATCTTTTATCTTGTCCATAAAAATCAACCTTATGACAGTAAAGCAGGCTCCTAGAGATCGAAATACTAAAGAGGAGATAGTCTTACGAGGTAACAAACATGAATCTATAAATAAAAATACACGACTCATATTCTAAACAATTATGTTTACATTTTTTATAATTTTGGATAGCATGCAAAAGCTTATTTTGGTCAAAATTTATTTTGTTGTGTGTATTTGTATGCAGAGTTATAAAACATAGGATAGAATGAAACTCTCTTAATAAAATGCACCTGTTGTAAAATCAAGTATTCTCCCTCTTTCTCTCAAATAATAATATTTTATTTTTACAAGTAAACATTACAATTTTAATATCATCTTAACATTTCTACTAATCACTTATCCATTATTAGATATTGAAATTCAATTTTTATTTTAGTTATGCTAGCTAGTGCAGCTGTACACATTTGAGCAAAAGCTGTCAAACTTCTTAAAAATATATGATGTTTTTATCTTACTTTATTTTTGGTTTTTCAAGACAGGGTTTCTCCTTGTAGCCCTTGAAGTCCTAGAACTCTTTCTGTAGAACAGGCTGGCTTCAGACTCACATAGATCCAACTCCTTTTGCCTCCTAACTGCTATAATTAAAGGCATATGCCATCACCACCTGGCTTGAAATTGTTTTATAAGTTTTATGTCTTCAGAAAGGGTCTCTGATAGTTTAAATAATAATAGCCCCGATAGGCTCATACATTTGAATGTTTGGTTCCCATTTTGGAACTGTTAAGGAAGGATTATTAGGTATGACCTTAATGGTAGGGGTAGGCTTTGAGCTTTCATATAAGTTTATGCCAGGCCCATACCCTTCCCCTACTCCCGTATACTTGGTGAAAGATGTAAGTTCTCAGCTACTGCTCCAGCACCATGCATTCCTGCCTGATGCCTTGCTTCCTGCCAATATAGAAATAGACTAACAGTCTGAAACTCTATGCAAGCCTCCAAAGCATTTTCTTTTATAAGTTGCCTTGGTCATGATATGTCTTTATAGTAGTATAACAGTAACTAAGACAGGATCTCACTAGACTGTCCAGATTAGCCTCAAACTTGTAATCCTTTTGCCTTAGCTTTTCAAGTACTAGAATTAAAGCGCACAACCCCTATGCCGGGCTAACATGTACAATTTTGTGATGGAACTTGCATTTCAATAAATATTATTTCCTATAGTGGCTGTGTAATATTAAATACCTATTTCTATATTATTTTCCATAACTAATATTTTCTATATTTGCTATTCTAGTTGTTTTAGTGTGAAACATTCCATTTGTGTGTGTATATAACTTTTTAAAATAATTAACAAAAATACTAAACTTTTAACCCAGTTTTAAGCAGATTACTGTTAGCTCTGGGAATAGTGTTGTATAGCATATCCCTTGAACTCATTCTTCCTACATAATTAAAAATGCTTACCTGCTTCTACAACATTCCTCAGCATTCCAGCCCTTATAACAATGCCTCTATTTCCTTTTTATTCATTTGAATTATTATAAAAAGTTTCATATGAGCCCTTATCATATCTATCCTTTTGATGCTTCCAGAGCCCCTCTGCTTCCTAAATGTATTTCCATTCCAATTTCATGTCCTTTATTTTTTATTAATAATCTATTAAGTCCAATTAGTGGTATCTACATTCATGAGTGTGGGGTCATCTTCTTGGGCATGGGTAGTCAACCAGTGGTCACCCCAAACAAAAGTGACACTCCATCCCTAAGCAGCTAATATTGACTACTTCAGATTTTTTATATAAAGGAATGGATTTGGTACCTTAGTGGCCCTGCTGTGAATGGCTGATTCGATTTAGCATAATGTCTTACATGCCCATCTGTATACTTATATAAAACACAATTTCCTTCCATTTTAAAAACAGATAATATTTTTCTATATTCATTTTAAAAATCCATTTGTCTGTCATGAATATTTGTATTGTCTATCTCTGAAGTGGTGAGAACTACTACAATAAACAGAGAATTGCACTCCCCTGGGAATTAATATTGCTATACAATTTACTAGTTCTAATTTTAATAGCTTTAGAATTGATCAATGTACCTTCCAAATTTTGACACAGAATTGTTCCTGTCTAAAAGGAACAAATATGTGTGGGACTACATAAAAGTATCTTGGTTCATGGTTGGGCATGGGCCTCGAACCCCGAGAATCCAAGGGAGAAACGGCAGGTGTTTGGTCACATCCCCAGAACTCGGAGTCCTGACATGCAGTCTAGTTTCCATAGACCTACATTGTTCAGTCAAGTAGGCCATTACAGCCCCTTCCAAAGTGCACAGGTAGAGGGTGTGACTACAGGTCTCAAGCCCTAGGGATTTACATACTAATGAAGGCCAGAGGGCAGAGTAAATTAAGCATTCTTCCCAGAACCTCCCCCTTTCTACCTCCCTACTTAAGTCATCTTCCCTGAGTTTCAGGGGGGGGACATCCAGATCCACCTACCATCTGTCATGAAAATAAACCCTTTTGGAAATATGGACATTCTCATATCATTGGGGCCTGGTGCCGCCAAAGTCTCCAGCCTCTGGAACCTTAGACCTTTCTCCTTTTTGTGGGGCCTGCCACATGGAAAGCCTCCAGGACACCACTGTGGGCTATTTTCCCACATTTGCACAACCAACGTGGAGCCATGAACAGCCATGCAGCTACTAAAACTAAACAAGCTAGTCGAACAGCCTTCTCTCAGCCAAGCAAATTGCCAAACCCCTTTTCTGTAGGACTCAGTCTGGGGCGTCCCTCTCCCTCGCCCTTGTTTTTCTCGGCTGTGGATCAGCTGGTCGTGTGCCCACATGCCCCCAGTCTCAGTCCTTTCGCAGCCTCTCAGTTGTCTGAGAGCCCAAGGGCTTGAGACCAGTTGGTCTCTGGCCACCTTCTAGCCCAGGGATCCCCAATCCAAGAGCTCGGCACCCCTGTGAAACCAGACTGAGTGAGAATTCCCCATGCCATGTGGGGCCCTTCCGCACTAGCCTGGTGTTGCAGGGGATAAACTCAGCCAAGATCCCGTGTGCTCCTGCCATGCTGAGCTACAATCCCAGCCTAATTTGCTGTGGCAGGCGCATGGACCCACAACGCAACAGAGACTCATTCCCGTGCATGCCCACACATGGGCTTACATCGTTCCCTACATATATGAAGCAGGAAAAGTAACTCAGTGAAAGGCCTAACTTAGGATCAATCCCATGAGTGGGCACCAAACCCTGATGCTATTACTGATGCTGTGTTGTGCTTGAGGACAGGAGCCTAGCATGGCTATCTTCTGAGAAGCTCTACCAGCACCTGACTGAGACAGATGCAGATACTTACAACCAACCATTGGATTGAGGTTGAGGACTCTGATGGAAGATTTAGGGGAAGGATTGAAGGAGCTGAAGGGAATGACATTCCCATAGGAAGATCAACAGTTTAAACTAACCAGGACCCTCGAGAGCTCCCAGAGATGAAGCTACCAAGCAAAGAGCATACAGGGGATGGTCTGTTGTCCCTGACACATATGCAGAAGAGGACTGCCTTGTCTGGCCTCAATTGGAGAAGATGTGCCTAATCCTGTAGAGACTTCCCTTCCCAGGGAAGGGGGATGCAGGGGAGATGAGGTGAGGTGAGAAGACAGAGAGCACCCTTTCAGAGGCAAAGGGGAGGGGGAGGTGGTGAAGAACTCTGGGAGGGGATACTGGAAAGGGTAGGAACATTTGGAATGCAAATAAAACAATTTTAAAAATTGTAAAATATATTTTTTAAAATGTATATTATTCAGTACTGTAAAAAGATCATCTCTACAGCCCACTAACAGTATATAAAAGATCCATTTCTACATATTCTTTTATATTTCCTCCCTTCTAAGCATTACAGCAGATGTAAGGTGATATAACTCTGTGTTTTTTATTTCTACTTAAATGCTGACAAGAAATGTTGAGCATTTTGCCTGTGTGTAAAACTTCTTTGAATATATATATATATATATATATATATATATATATATATATATATATATCTCCAAATCTGTTATTCATATTTGTATTTGGGTAGCTTAAAAACAGTGTGGAGAAAGCAGGTGCTACAAAAGATTATAAATTTGGAATAGTAGACAATAGTTACAGATATACTAATGTGGACATTGGAAAGAGCATGAGGTTTCAACCCTACACAAAGAAATAAGGAATGTGGAGAGTGCAAAAAACACACCAACTTGTTATCTAGTATCAACTGTTCAGCCCTGAAAATGTAGATACATGTAGCATTACACAGAAAGAGAAGCTTATATTTAGAGATCCACATGTATATACACATATGCATATAACAACAGTTAATGAAAATAGAACCCATAAATTTGAAAAAGAGCAAAAAGGGATATATGGGAGTTTTTGTAGGGGAAAAGCAAACAAAGAAATGATGAAATTATATTGTAATCTCAAAAAATAAAATAAGCAATTAAAAACACAGCATGGAATGACTTCTTTGATCTCCGTCCAAAGATGAGAGCTATGGGTCAGGATATGATTTCTTCATACCATCCTGAGTAGCATCTTAGAGTTACCAACATTTTAAATAAGTAGGTCTATAATCTAGCCCTGACTCTATATGAGCCTTATCTCCTTTAGTGTGAATTTGAAACAGTTTTACTTTTATTTAATAGAAAATTATTAAGTTTTTGTGAGGAGTAATACTGAATTTGCATAAGCATTTGAATAATATTTTCCAACTCATTAATTCTAACAAATGTGTTTACCTTTAGTTTTATGTTTTAAAAGATTTTGCAACCATTGTGAAGTCTTCAGTATACCAGTATCTTATTTTCTTGCTTAAATTTGTTCCTAATATCTTATTTTTCTTTTCTATACCAACTATTACTTTAGTCTTTTTCTGCTTACATTCATTTCAGGATGGCTCATTGTTAATGTATAAAGGCAAATTATTTTTTATTTACTAATTTTTAATTTTACTAAAATGTTAAATTGCATTTTGACAAATTACCATTACATATGATCATAATATACACAATGATTTTATTTGTATGTTAATCTTATATATCTTAGTCACTGAAGTCATTTACTAATTCAAATACTTTTACTGATGTCTTTACAATTTTTTCTAGAAGAGGTCAGATTCCTAATTATAATGATTTTGTCCTTCTTTTATGTATTACCTGGCTGTTTATTAAGGTTGAAGAGATGCTTCAGCAGTTCAGAGCACATAATGGACTTGCTCAGGACTGAAATTTGGTTTCTATCCCCTACTTCATGCAACACACATTCATCTGTAACTCCAGCTCCAGGGGATCGATCTGATATGCTTTTTTTGTCTCTGGTAGGCTCCTTGTACACTGTAAACATAGCAGCATATATATATATATATATAGTTTTATAAAAGTTTTCTGATTTATGAATTTGGTGCTGTAAGATTGGAAGCATCTCCTAATCCTTTTTCTTCTTCCCCATGGAGTTTTGTGATTTTTAAACCTATCAGATCTTACAGAGAAAGCATCCTGTTCTGACCTTTTAATTTGTTTCTAGTTGATTCCACCAAACTATGTATGCTATATAAGTGTCCCATGTTGAGTAGAAAACAAAGAGTTAAATGTTAGAAAAATATTCCATTCTGTTATTCTTTCATGAGGGAGAAACAAAAGCTTCTGTGTTCTCTCTCAGTCACAAAGTGTAGAGCTGTGACTACCAAAGTAAGCCACCTGGTACTTTTCCTTTTTTCATAACTGCTCTGTGAGTGATCTGAAATAAGAATGAAGCCTGTATTTAGACAGCATACTAAATGGGTACAATGGCAGAAATTCTTATTTCTTCTCCCTCCCCTTTAGAAGAGAAATCTCAGTTCTTTGACTTTAGATTATTTGATACTTTGTCTCTTATATTAGCTATTATTTTTACCTTTGCATGTGATAACTACTTCCCTTAGCACCATTCAGATCCATACTGTTTATGTCACTATTAAATATTTTAAAGTCTTTGCCAACAATCACTGGGCCATAAGTAAGAGTGTATATCTCAAAGGTTTCAATTCTATTCTGTTGATCTACATTTTTGTCTTTAGGTAAACATGACTTCTTAAAATTAATGGCCCTTTGTAGGATATTTTGAAATTAGGAAGGATGTCTTCTAAATTTATTTATTTTTTTCTTGAAAACCTTTTGGCTATTTGGAGTACCTAATTTTTCTATCAATTTGAGAATTGGTCTTTTTAACTTTATAAAATAAAATGATTACTAGGATATTTACTTGGAGGTGATTGAGTGTTAATATAATCTTAACACCATTATTGATTTCTAGTAAAATTTAATAACCATATATAATTATAGAAAGTAAAGGTTTTCATTATGATATTTCCACATATGCATACAATATATTTTTTATATTCCACAATAGTAAATTCTTATTCTCTTTCCATCTACACTAATTTTATTTTCAGTAATAGTTCTCACTTTTATGTCTTATTTTTTTCTGCCATAGGTTCTAAATATGGTAGAGAGAATATAACATTTGTTCTGTGGAGTTAGAATATTTTATTTAACTTGATAGTTTGTAGTCCTAACCCTTTCCTGAAAATGAAATGATTTTGTTACTCATGTAGCTGAGTAAATCCATATTGTATATACATACAATTTGTACATAATTTGGGTACACTGAGTAGTACAGGAATAAAAGAGAGTATATCTCTACAGTAAACTAGCTTTTATTCTTTGATGATACATCCAAAAGCAATATAGCTAGATCATATGGATGTCTAATTTATAATGCTTTTAGAAACTTCGAAATTGATTTCCATAGTGATTCAATTATTATATATTTCCATCAGTTCCTTTATATACAGTATATACAGTTTCCTCCCACCCACAATCATCAGCAATACTTTTCTTGATAATAATCATTCTTATGAAGGCAAGATAGAACTCATTTGTAATTTTGATTTACATTCATAAGATTACTAATGTTTATGAACTATATCATATATATATATTTGCAGTTGGATTCTTATGATAAGTCCAGTTTGAACATGAGAGATTTCTTCTTTTAATTCATGCAGTAGGTTTTTATCCATTGTCTAGCAACCTAGAACTTGAAATCAGAGATTCATCTGTATTTGACTATCAAATACTGGGATTAACAGAATGTGCCACAGCATCCAAGTCCATGTTTATGTTTTATTTTGTAGAATTTAATTTCCAAGAATATTACTAATATTCTTACAAGAGTATATATCAAAGACATTGGCCTATGTTTTAAGTTTTTATTATGTTTTTATATGACCTGGACACCAGAAAAATACTAATGTTTTAGACCAAATTGAAAATGTGTCTTCTTTTGTTATAGTTTGTGAGATATTTTGAGGAGGAAGTTAGTTTTTAAAAGTCAAGTGGTATTAATCAGTGAATCCTTCCATTCTAGTATTAGACATTTTTTTTGTCCTGAGAATTAAAAAAAATCTTGTTTTAATAATTTTACTCATTATTGGCTAATGTTAGCATTAGATGTATTGATTGTCTGGTTTGATTATGTTAAGGTATCAGTCAGGAAATATAGCAGTCCAGAGGAACTGTGATCATGCTATAGTTGATATATATTCATATAATATGTTCTAATTTATAAACATGCTAGTATACTTTACTCCTAGTAATTTACCCTAAACCTTAACTTTTAAATGCTACACAGCCTCTCAAAACAGTGCCATCATCTTGGAAACTTGAGTTAGTCATTTAATATCTTACTTGTAACATGACAAAAAGGTCTTTGTAGATGGTCATTAAGTCTTAATCTATCAATTGTTTTTTTTTCTGTTCTTTTATCCAGTTGAAACCATTGTAATTACAATGACCTGAGCTTTCTGTAAGGCTTGGGACTAAATCCAGTGCTATAAACATTCTAGGTCAGCACATTATCACTAAGTTTTATCCAATACCCCATCATGAGTATATTAATACCAACAACATTATTGCTAGAGTTGAAGAGATATAGCAGAAAAGAAAATCAGAAAAGCTTCATGTTTGAGAAGGACTTCATTGTATTCCTACACGAGGACAAATGGGAGGCCTGAAAAGAAGTGTGAGTGAATCCTCTAAGTAAAACTCTCTTGTAGCACATACAAAGAAAATATCATTAGCTATTGGTAATCCACATATTTAAATGGCCCCTGTTTGAACTCTCATAATTTCAATACCTGTCTGTTCTTCCAGAAGTTGGCATTGGGAGTGCCAAAATGCCTCTTTCCTAGTGGAGCTCTGGAATTGTTTTAGTTAAAAGTCATTTTAGATATGACATTATCACTGTTGATTCAGTTGTCAGTTATTAAGTTATCAGGAAAATGAATTTTATGAGAGAAATACATTTTATAATGTGTCATGATGAAATACACTATTGACTTTTGACTTGAAGTTATAGGTGTTTAAAAACTGTGGTAGCAGCACTTGGAAGGCAGAGGCATGAGGATAACAAGTTTTAGGCCAGACTGCACTATATAGTGGGAGCCTGTCTCAAAAACAAATGAGGACTGGGTTGGAGCTTAGTGTGGAGCTCTTGCCTAGCAAGTGCAAGCCCTAGACTCTCACCTCAATATTGCGAAAGCAAAACAACAGATCAGCTTTTAATGGGCAGTCCCAGGAAGTAATGAGCAGCCTTCTGTGTAGATTCTGTCAGGGCAGAAGAGCCTCAGAGGAACAAGTTAAAGAAAGAATGGCAGAGCCAGGCACTGCTGCTCCTCATTGGATTGTTGCGATTTGCATTCCTTTGCTGAGTCCACATTGTTACAGACATTTTGCTATTCACTTCTGATTCATGGAGAAGACAGACCCAGAGGCTATCCATATAGGCAACTGACTTGTCTATTTTCTTCTTTTTACATGATTATGTCTACTGCCTCATCTTGATTTATAAGCAAACCCTACAGAAATAAATGTTTTGTGGATTATCTAAAAAATAAAACAGAAAATATTGCTGTTATTTTTGGTGAATAAAATCAATTTTGTATAGTTAAAAAAAAAAGAAAACTAGTATCTAAAATCTGCATCCAAATAGCTCTGAATTCTGGACAACAGCCTAAACAGTTTAGAAGCTCATTATCCCTTATGTTTTTCATAAATAGACAAAATTAATATAAACATTGACTTCTTCATTGTGAAATTAAACCAAGTCTGGCTTAACTTCTAACATATAGAGACATTCAGATGATATACTTGTTTTATGTTGCATTGCCCTTGTTAATATTTTATGGAATTAAAGAAAATAACTACACATTTTGCAAATCAATACTTCTGAAAACTTGTTCTGAGAAGCTTTGGCTGTCATAGGAAGTTTAGGAGACACACAAGGTCAAAACCATTTTTATAGCATTGTTATTATTTCATTTTCCCTGAGTTGATATTTGCAACTGTAGAGTGAAAATAGCACTGAATATGCATGTGGAGCCTTTTTATTTATAGATATTTACAAGAAAAACGTGCATGAACAAACATTTAATTTACTTGATCAACTGTTAAATCTATTTATCTTGTTAAATTTTTACTGTGGACTACATGTACTATATGTAAACTTCGTATTCTATGTGATGAAAATTGAAATTTGAACCACAACTCTTTTATTATTGAAGGTAGACAATTGTGAAATTTCCAATGGTAGAGTTACAAATTCAACTAGGGACTTCTGTTCTTCTTTGTTGTTATTTTGCTTCAACAAAGCTTACAGAATAAATTATGGCCATTCTATGGTTATCAGCTGAAATTTTCTTGAAACAGTAAAGTCAGTCTGTAGTTTGGAGGAAAACAATTTAATTTGTTAGCAATTAGAAATGTAAGCTTTCAAGTGAAAATTTTACTTGCAGAAAACTTGTATCCATCACTGTTGCCTTGACAGGTTTAACACATCTGAAGACTTCAATAATGAGCCAGTAATAGAGTTTCTGGATACGTCTTTCTGTGATGTTGTACCATGATTCATCAATATTTGGCTGTTCTGCATAACTCATTAAACCAATGGTTTTCAAATGAGTAATGAGTGATATGTGAGATAATGTGTGCATAAAAAGTATTCAAATTTGAAAAATGGACTACTGGATTTGAGTCTAGGTAGCTGTGTGGTTTATAGTTCCACATTGTAAGCTGCCTTTAATAATGTATGGGGAGTAGCTCATTTACTATTTTACCTTATTATGTGATGAAGATTTTTTGAAAGTTTTACAGTTTTAATTTGTAATATTATGTTTATTTTAATAGATGTAACAAAACTCTCATTTAGATTCTTAAGGTATTTTTAAGTATTTTATGCATATGAATGTTTTGCCTAAATATGTATCTGTGAACCATGTGTGGACCAGATGCCCACAGAGGCTAGAAGAGGTGCATTTGGATAACCTGGAATGAGTTAAAGATGGTTGTAATTCCCCAGTACCATTCCAGGTAGTATAGAATAGTAGCCACTGCTCTCAATCACTGAGCAATCTCTACAGCCTCACTAATGAGCCAGTAACAGAGTTTCTGATTATCATTTTCAGTGATAACATACCATGATTTATCTATATCAGAATCTCAAAATATTATAAAATTATCAAAAGCATAATGGAGGTACCAAGAGTAAAATTTTGCAGATACTTAAAAAGGCTAGAAATTGAAAAGCAGGACTACAATCTAAATTTTAGCTTAAATAAATTGAGTCAATTAGCAAATAAAATAACCACTTGTGCATAATAAATAATCCCTCAAAAGTTTAAGTGTCCATCAGGTAGTACAAAACAAATTTTCATTGTTTCTTTTGAATTGTGATTTAGAGTGGAATGACTTATAATCTGTGAGTATAATGGCATTCAGAGGTCTTGACTAAATGGATATAAATGAAAATGTAATCAGTGATCCATGCTTAATGAATGGTTTCTACATGAGTCTTTTCACTTGGAGGATTCTTTTTAATTAATTAATTAATTAATTAATTAATTTTTGATATATTCTATTTCTGCTCAAACCAATCATGTTCTTGGGAATTTGGAGAAGGTCTGCTGAACTTTCTTTGTTTAATAGTCTGAATTTTAGACTCATTGTTTTAAACTCATGTTCCATAATCATGGTTCTAGCATAGTCAGTGTACCCAGAGAAATAGATATAGCAGTGAGATTCGTAGAAGGAAAGCATGTTTTAAAATGATTTGTTGTTTCTTGTCTTTTCTCATTTTCTCTTTACCATTTTCCTTTCTTTTTTCTTTTTTCTTTCTTTCTCCCTTCTTTCTCATTTTGTGTTTCCTTTTTTAAATGTTGGTAAGCTCAAAAACTGAGATTTGCACTTAGTAAATATGGACTCTATTATAATCTCAGCCCTGTGGTTTGGTTGGGTTTTAAAACTTCAAGTGCAATAGACTCCATGCCTATATAACATTTTTTTTCTTTTCTTTTTGTTTGTATCCTAACAAAGAACGATGGCATTCCTTTGCTATAAAGTCAGGATTCATCGATGAGGGACCACTGTGTTTATATGAGAATATGAGAATATGATTTAAAGTGTAGCTTCACTAGCCCCAGGAAGTTGGGTATCTTTCTAGTTCTATGCATAATTCACATCCTATTGAGTGTGGGTCATGAGTCAACTTAGGTAGTTATGGATTACCACTGATTTGTGAGGACCACTTACTAAACATTTTTTGTGTACACTGTCATGCTGGTAGTTGTAATGATAATTGTTGAGGTTTAAAGATAGTACAACTGTGATAGGGCTGTTTGGTTTTCTTCCTCGGCATTTTATGAGATATAATCCAGAAACATGGAAAACAGACCACAGTAAAAACTTTCAGGTCAGAACCAGCCTTAATCATCCAAGTCCTGGGTCCTTGATGTACAGCTTCTTCTGTAATAGTTGCCCACCTTCAACACTTTAAAGGTATCCAAGGGCTACAATATTAATGTACATATTGCTTTGGAAGTTTATTGGGCTACCCTGACTGTGATGGTTTGAATATGGTTGGTCTAGGGAATAGTATTATTAGGAGGTATGGCCTTATTGAAGCAGTTATACCATTGTTGGAGGAAGTGTGTCACTTTGGGGGTGGGCTTTGAGACCCTTCTTTTAGCTGCCTAGAAGCCAGTCTTCTCTGGTTGTTCTTTGGAACAAGATGTAGAACTCAGCTCCTCTATCAACATGCCTGCCTGGATGCTGCCAGGCTTCTCACCATGATGATAATGGACTAAACCTCTGAACCTGCAAGCCAGCCAAAATTAAATGTTGTCCTTAAGATTTGCTTTAGTCATGGTGTCTCTTCACATCAATGAAAACCATAACTAAGTCACTGACCAATTATTTTGAAGAAAATTTCTCATTCTTAATTCAATATGAAAATTAAGACATTTTGGCCAAAACTGCATCCCACAAGAACCATAAATTTTAAAAAATCCAATTCCAAGTGCATGGATGCACACACACACACACACACACACACACACATACACACACACACACACACACACACACACACAGACACAGACACAGACATATATATATGTATATGTATATGTATATATATATATATTGTTTTATAAGGATTAGAAGGTATGATCTTTTTCTTGTTGGAAGAGGTATATTAGTGTGAACAAGTTTTCAGATTTCAAAAGATTCCTTGAACTTTGACTCCTAGTTTTCTCTCTCTCTCTCTCTCTCTCTCTCTCTCTCTCTCTCTCTCTCTCTGTCTCTGACTCTGACTCATTGTTGTGGATCAAGATATGAGTTCTCAAGCTGGTTTTTGTTTTGTTTTGTTTGTTTTTGGCTATACCATCATGGACTCTAAGTCTCTGAAACCATAAGACAAATTAGGTGCTTTCCTTTATATCTTGACTTAACCCCATTGCTTTAATCCCAACAATAGAAAAGTAACTAAGACAAGATTGCAATCCCAGTGCATACATACACACTACATCTCCCATCTTGGAGAAGATCATGGAATAAGGGACAGAATGATTGTAAGAACAATAATATCAAGAAATCTATTCAACACAGCTGGTCTGCTCCTGTGAAGGTAATGAATACTGAACAATCCTAGAGGAGCCACTGCACTCAGAGCAGAGGGTAAGAACCCCGTCCCACTCCCAACATTCTAGAGTTACTACTGGGAGCAAGGGGTGCTCAGGATCCATCAGCCACCTAAATCCTGCTCCTCCAGAATACCACTTCCCTTCCACCCCTACATGGTTCTTTTGGCAGGGGCAGACACATAGCTGGTCTGCTCCTGTGGAGATACTGAATCCTGAACCATCCTAGAGGAGCGACTGCACACAGAGCAGCAGATACTGAATCCTGAGCCATCCTAGAGGAACCACCACACTCAGAGCAGCAGACACTTTGCTGGTCTGCTCTCGTGGAGACACTGTATCCTGAGCCATCCTAGAGGAACCACTGCACTAAGAGCAGCAGGACTTCTGGAACCCAGAGGTAGCCTGAATCCCAGGAGTTCTTTCACCCAAGAGCTTAGGATCACAAGACCACAGAGACATCTGGACTCTGAGGAGTTCTGACATAAGCAAGATAACTGGAAAGAAAGACTCCAGTCAGACACAGTGAGTTCAGGTAACACTAGAGTTAACCAGATGACAAAAGGCAAGTGCAAGAACATAAGCAACAGAAACCAACGTTACTTGGCATCACCAGAACCCAGTTCTCCCACCATAGCAAGCCTTGGACACCCCACCACACTGGAAAAGCAGGATTAAGAATTAAAATCACTTCTCATGATGATGATAGAGGATTTTAAGAAGGACATAAGTAACTCCCTTAAAGAAGTACAGGAGAGCACAAATAAACAGGTAGAAGCCATTAAAGAGGAAACACAAAAATCCCTTAAAGAACTGTAAGAAAACACAATGAAGGAATTAAACAAAACCATCTAGGATCTAAAAATGTAAATAGAAATAAAGAAATCTCAAAGTGAGACAACCTTGGAGATAGAAAATGTAGGAAAGAGATCAGGAGTCATAGACGCAAGCATCATCAACTGAATACAAGAGATAGAAGAGAGAATCTCATGTGCAGAAGATACCATGGAAAACATGGACACAACTGTCAAAGAAAATGGAAAATGCAAAAAGCTCCTAACGCTAAACATCCATGAAATTCAGGACACAATATGAGAAGACCAAACTTAAGGATAATAGGTATAGATGAGAGTGAAGATTCCCAACATAAAGGGCCAGTAAATATCTTCAACAAAATTTTTGAGGAAAATTTCCCTAACCTAAAGAATGAAATGCCCATAAATATACAAGAAGCCTACAGAGCACCAAATAGACTAGATCAGAAAAGTAATACCTCCCGTCACATAATAATCAAAACATCAAATGCACAAAACAAAGAAAAAAATTACTACAAGCAATAAGGGAAAAAGGTCAAGTAACATACAAAGGCAGACCTATAAGAATTATACCAGACTTCTCACCAGAGGCTATAAAAGCCTGAAGAGCCTGGACTGACATCATACAGACTCTAAGAGAACACAAATGCCAGCCCAGACTATTGTACCCAGCAAAACTCTCAATCACTATAGATGGTAAAACCAAAATATTCCATGACAAAACCAAATTTGCACAATATCTTCCTACAAACCCAGCACTTCAAAGGATAATTGATGGAAAACTCCAACACAAGGAGGGAAACTAAAACCTAGAAAAAGTAAGGAAGTAATCCTCCAACTACCCCAAAAGAAGATAGCCACACAAACATAATTCTACCTCCAATAGCAAAAATAACAGAAAGCCACAATCATTTTCCTTAGTATCTCTTAACATCAATGGACTCCATTCTCCAATAAAAAGATGCAGACTATCAGACTAGATATACCAACAGGACCCAGAATTTTGCTGTATACAGGAAACGCACCTCAGTGACAATGACACACACTACCTCAGAGTAAAAGGATGGAAAACAACTTTCCAAGCAAATGGTTCCAAGAATCAAGCTGGAGTAGCCATTCTAATATCAAATAAAATTGACTTTCAACCAAAAGTAAGCAAAAAAGATAACGAAGGACACTTCATATGCATCAAAGGAAAAATCTACCAAGATGAACTTGCAATTCTGAACATCTGTGCTCCAAATGCAAGGGCACCTACATACATAAAAGAAACTTTACTAAAGCTCAAAGCACACATTATGCCTCACACAATAATAGTGGGGGATTTCAACACCCCACTCTCAGCAATGGACAGATCATGGAAAAGGAAACTAAACCGAAACACATTGAAATTAACAGAAGTTATGAAACAAATGGATTTAACAGATATCTATAGAACATTTCATCCTAAAACAAAAGAATATACCCTTTTCTCAGCACCTCATGGTACCTTCTCCAAAATAGACCATATAATTGCTCACAAAACAGTCCTCAACAGATACAAAAAGATTGAAATTATCCCTTGCATCCTATCAGATCACTAAGGACTAAGGTTGGTCTTTAATAATGACAAAACCAATGGAAAACATGCATGCACATGGAAACTGAACAACTCTCTGCTTAATGATGACTTGTTCAAGAACGAAATAAAGAAAGACATTAAAGAGTTTTTAGAATTTAATGAAAATGAGGACACTTCATACCAAAACTTGTGGGACTCCATGAACTATACAAAGAATCAATAAAACCAGAAGCTGGTTCTTTGAGAAAATCAACAAGATAGATCAATCTTAGCCAGATTAACCAGAGGACACAGAGACAGTATCCAAATTAATAAAAGTAGAACTGAAAAGGGAGACATAACAACAAAAACTGAGGAAATTAAAAAAAAATTGTAGGATCCTAATACAAAAGCCTATACTCAACAAAGTTGGAAAACCTGGATGAAATGGACAATTTCCTAGACAGATATCAGCTTCCAAAGTTAACTCAGGAGCAAATAAACCATCTAAACAGTCCCAGAATCCCTAAGGAAATAGCAGAAGTCAATAAATGTCTCCCCACTAAAAATGCCCAGATCCAGATGGTTTAGTGCAGAATTCTATCAGACCTTCAAGGAAGACCTAATATTAATTCTCTTCAAACTAATCCACAAAATAGAAACAGAAGGAATAGTACCTAATTCGTTCTATGAAGCTATAATTACACTCATACACAACCTCACAAACACCCAACAAAAAAAGACAACTTCAGATCAATCTCCCTTATGAACTTTGATGCCAAAATACTCAACAAAATTCTAGCAAACCGAGTCCAAGACCACATCAAAACAATCATCCATCATGATCAAGTAGGTTTTATCACAGGAATGCAGGAATGGTTCAGTATTCGGAAATCCATCAATGTAATCCACTATATAAACAAACTCAAAGGAAAAAATAAACACATGATCATCTCACTAGATCCTGAGAAAGCATTTGACAAAATTCAACATCCCTTCACAATAAAAGTCTTGGAAAGATCAGGAATTCAAGCCCATACCTAAACATAGTAAAAGCAATATACAGCAAACCAGTAGCCAACATCAAACTAAATGGAGAGAAACTTGACAATCCCACTAAGACCAGGGACTAGACAAGGCTGCCCACTCTCTTCCTACCTATGCAATATAGTACTGGAAGTCCTAGCCAGAACAATTAGACAATGAAAAGAAGCCAAAGGGATACAAATAGGAAAGGAAGAAGTCAAAATATCACTGTTTTCAGATGATATGATAGTATACTTAAGTGACCCCAAAACATCCACCAGAGAACTCCTAAACCTGATAAGCAACTTCAGCAAAGTGGCTGGTTATAAAATTAACTCAAGCAAATCAGTAGCCTTCCTCTACTCAAAAGATAAACTGGCTGAGAAAGAAATTATGGAAATGACACCCTTCACAATAGTCACAGATAATATAAAATACCTTGGTGTGAATCTAACCAAGCAAGTGAAAGACCTGTATGACAAGAACTTCAAGTCTCTGAAGAAAGAAACTGAAGAATATCTCAGGAGATGGAAAGATCTCCCATGCTCATGGATTGACAGGATTAAAATAATAGAAATGGTCCTTTTGCTAAAAGCTATCTACAAATTCAATGCAGTCTCCATTAAAATCTCAACACAATTCTTCACAGAGTTAGAAAAGGAAATTCTCAAATTCATTTGGAATAACAAAAAACCCAGGATAGCGAAAACTATTCTCAACAATAAAAGACCTTCTGTAGGAATCACCATCCCTGACTTCAAGCTGTACTATAGAGCAATAGTGATAAAAAAAAAATCTGCATGGTATTGTTACAGAGACAGGGAGAAAGATCAATGGAATAGAATTGAAGACCCAGAAATGAACCCACACACCTATCGTCATTTGATCTTGACAAAGGAGCTAATACCATCCAGTGGAAAAAAGACAGCATTTTCAACAAATGTGCTGGTTCAACTGGAGGACAAGTAGAAGAATGCAAAACGATCCAGATCCATACTTATCTCCTTGTACAAAGCTCAAGTCTAAGTGGATAAGAACCTCCACATAAAGCCAGATACACTGAAACTAATAGAAGAGATGGAGAACAACCTCAAATACTTGGGAACAGGGGAAAAGTTCCTGAACAGAACACCAATTGCTTATGCTCAAAGATCAAGAATTAACAAATGGGACCTCATAAAATTGTGAAGCTTTTGTAAGGCAAAGGGCACTGTCAATAGGAAAAACAACAACCAACAGATGGAGAAAAGATCTTTACCAATCCTATATCCAATAGATGGCTAATAGCCAACATATACAAAGAATTCAAGAAATTAGACTCCAGAAAACCAAATAACCCTATTAAAAATGGGGTATAGAGCTAAACAAAGAATTCTCAAATGAGGAAATTCGAATGGCTGAGAAGCACCTAAAGAAATGTTCAATATCCTTAGTCATCAGGAAAATGCAAATCAAAACAACCCTGAGATTTTACCTCACACCAGTCAGAATGGCTATGATCAAAAACTCAGGTGATAGTAGATGCTGGTGAGGATGTGGAGAAAGAAGAACACTCCACCATTGTTGATGGGATTACAAGCTGGTACAGCCACTCTGGAAATCAGTCTGGTGGTTCCTCAGAAAATTGGACGTAGTATTACCTGAGGACCCAGCTATACCATTCCTGGGCATATACCCAAGAGCTTCTCCAACATATAACAAGAACACATGCTCCTCTATGTTCATAGCAGCCTTATTTATAATAGCCACAAGCTGGAAAACTCAGGTGTCCTTCAACAGAGGAATGGATACAAAAAATTTTGTACATTGGCACAATGGAGTATTACTCAGCTATTAAAAACAATGAATTCATGAAATTCTTAGGCAAATGAATGGAACTAGAAAATATCTTGAGGTAACCCAATCACAAATGAACACACATGGTATGCACTCACTGACAAGTACATATTGTCCAAAAAGCTCACAATACCAAAGATACAACTCACAGTCCACATGAAGCTGATGAAGGGAGACCAAAGTATGGGTGCTCTGGTCCTTCTTAGAAGGAATAACAAAATACTCATGGGAGCAACTATGGATACAACTGAAGGAGGGGCTGTCCGGAGACTGCTCCACCTCAGTAACCAGCCCATGTGCAGTCTCCAAAGGTAGATGCATTTGTGGATGCCAGGAAGTGCAGGCTGACAGGAGTCTGATATTACTGTCTACTGAGAGGCTCTGCCAAAACCTGACATTCAGAGGCAGATGCTCACAGCTAATCATTAAAGTGATCACAGGGTTCCCAGTGAAGGAATTAGATAGAAGACTGAAGGAGCTGAAGGGGTTTGTGGACTCATGGAGAGACAACAATACCAAACAACCAGAGATCCCAGGGTCTAAACTGGCAGCCTGGGAGCACACAGGGAGGGACCCATGGCTCCAGCTGTACATGTAGTGCAGGATGGCCTTGTTGGGCATTGGTGGGAGAGGAGGTCCTTGGTTCTGTGAAGGCTGGATGCCCCAGTGTGAGGGAATTCGAGAGTGGGGAGGTGAGAGTGGGTGAGTGGTTGGGGGTACACTGCTATAGAATGAGGAGGAGGGGAATGGGATAGGGTGTTTCAGGGGGATAATGGGGAAATGGGACAACATTCAAAATGTGAATAAATAAAATATCCAGTATAAAAAGACCATAAATAAATAAATTAATTTCATAAAAAATAGGAGTCTTTCAGGGAGGAATTAAGATTGGTTCTGAATATCTGTGAGTGTCCCCCCGACTGAGCACATTGTTCTTTATACAAACCCCAAGGTTATTCTCAACTCTTGCAGAAACTGTGCACTGGCCTTCATTGAATGTAAGATGTCTTCTGTATAAATCAAACCCAATAGCAACTATGCACTTTACAGCCTACTCCTGAGTCATTAAGATTCCAGTGTGCCCCACGGACTTATTTGCCCTTTCTCAGACCATCAGGACCACAGAAGACTACTGAAATTCCCTTTCCTGAAGTGAGTGAAGATCAGATGAAGGACTGGGCAAAAGCCCCGTGGATCTGCTACATCTCCAGAGGGGAAACAGGACCTGTTGTCATACACTTTACTCTGATCAACAAAGAAAGCTTTGGAGATGACATTGAGACGTATGTAGAAAAATATATGGGACAGTAAAGCTATCTGACTCATACACACCAGACCTGGTCACAGATTTGCTTAGGGTATCCAAGGATAATGTGCAGATAAACAAACTTAATATCCTCTGTGAGATGAGGAAAGTAGCTGGGAAACCTGGGAACTTCCCAAGAGTAAACAAGGAGGCCTGCTTGAGAGACACAGTGCAGGATGTCCAAGGCTCTCGAACTGTGGAGATCAAGATATCCCACAGCATATTTAAGGATTAAGGACCCTTGAACTACTTTCAGGGTTTGAATGTATTAGTGGACCCACCACTTGTGCTTTCTCCAAAGTCCACCATCAGCTGTTTCTTTGTAAAGAAGAACTGCAGCTTCCAGGACACTATAGTCCTACTGCTTTACCAGGGCCTAAGTGTCAACCTGGCCTTGATATTCTCTGTTCCCTTCAACTATGCCACTCATAAAACTGCATTTGCCCTAATTATTAAAACTGAGCCAATCTCCAGAGACCTGGACAGTCTTTGACAGCATTGAGAGCATTGAGTCGTCTAAGCTAAAAAGGGCAAACGGTGATCTTCAGATGCCCCAGGAGACCCTAACATTGGAACATGACTCCCTGATCATCAAATATACCATATATGTTTAATATTCATGTGGCTAAAATGAATGTAGTGATAGAAAGCAACATCTCTTATACATTTGTCTCATTCTCTAACTTGTCATTGTATACCTCATGTCTTACCCAGTTTTGTTCTGTAAAAGGAGAGACCTTACCATCTGTAACTCAATGGTCACACTTAAATGATCTTCGCTGATTTAGATTCCACAGTCTGCTCACAAGCAAATTCCCTCATGTGAGTGCCTTAACTTAATCATCTGTGGAATTGATGTGCATTGTGGTTGTGCCCTGGTCCTAAGACCTTAGACCTGCTCTGGTACAGAGAAAGTTTTCAAGAAGCACTACTCTTTTTTTTTCCCAAGACAATGCTGGTTTCTTTCTGTTAAAAAATTACTATTTCTTTAGATGGCATTCAAGATTATGGGGTTCATCATGGCATTTTATACACATAAAAATACTTTCTTATTTTTTCCCCTTTGCTTCCATTTGGCCTTCCTTCTTTCTCATGTGGGTCTTCTTCCTCCCTTCAAGTAATCCCCTCCTGCTCTTGTATGTATGCACAAATATGTATTTTAATCTAAGTTTGGCATGTAAATAAAGACATGCAATATTTGTCCTTTTTTATCTCTCAATTTTCCTCTTGCCCTCCATCTCTTAGGACTCCTTCCTTCCAGTAAATTGTCCCCCTTGTACTTGCATAAATTATATAATACATAGCAATAGATAAGAGAAAGATAACTCTAAATGTTAAAAATAGGTGAGAGATAGAAGGTAATTTGATAAGATACATAATTAGTAGATTGGTGATAGTTATAAGGTGGATCGATAAGATAGATGATTAATTGATTAAAGAAAAAATATTTTAGGTTGATAGGTAGCTATTATTCTTTTTCTTTTTTTTTTTTTTTTTTTTTTTTTTTTTTTTTTTTTTTTTTTGGTTTTTCGAGACAGGGTTTCTCTGTATAGCCCTGGCTGTCCTGGAACTCACTCTGTAGACCAGGCTGGCCTCGAACTCAGAAATCCGCCTGCCTCTGCCTCCCAAGTGCTGGGATTAAAGGCGTGCGCCACCAACGCCCGGCTTAGGTAGCTATTATTCTTATGAAAGAAAACATGATACTTGTCTTTTTGAGGCTGATTTATTTTGTTTAACATGATGGGTTCTCGGTCTATCCAGTTTTCGACAAACAATGTAACTTCAATCTTCCTGATGAGTCAACATTAAAGATTTCAAAAAAAAAAAAAAACAGGAAGAATGTTGGGCATTTGTTTTAGTGTTTCTCAGCCATTCAAGACACCTTTGTTGAGAATTCCATTTAGCTCTGTACCCCATTTTAAATTGTGTTATTTTGTTTGTTGGTATGTAATTTCTTGAGTTCTTTATATATTTTGAATATTACCTCTTTATTGAATATAGAGTTAGTGGCGATTTTTTCCCAAACTATAGACTGCCGTTTTGTCCTATTAAAAGTGTTTTTTGCCTTAACAGAATGGTTCATTTCCATGAAGTCTCATTTATCAATTATTGATCTTAGAGCCTGAGACATTGGTGCTCTGTTTAAGAATTTGACTCCTGTACAAATGTGAGCAAAGTTATTTCCCACTTTCACTTGTATGAGACTTAGTGAATCCAATTTTTTTTTTATTTTGGTCCTTGATCCACTGGATTATGGGGCTCATCATGGCTTTTTATATACATAAAAATACTTTGTCATTTTTCCCCTTTCCTTCCATTTGGCCTTCCTTCTTTCTCATGTGGGTCTTCTTCCTGCTTTCAAATAATCCCTTCCTGCTCATGTAGATATGCTCAAATATGTATTTTAATCTAATTTGACATATAAATGATGACAAGCAGTATTTGCCCTTTTTGTCTCTCAATTTTTTGGAGACTAAGTTGAGTTTTCCTTCTTGGAGTTGAGTTAGGTGCAGATTGAAAATTATGATCAATGTGCATCCTTCTACATGGAGACCCCCTTTGTTGAAGACACTTTATTTTTTCCATTGTATGTCTTGGGTTATTTGTCAAAAATAAAGTGTCTATAGTTGTGTGAATCTTTGATTTAATTCTATTGATCAACCTATCTGTTATATACCAATACCATCCAGTTTTTTTTTTAGTTTTTTACTATTGTTCTGTAGTATAGCTTGAGGTCAGGGAAGGTGATTTGTCCAGAAATTCATTTATTGTTCAGGATTGTTTTAGCTATCCTCTTTTATGGATTTATTTTTCTATTTGAAGTTAAGAATTGCTCTTTCAGGGTCTATAAAAATTTGTGTTACCATTTTGATTGGGATTGAATTGAATCTGTAGGTTGCTTTTCCTGAGTTGGCCATTTTTACTATATTAATCCTACAGATAGATGAGCATGAATGATCTTTCCATCTTCTTACATCTTCTTCAATTTCTTTCTTCGGGGGCTTGAAATCTTGTCTAACAGATCTTTGACATGCTTGGTTAGAGTTGCACCAAGAAACTTTATATTATTTGTGGCTATTGTGAAGGGTGTAGTTTCCTTAATAGCTTTCTCTGCTCATCGATCATTTATACACAGGAAGACTACTGATTTTGTTGTGTAATTTTATTATCCAGCAACTTTGCTGATGTTGTTTATCAGCTATAAGTGTTTTGCAGTCGAGTTTTTGGGGTCCCTTATGTATACTGTCATATCAACTGTGAGTAGTGATGACTTGACTTTTTTCTTTCCAATTTGTTTCTCCTTGATTCTCTTTAGTTTCCTTATTGCTCTAGCTAGAATGTCAGTTACTATAATGAATATATAGGGAGAGAGTGAGAAGTCTTGCCTTTTCCCTTATTTTATTGGGATTGCTTCAATTTTTGCCTGATTTAATTTTATATTGAGTATTGGCTTGTTGTATATTGGTTTTATTATGTTAGGTTATATGGTTTAACCCTTGATCTCTCCAAGACTTTTTGACATGAAAGGGTGCTGGATACTGTGAAAGACTTTTTTATCATCTAATAGTATGTTCATGTGTTTTTTTTCTATCAATTGGTTTACATAGTAGATTAGGTTGACGGATTTATGTACATTGAACTATCCATGCATCCTTGTGATGAAGCCTACTTGATCATGGTGGATGATATTTTTGATGTGTTCTTTTATTTGGTTTGCAAATATTTTATTATTTTGCATCAATGTTCATAAGAAAAATTGGTCCAAAGTTCTCTTTCTTTGTTGTGTCTGAAATTAAGGTTTCTGGGTGACTATGCCCTTATAGAATGCATTAGGCAATACTCCTTCTGCTTCAATTTAGTGGAATTGCTTGAGGACTATTGGTATTAGCAAATCTTTGAATTTCTGGAAGATTTCTGCACTAGAACCATCTGGCCCTGGGCTTTTTTTCTTGAGTTGGGAGGTTTAAACATTTCTAATTTTGTTAATTTTGACATGGTCTCTGTGCCTTTATTTAGTTACAACAAGGGTTTGTATATCTTATTCATTTTCTCAAAGAATCAGATTTTGGTTTTCTTGATTCTTAGTATTGCTCACTTGGTTTCTATTTAATTGATATAAGCTGTGAGTTTGACTATTTCCTTCCATCTACTTCTCTTGGGTATGTTTGCTTCTTTTTTTGTTCTAGAGCTTTCAAGTGTGGTATTATGTTAGTAGTATAGAATCTCTCTGATTTCTTTATGAGGTCACTTAGTCCTATGTATTTGTCTCATAGGATTGTTTTCTTCATGTCCCATATGTTTGGGTATGTTGATCCTTCATTATCATTGAATTCTGGAAAGTCTTCAGTATCTTTCTTTAGTTCTTCCTGATCAAGTGATCATGGACTCAAGCTTTTTTAATTCTTCATGGGTATGTACATTTTCTGTTGTTGTTGAAGTCCAGCCTTAATCTGTACTGATCTCATAGAATGCATGGGTTTTTTTCGGTGTTCTTATATTATTTGAGGCTTGCTTTGTGCTGTCTTATGTGATCATTTTTGGAGAAGATTCTTTGGGGTGCTGAAATGGAGATATATTAATTTCTTTCATGTAAAGGATTTTATAAATATATTTTAAATACAGTCAGTCCATAACTTCTGTTAGTTTTATTGTTTCTCTATTTAATTTCAGTTTTATTGACTTGTCCATTGATAAGAGTGAGGTGTTGAAGTCTTCTACTAGTATTGTATGGGGCACAGTGTGTTATTTGAGCTTTACTAAAGTTTCTTTTATGAATGTGTGTGCCTTTGCATTTGAGGCATAGATGTTCTAAATTGAGATTTCTTCTTGTTGGGTTTTCATTTGATGAGTATGAGATGTCATTCCCTATCTCCTTTGATAACATTTTGTGAAAAATCTATTTTACTAGTTATTAAAATGACTATTCCAACTTATTTCTTGTGTCCATTTCCTTTTCTATCCCTTTGCTGTGTAGTAGTGTGTATCTTTGATCTGAGTTGTATTTCTCGTATGCAGTAGAATGATGGACCCTGTTTACATATACAGACTGTTAGCTGTCTCATTTTATTGGTCAATTGAAGTCACTGATAGTGCTAGATATTAATGAGCAATGATTGTTAGGTACTGTTATTTTGATGCTGGAGGTGTTACTGTGTGTATGTGATTCTCTTCTTTTGGTTCTATGAGATGATTAATTTCTTGTGTTTTCCTGGGTGTAATTACCCTCCTTTTGTTGTAGTTTTCTTTCTAGTATCCTCTGTAGGACTGGATTAGTTGAAAGATATTGTTTAAACTTGGTTTTGTCTTCATTTCTCCAACTACAGTTATTTAGAGTTTTGTGTAGTATAGTGGTTGGTGCTGGGATTTTTGGTCTCTTGGTGTGTGTAGGGCAGGATCTTCTGGCTTTTAGAAATTTTGTTGAGAATTCAGGTGTAATTTCAATGTGTCTGCCTTTATATATTACTTGGCCCCTCTCCCTTGCAGCTTTTAATATTTGGTTTTTGTTGAAACATTTAGTGTTTTCATTATTATGCGGCAGGAAGATTTTCTTTTCTGGTCCAACTAATTTGATGTTCTGTAGGTTACTTATACATTTATAGCCATCTTTTACTTTAGGTTAAGAAATTTTTCTTCTATGATTTTGTTAAAGATATTTAATGCATTTAATTATAAATTATTAGGCTATAACAGGGAGATGGAGTGATTTAACACATTTCATTGCTCATTTTGAATGTCTTGACCATACAGTTCAGTACATCTAACCACATCATGTAGCTTATGTGTTTCTAAAAACCAAAGAATAAAATTGGTACTTTCTGCTATGCTGAACTGAGACAGATATTAATATGAATTTTACTTGCTTTTAGTATTTTGTTATACAATTCATGCTCATAATAGTGTAAGTTGTAAGCTCTCTTTAATAATTACAACTTCATTTTCCTTACTTTTTGTTGGTACATCTAATTCATATTCCATCATGAAATTACATTCAGAATGTCAAGGTACCAAGATCTGCTTTACATTGTAATTCATCCCACTGATTAAAAACTGTGATTATATTATGCATTGTTACCTTTGCGTTTCTCAGAAGATGCCAATGATTTTATCTAATTTTTAAATACAAAAGCAGAATTCTCTACTAGTTTAAATGCATATAAACACATGTAAATAATAACATACAGAAGACATGAGCTATAAAACATCAATCTTAAACTTTAGAAATTTGTTGGAAATTAAACTTCAGTAATAAATTTCTTCTGGAGGTAAGAGTTGAATTTCTCATGAATCTTTTATTGTAGTGTCTCTAGATTATTATCATAATATTACAAAATTGTATACATTAAATGTCTGAAATTTAGCTATAGGTTTGTAATGATTCATTGAAAAATGTAATGCTGTATTATCCTTACTTCTTAAAAAATGTTTTCGAACTCTATTTGGAGATTATTATGGAAATGTTTTATACATATTAAATTATGATATTTACTATGCTTAGTGTTTTTATAGATTCACATTAGGCAAGTATTCCCAGCATTTCAAGGATTTAGCAGAATTGAGCTTATATTAAAGAAACTTGCACAGTCTACTATACCTGGAAGCAGAATTAAGTTCTTTGTTTTAATTAAAGCAGCAATTAATGAACAATAGACTTTTCCATGCAACATAATTTGACTAGTTGGCTTAATTAGGTAGGAAATTATATGTTTTACTTAGAGACTGGCTTTACTCAAACAATTAAACACTATAATGCTTTCTAAAAAATTTACTTTCTGTTTTGTTTTAATGTGTTTTCTATCATTAATTTCTTTCTCTAGAGTACCATGACCAGAGAATACAGATCTTTGACAGAATGTATCTTGTCCTTGCCATTTGTCTCTGTCTGTAACTCAGACTTTTGATTGTAGCATGTGTGCATTTGAATCCTGTTTCATTCATTCACCCATTCTTTCCACAGCACTTCTTTAGCCAACCAATATCCAATGTACCCTGGAGTTACTGAGGTGAAAAGTATATCCTCTCATTTTAGGATTTATGTGTTATTGAAATTGATAACTAAAAGAAGAGGAGTTGGAAATTTAAAGTGTTTGTGTTGTTTTCTTCAATAACAAACTTTGAGATACAAATTTGTGGGCCATGCTGTATTTAGAGAGATATACTGTCCATTGAACATATGTGTTAGGGCTGGAAACATAGCTCAGAGCTTAAACTCAATTCTTGCTTTCTGTAAGATATCTCGATTCATTTTTCAGCATCTTCATGGGGGCTCACAATGATCCATAACTCTAGTCCCAAGAGATCTGATATGTTTTTGTGACTGTAACAGGCAACAAGAGTGTATATAGTATACATGCATGCAACACATACACATAAGTAAACAACCCAAAATATTTTTGAAAGGCTAACACTCATGAAAGACAGAAGGTTGTAAGATTGGGCAAAAGAAAGTGAGCTGATATGTAATTAGAAGACTGCCTTTGAAATAAGGTTTAGGTTGTTTATATATTTGTATTTGTTAGTCATTTATTATGACATACTTCATAAAAAGATGTATGAACTCAACAGGAATGCATGGTACTAATATTTGGAAGCAGTTAGAGAAATATATGTTCAACCCTGAGGGACATCTGAGAGTTTTAAGTCTTTATCTTTCTTCACAATTTAATAGCATCAGCCTAGAATTAGATAGTATATTCTTAAAAAAAAAACCAGTTGCAGGTAATTGTAAAAAAAAATTAAAAAACACAAAGGAGAGATTAACTGAGGAAGTTAATAAGTACAAAATAGACTATTAGGTCTAACGATAAGGTAGAAAAATGGATAACTCAGTCAAAGACAGTGTTCAATCTAAAATTCCAAAGAAAAATATCTGGAAACTCTGTAACACTATGATAATATCAAACCAAAAGCTTATAGGTATAGGAGGAAGAAGAAGTCTAGGAATATTTTTAACAAAATCATAGATTTTTCTCAAATCTAAAGATAGATTAATTTCAAAGTGCAACAGGCATGCCAAACACTAAATAGAAAGTATCAGAAAAGAAACTTCCAATGATACAGAATTATCAAAACTTACTAATCTGTATACACAAAGACAGTATATTTTTGTTGCGAGAAAAAATAATAAGTAACATTTTAAAGCAGAGCCATTAGGATAACACCTGACTTTTCAGTGGAGACTCTGAAAGCCAAAGGGGTATGAATAGATGTTCTAAAAAATCTGAAACACAGCTCATCAAGATTACTATACACAGCAAAACTATTAATCATAAACAAAGGGTAATAAAACATTGGAAGCTGAAAACATATTTAATATTTTTAACTATAGTTAGAACATAATAAAAAAATAGGAGTGCAGGGTTTCTACCTGCCTTAGACCACTTATGTTCCAGGATGAAAGATGCACATGAAGCCTTTATATTTTAATATGCCTTAAGCAGAAAAATAGCTGGGCAACTGTCTAACTTCCATGCTGCTATAATCCTTTTCCCTACTGATAACATTGAATCATTACTTATTATTTACTCTGTTTCATTTGGGCAACCCTTATCTTTAATTGGTCAGCTCCCATAGCCACATTTTCTTCGCTCCTACCCTGTGGTGGCTCCTCTCTCCCTTTCCTCTCACCCAAGACCAATACATCTCAACCCCACCTATCTCTTTTTTTGCCCAGTTATTGACTGATTGGATCATTATTCACCAATAAAAATTAACTTGGAGTCAGGGTTCCTGAGGCAAGGTCTTGGGGGCCTGTACTTAGCAGTACAATAGACAGTAAAAGATAAACTTCAACATTTAAGCACCAGTATAGATCCAAAGAAAATATTTTTAAAAAATCACTTAGAAATAAAATAATTAAAAAAATTACTCTGAAGAAAATGTTAACTTTTCTTTTACTGGGAAATTGTGTACATTAATATATTGAGAGTTATGTTGAACAGTCTCTTTTAAAACCTCCTTTGGACAATTCTTGTGTACCTTATTCCTTGTTTCATCTTGGGGTCAGTAAAAGACATAGACTAGAAGAAAAAACAGATCAATCTTTCTGTTGCCTTTAATAAATACATCAAGTCATCAAGGGCAGTCACCACATTAGGACAAAGAGATGGAAAAAGGTATTCTAAGAAAATTGGAAAAAGAAGCAAGTAGGCATATCATAGTGTCTTATGGTTTCTATTGTTCAACAAAAGAACATTACCAAAAATCAAGTTGGTGAAGAAAGTGTTTATTTGGTCAACAATTTACATATTCAGTGTCTGTGGCTCATGGGCATGAAAAGTGGCACTATAAGGATGTGTAGCCTTGTTGGAGAAAGTGGGTCATTGTAGGGTTTGGCTTTGAGGTCCTATGCTCAGTCTTCACCCAGTGCAGAAGAGACCCTATGCCTAGCTGACTGCAGAAGTCAATCCCTGACACTCTTAATGATAATCTGCCATACTTCCAGACAGAAGCCTAGTATGGCTGTTCTCTGAGAGGCTCCACCTAGTATCTGACTCATACAGATGCAGAAACCCACAGCGAAGTATTGGATGGAGCTTGAGGAATCTTATGGAAGAATACGAGGAAGGACTGCATTTCCATTGACGGGATAAGAACTTTACAGGAAGACCAACAGAGTCAAAAAATCTGGACTGTTCAGATCTCAGAGATGGTATCAACAACCAAAGAATGTGTGTCCTGTGTAATTGTCTTGCCAGCAAGAACGTACGCCGACACCAGGATCCTTCTGCAGCAAGCATTTATTGCGATGTGAAGAGGAAGACCCCGGGCCCCAAAAAGGCACTGTTTATATATACCCTGGAGCGGCGTGTACATTTCTGGTTGGCTGCTTGCTCAGGAGCGTCTATTACGCCCCGAGATGGGCCGTGATTTGGCGCGCGTTCACCACTTGCACAATGCACAGTTTATCTATAAACTTGGGAGAGCACCGGATGCCAGCGCCATCTTATAACGGCGAATACTGTCACCACTCACTGTGGCTCTCTACAAGAATGTACTCTAGCAGAATGTATGCCTTCTGGAATATATGTACCAGATGTGGAGCTTGATATTCAGGAGGGTCACCAAAAATGGGAGCAGAGGGTATCCCTAAAGCTGTTGCCTGCCTGTGACCCCTAAGCCTGTTCTTGTAACTCAGCCCTCTGGTATGGCTTCAGTGGGAAGTGAAACTCCCAGCCCTGCAGAGAATTGATGTGCCAGGATAAGTGATACTCTGGAGGGCCTCCACTCTCCTAGAGGAGAAGGGGAGGACAGAACGGGGGGAATTGGGGGAAAGGGTCACGAGAGGTGGACATCTATCTGGATGTAAAATGAATAGAAAATAGTTTATGATTAGAAAATAATTATTGATGGATATATATTCAAATTTATGTAAAAAGCTGGTTGCAGTATTGTTTATGATAGTAAAAATGAAAAAAGTAAGGACATTGTCAAATTTAGAAAAATAGTAAAATAAGCTAAGATATATTCACTGGGAACCTAAGTGGCCCAATTTTAAATATTTTACTTTATTTTTATGAGTATAAATGTTGGTCCACATATATCTTAGTCATCTACTTTGTTTGTCGTAAATAAAAGCCAAAAGAAGGTACTGGATTCTCAGTAACTGGAGATATAGATTTTTTGGGAACTGCCCTGAATATGATCAGAAGTAAATATGGATCCTCTAGAAAAGCAATCAGTGTTTTTAACCACTGGAAAATCTGTCTGTCCAACCCCAAATATTTAAATTTTGTAGTTTCAAATTTTTTTAAAAAATATTTAATACATAGAAAAATATTCATTATATAAAATTAAAATTATTGTTAAACATGTGAAGAATGGTTTTAAAACACATAGACAGAAATTTCAAATATTCAGTCAAAATATTAATAATCTTCAATATGAAAATACTAATACTACTATTTTTCATTGTAGTTGTTTGATGTCTCCAACTTTATAAGAATATACTTACATTGCTTTATAATTATTACAAAAGTAATCCATATTTAATGTTTTACATTTACTTATTTATTTATGTTCATAGATCATGGTAAGCATGTGGATGACAGAGGACAGATTATAGGTGTTGAAACAGGTGTTGAATCTCAGCTTCCACCACATGAGTTATGGAACTCAAGCACACATCATCAAGCTCAAAAGCAAGCATACTTCAGAAGTCCCATAATGTATAATATAAATTTTTAGCCTCAGTGGGGAAAAAAAAAACAACTTTTAAACTTGAAAACTTTTTGTCAACATTCCAAATTCTGCCAGTTTCAAAATAGGCAACAGTCTCCAAACTAGATACTTTGTGATCATGGTAACTCTGTATTGGGAAACTGGATTACTTTTAAGGACTCAAAGAGAGGGACCTTAGATGAAAATGCCCTACTGTGTGAAGAGGGAACTTGTAGAGTCCACCTCCAGCGGAAAGACAGGGCATCAAGTGAGGGAGGGGATTGTCATCCCACAGTGAAAACTCTTACCCATAATTGTTCCTATCTGAAAGAACTGCTGGGACAAAAATGGAAAAGCTCCTGGGGAAAAGGAGGCCCAAAGTGGGATCCAGTTCAATTGGAGGTCCCAAGGCCTGACACTATTACTGAATCTATAGAATGCTCACAAAAAAAGACCCAACAAGCAGCTGAAAGAGTCAGATGCAGATATTTACACCTAATCAATGGACAGAAGCTTCTAACATCTCTGGTTGAGTTAGGAGAAAGCTGTAAAAAGCTGAGGAGGAGTGTGACCCTGTATGGGGACCAGCAATCTCAATTAACCTGGACCCTTGAAATATCTCAAATACTGGACCACCAACTAGGCAGCATACACCATCTGATATGAGGCACTCAACACATATACAGCAGAGGACTGCTGGGTCTGGGTTCAGTCGGGAAAGATACACCCAATCCTCAAGAGATTGGAGGCCCCTGAGAATTTAGAGGTCTGGTGGGGTGGGGTTTGGGGTGGGGACATCCTTGTAGAGACAGGGGGTGGGGAGGAAGCGTAGACTGTGGAACATTTGGAGGGTGACCAGGAGAGGAATAAAATCTGGAGTATAGATAGATAGATAGATAGATAGATAGATAGATAGATAGATAGATAAAAGATTACATAAAAAAGAATAAACTACAAGCAAATAAACTAGTCTACAAGCAAATAAACTAGTCGTCTATTAGCTTATATCAGAATACTACAGACTCTGGAGTCTATGCATATTAGATTTCTGATTACTTTATTGTTTTAGAAGATGCAGGATTTTTTTTCTTGCATTGAATATGGTGGAGGGCATCATGAGAAGATATGTTCATTCATTTCTGTCTTTTTCTGACCATACAAAAGGCCATAATTCCAAGCATTAATAATATTAATATCAGGATGAAGTTGATTTGAAAGTACATGAACCTACTAAAGACACTTTAAAATCAGCAAAATGGACTCCCAGGCAAGTATGGTTTACAAGTCTTATACTAAGCAGTCTGTAAAAAAGTAAAATAGTAGTAATATAAATAAAATCTAAGGAGATCCAATTATAAAAATGCAGTGAAATATAAGAAGAGAAATGACAAAAGATGACAAATACAAATCATAGCAAAATCATCATTATTTATAAGAGTGTTCAGATTGATCCATCGATATTTAGTTAGCATAACTATTATAGAATGCTAGGTACATTCCACATATCTTCTCATCTATTAAGACAGTGATAACTCTTGAAATAATTTATCTCTGTACTTTGATTTATATCCATAAATCATTGTGTCATTTATTACTGTTGTGATTTAAGTCTTGTTAGTATAATGATTTTGAATCTCTTTGTTATTTATGTCTACTACCATGTGTGTGTATTGAAATGTTAATTAATATATTGAATCACAGTGAGAAATCCTCCTGTCATTTAATAAAGCCTTGAACAGAATGTACTCACTAGACTATTATAAGTCTCACAAATGGATAGTTTAATAACCAAGAGAGCAACCCTAGTATTTGAATGTAAGTCTTTTCAGTGATATTTATGTGTAAAGCTATAGACTAATTTTACAAAAGAAAAAAATAAAGTTGGAAATGAGCAAGGCGGTGTAGGTCTTTCTGAAATAATGAAATCATTGCCTGTACCTGACTATCATATAATCTGGTTAACAGAATCAGAGGAATATTGCCCATGATCATGATACTTAGGGCCATCAGAAATGTCTCTCTGTCTCTGTCTCTCTTTCTCTCTGTCTGTCTGTCTATCTCTCTCTGTGTATATGTGTGTGTGTGTGTGTGTGTGTGTGTATGTGTGTGTGCGTGTGTGTGTGTAATGTAGTGTTTAGGCAATTGAAGTTATCTATTTTGTACAATAGGTTTGTTAAAATTATTTAGTACTCTGCTTTTTGAGTACAATTGAAGCAGGTGCCTAGCACATGTATTGATGCTCATTTTCTTCTTTAGTTAGACATAATAAGGGAAGTTTATTAACACTGGCTGTATTTCTAGAAGCATTTTGTTAAGCAACCAAATTCCAGAAGAATTTTGAGGCTCAAAGAACAGTATAATTAAAAATATGCATAGTTCTTTTAGGAGATATTTCTCCTCTGTATTTAGGTTTATAAACTGAATAAAAGCTAGGAGACTGAATAAAAGCTACCCAGCTATAGCTGGGTAGGTCTTCAGCCTTAAGGAACTACTCTGTTAAATGCACATAAGAGTACAATGACTACTGATGACTTATTGTTATGCCCATATATTAATATACCTCTCAACTCTAACCAGAGAAACTTTTCTTGCATAAATGGTGAATAATAAGGAGACTCACTTTTTAATGACCAGAAAATACGAGACTTCAAAGTGCTCAGTACTAAATAGGACATCTGTATAATACCCCTTAATCTAAGACTGAGAGATCATCACTGAGGAGGCAAACGTAGTAGATAACTAGCGCCAAACATTATATTTTCAGACAGGATAGAATTGATGAACACATAATTTCACAGTCATTGCGACAGTATGCACAAATCAATGAAGACAAGAATCCCAGGAGAGATTGTGGAGGGCCTTACAAAGTTTCACACCTAACTAAAGAACTATTGTCAGTTGATGGCTTTTGGAAAGGAGCAAGTCAGTTTTCTTCAGGGAAATAGATACTTAGAGGCTACAGGAAATGGCTCGACTTTGATATGCTAGCAATATAAAGCACTAAGTGGGCCCAATGGGTTTTAAAAAGAAACACATATGAAGTTGGGATAGAAAAGTTGTGGTGAAATATAAAAGTAGTAGAATGGAAGGGAGTGAAAAGTAGATATAACCACATGTTGCATTCATACTTAAATATCCCAAACAATAAGAAAATAAAAATAAATAATGATAGCCAGATAAAAGTATCTGAAATTAAGCAGTTAACACATTATTAAGAAAGATGTAGTGTAATGCAGAATATTAGCCATACTCTTCTAAATCTTTGCTAAGTTTAAACAAAATACATAGATACATACATACATACATACATACATACATACATACATACACAGAGAGAGAGAGAGAGAGAGAGAGAGAGAGAGAGAGAGAGAGAGAGAGAATTTCAACACAAGGTCCTAAGTCAGCATTTATTTTTTTTTCCCACTGGCTCACTGATAACAAGCAAGCATTTGTTTTCTGGATTTTATTTTATGTGGAACAAAGGACAGAGCATTATCTTGATGACTTCTCTGGCTACAAAATTCTATCAACTAGTGTGATTTTTTTCTTTATTTTTATTGGATGTTTTATTTACATTTCCTATGTTGTCCCCTTATCCCATCCCCCACCCATCCTGGAACCCCCAATCCCCTCACCCCTCCTCCTTCTTCTCTGTGGAT
>NW_021604563.1:6298714-6369647 GCF_004785775.1 Grammomys surdaster
TATTGAGAAACCCATGATCAGTTCAATGGCTAGTTGTGAGCATCTGCCTCTGAATATGTCAGACTCTTGAAGACCTCTGAGGAGACATCCATATCAGGCTCTTATCAGCTTCTACTTCCTGACTTCCACATCAGCATCTACCTTTGGTGACTGCACATGGGATGGATACTCAGGTGGAAAGGTCTTCAGATGGCCCCTCCTTCAGTTTTTGTCCCTCGGTTTGTCTCCATATTTGTTCCCTTGAGTATTTTGTTGCTCCTTCTAAGAAGGACCGGATCACCCCCATTTATAAAACTTAATTTCTAACATTTCTCTTTAGGAAAACATCTATTAGACAGGAACAATTCTGAGTAAGTTTTTCACAGTGGGATGGCAACCTCATCCCTCAACTTGATGACCTGTGTATTTCTACTGGAAGTGAATTCTACAAATTCCTTCTCCCCACTGTTGGGCATTTCTAGTAAGGTCCCTCCCTTTGAGTTTTGAGAGTCTCTCACCTCTCAGGTTTCTGGTAGATTCTAGATGGTCCCTGCACCTCCTATCTCCCTAGGTTGCCTGTTTCCATTCCTTTTGCTGACCCACAGGGCTCCACTCATTTCCCCAGTAATACTTGATCATGTTCTTCTTTTCCCCTGTCCATCCTTGTCCCCATCCCATACAGTTCCATCCCTCCTTCCCTTTTCCCTCTGGTTTCTTCTCTCTCCCTAGTGGGATTGAAGCATTCTTATTTAGGGCCAATGGCTTGTTAATCTTTTTGATTTCTAATGGAGAAAAGACTGAGGGAAAGGATGTCCAATGAACAGCCCAACTTGGGATCCATCTCAATGGGAGATTCCAAGGCCTCACACTTTTACTGACTCTATGGTGTGCTTAATGACAGGAGCCTAGAATGACTGCCCTCTGAGAGGACCAAGAATCAACTGACTGAGACAGAAGGAGATACTTGCACACAACCAATGGGCAGAAGCAGGGGACTTTTGTAGTTGAATTAGGGAAAGGTTAGAAGAAGCTAAGGAGGAGGGTAACCCATTGGAATAACAGCAATCTCAACCTGGATCCCTTAGCTCTCTCAGATTCTGAGCCACCAACCAGGCAGTTTACATTAACTGGTCTGAGACATCCAACAGATACACAGCAGAGGACTGCCTGGTCTGGCCTCAATGATAGAAGACTCACTTAATACTTGAGAAACCTGAGGCCCCAGGAAATGGGGAGGCCTGGCAGGGTGTGAGGGGTATGGATGTGTGGGGACATCCTCTTGGAGACAGGGAAGGAAGAATGGGATGAGGAACTGTCACAAGGTAGAACAGGATGTGGAATAATGACTGTACTGTAAAGAAAGATTAAAAATAATAAAAATTCTTTATCTTAAATGAGTTTACTTTGTTTTTATACTAGGAAGTCTTATTTCCTCTAACTACATCAAGAAAAATATATAAGTTATAAGAAGCTCTTTAAAGTGTACATGCAAAATTTTCAATGCAATCTAATGAAATGAAATGGTTTGGGAAAAGAGAGGCCATCATACTTTTGTTATATAATACAAATGATTAAGATATGGGCTTGTGAAGTTCTTCCAAATGGATTTCTACGAATTTTAGATTAAGCAATCCAATGATGGGCCCTATTTAGTATATTTTTATTTACAGACCATTTTCACATGTATTGCCAATTTTGATATTCATGATATAATTACAGTTTGGTAATGTCATATTTTAGGGAAAATAAGTTAACAGAATCCTTCAAATGAAACAACTTGGAGATCACAAAAAAGTTTATTGACTTCACTAATGTAAATTCACTGTCCTGTACTCTTGGATGTGGGTAAAAGCAGGGAAATGTTGAATAGAACACTTCCAGGATACTGTCAATGGGAAAACATGACAGCCTACAAATTTAGAAAGGATTTTCACCAACATCACATCTGAGAGAGGGTTGAAATAAAAAATATTTAAAGAACTCAAGAAACTATATATCAATAAATCAAACAATCCAATTAAAAATGGGGTATATTTCTAAACAGAATTTTCAACAGAGAAATCTCAAATGGCTGAGAGACACACATGGCAGCCCATGCTGGCAAGGATGTAGAGCAAGGGGGAAATTTTTCCATTGCTGGTGGGAGTTCCAGCTACTTCATCCTCTATAGAAATCAATATAATGTGGTTTTTTTTTTTTTTTCAGAAAATTGAGAATCAATTTACCTCAAAACCTAGCTACCTATGTTACTCTTGAGCATATATCCAAAGGAAACTCCATCTTACCTCAAGGACACTTGCTCAACCATATTCATTGCACCTTTATTCATAGTAGCTAAAAACTAAAAAGTTGTCCCTCAACTAAAGAATGGACAGTGAACTTGTGGTACATTTATACAGTGAAGTATAGCTTACTCATTAAAAATAATGACATGAAATTTTAACAAAAATGGACAGAAAAGATTACCCTGAGTGGGTCAATCCAGACCCCAAAAGAAATACATGGTATGTATTTGCTCACTTATAAATAGAAATTAGTTGTTAAATAAGGCAAGTTTAGTTATCATGTTACATGATTACATGTACATATCCATAGAGGCTAAGTAACAAGAGGACTCAAGGTTGGACACATGTATTCCATGGGAAGGGAAAATAGAATAGATTTTACTACTGGCCTGAAGTGGGGGCAGGTGGAAATGGGAACTGGAGAAACAAGGCATTGTGTGAGGGGGACGTAGACAAGATGGAGAGAGAGTATTGGGAGAAACAATTGGAATTAAGGTACATTTGGGAGTCCATGTTGAAATTCCATATGAGAGTGACACTAGGAAATTCTTCTAGTAGAATGTATAGCCAGAACTGATCATCAACTATAACCAGGCAAAGCTCCTAGCAGTATACCTGGAACAAAAAAATTAGCCAAAGATCTTCAGCTTAATCTGTTCTGCCTACAAGATGTGCTAGATCAATGGCATCTCAGAACCTGTGGGAATGATTAACCTATGAATACTACTGCCTGGATGGCTAGGAATCTAAGGCAGAATATCCCAGAGAACTAGGGAACAACCAAACATGATTGGCAAAAAAAGTCAATGAAATGATTCCTGGTGATATTTTTCTGTACTCATCAATGAATGCCTAACTCAATTGTCATCAGAAGGGTATAATACAGCAACTGAAGGGAGCAGAATCAGGGACCAACAGCCAAACACTAGGGAGATCCTTGTAAATGTCACAGATTAGAGGAAGAACTGAAGGAATCAGAGCACATGAGGACACCAGGACAACACAACACACACACTGCTTTTCTTGGGCATTTTTGTCTTGTCTAACTTATCTTTTGCTTAAATATTATTGCTTTTGTTTGTCTGTTTTCTAAAGAGAGAGCTAAAGGTTGTAGAGTTGAGTGTGTAGGGAGGACCTAGGAGAAATTAAAGGGAGGGGAACTGTGATAAGAATCTATTGTATGAAAAATTATTTTCAACAAATATATTTTAAAAATAAAATATGTATATAAGCATAGAAAGGGAATCACTAAGAACTAGAAGAATTTACAAAATCTTAGTGATAATGTTCAGACTTTGGAACTTCTAGAGTATGTGTGGTAAACACATAAGAAATGCTAATGTGAGCTATGTCCCTGATACTAGCCCTTTCAGCGCTAACACTTTTCTATGTTTTACTGCATGAGAGGGAAGGAATTTGCTTAACATGGGAAAATTAAAACACTGCATATGATAGCAAGTCCAGTGCAAGGAAATTGGTGCAAGTCCTTCCTGCACATTTACATGTTTTTCACAGATAATGAATCAATAGCTAATAGCAACCAACTCTCTGTGATACATAACTCTAGTGACAACACTATAGGAAAAATAAAGTTTTCTGTTTATCTATATTAAATGTTTCTCTGGACTTTTGTAATGGAATAATAGATTGCATTGGCACATATAGGTTCAGCATTCCTTTCACAGTAATCCTCTGAAAGAGATACATAATGTACTGTCTACTTGTATAAACTGTGAGCAGAAATAGCTGTGTATTAAAATATTCTTGTGCATTTGTATTTTGTTATGCTCATATGTCTCATGACACTTAGCACAACATTATATATAACTGTGACTTTTATGTTAATATTAGCTATTGGTTATATTTTTAGCATGTGGATTTCTTTTTCATAATATACTGATTTTACTGCTTTCTTTTGATGCTTTTTGTTTAATCTTAAGTTAACAAGGTGAAAGGGCAGCATTGTTAATGAAAGCTGAGAAGCAGGGAGTGTGAAGAACTATATTTTTACATACTTATTTATAAAAACATCTATGTTGTGATATAGCATTATAATATAAAGCAAACCAAAGTATTAATCACCTTACTTATCATTAACAGAGTACTATCACAAATCTTTTTAAGGTTTAGTAAAACTATAAGAATTATTTTATACATACTGTGTTACCACAATGTGTAAAAATAATCAAAAGAGTATTATAGAAGACTTTGCCAAATACAATTTTGGCACTCACATTTTGAGATACTGCTGCTGACTTCTAGTTGCTTTTGTTTCCTATACCTCTGTTGAAAAATAGCTCATTATATAGGCTTCAATTCGAGAATACAAATGAGATTTATTGTTCCATTGAAATGGTCGGGACATATACACAAAGTATATTTGTGTTTCCAAGAAAGTGTGAATTTGGAAGTGGAAGAGAAGGGAAAAGCAATAAATAGCTGCAATATCGTCATCAGATATACAGTATTTTAAAATTTACTGACATAATTTTTAACATCATTTAAACGAGAAAAACTCTTGTGATTTTGTATGGATTAGTTTTTCTACTTATAATGATTTCCTAAGTAATGCCATTAAAGAGATATTTGGATTTGGTAAAATCTAAGTTAATAAATCTGTCCGTATATAAAGCATTAATTGACTGGATTAAAAAGACCCATATTGTTGTTTTTAACAAAATATCAAAGTTTGACTTAAGCAATAAAGACTTTTGAACCAGATGCTGGGGTAAAAGTACGCTAGCTCAGAGAGGCAGATAAAGAGCCCAGCTGACCTCCTTAATCAGATGACCTCCCAAAAGGAAACTGTCCTTCTCCACACCCTCTCAGAAAATATGTTGAATATTCTTCCCTTCTACTTCCTATGTTTCTCTCTACCCATCCTCCTGACTTCTAACTTTAAGGTTTTTTTCCTACTTTCACTCCCAATCAACTGGCTACTGCTCAGAGTGTCTCTTAACCTATTTTTGACTTCATCAAGTCTTGTTTACAATAAGTAGAAAGTTCTTGGATTAAAGGTATGTGCATTGGTTGAGCCACACCACAACTAGAAACACATTTTCCCAGTAAATAAGACAACCTCTGGGTTCAAAGTACAGCCAAATATTCTGTAATACCAAAGAGCTTGTGATCTAAGATTTTCTATATTTAGCTAAACAGAGTCGTTGAGAAAATCTGCAAAATTTGACAGATGTCCAAACTTTTAGAAAATAAGTTTTTGTTTTGTAAATTAACTTTTAGTATATGTGTGTGTGTGTGTGTGTGTGTGTGTGTGTGTGTATGATTTTCTTTTAGCTAACTAAATATATACACATATATGTATATATGGTTCTGTTTTAGTCAACAATAAATATATATATTTTTTTCTGACATGTGTGTGTGTGTTTGTGTGTGCATGTATTATTCTTTTCTGATGCTCCTATAGACAGAGCTTGGAAGTATTTGTATCTATTTTTTTATTTTATTTTGGTTTAGACTAAAAGCTAATAGAAGTGGGGGTACAAAGAAAATTAATTCAAAATATATTCTTGATTTTAAGAAAAGTAGAAGTTATGTAAAGCACTGAACTGAACCTACTCCCACTATCAGAGACACTAGTTAACATTTTACTTGATTAAAAAATAAAAGCAAAGAAATTGTGTATTGATTGAGATTTTATACTGTAAAACATTATTATTGACAATATGTTTTACTTACTAAAATCCACATTTAATCAAGAAAAGGAAAATGGCTGTAAAATATAAATATAGATAGATGCTTTTAGGTTTGTTTTTAGACCTTTGATATGACCCTTTTTGGAATGATGTTTCATTAAAAAGACATCAGAAAACTATTGATTCTTTCAAAAAGTTAATAAAAGTCTACAGGAATGTTAAGAAATTGTCAATCATACTTATATATCTGTAAATTTCTGTTTTTAAGAAGCTGAGAAAACCACTAAAGACATTAAACAAAACATTTAAAGTTAACACATATATTAAATTTATTTAAGTAGAATTTTTATAGGATGATTATTAAGATCTAGTACATATATTGCTGTATTCAGAGAAATAACAGTTTTCATATATGTGAGCCTGATATCTATATGAAGAGAATATAGAGCTGGAGTAAAAGCTTACACTGAAAAAAAGAGAAAAGCACCTGCTTGCTATCTAATCAAGTAAGACTATGCAAATCTCATTATTATAATATTTAGCTCAAATAAAAATAGAATATTTGTTACTAACTCTTATGTTTCTACTAAAACTCTTACCATATGTCTCCTGATTAGTGAATCATTTCTCAATGCAGTATAATAAAGTAGTATAATAATTACAATTAGAACTTTATCCAAGGTATAGCATTTTGATTAAGCAATTAATGGACAACAAAGAAGTTTTAGATAACTATTTATAATCTTAACTTTGTTTCATGTTGAAGAGATAAAACACCCTGAAGAAAAGTTTCTTTAAGAGCATAAGGGTTTATTAGGCTACCATATCCATGTTACAAACTCTCATTAAGAGAATGTTAAGGCAGCAGGAACATAAAGCAGATATCTGAAGTGACGTTCACAATCAAAAACAGTGAGAGAGTGTACATACATAAATGTTCTGTGATGGCTGTCTGTTTTGCATTCAGCCTAGTTTGCAGCCAATGGAATATTGCTATCTTCTTTACGAATGGGTCTTCTCATTTCAGAAAATCCCTTACAGGTCTGCCCACAAGTCAATAAAATTTAGACAAGCTCTCATAAGAACCCATTACCAGGTGATTCTATATTGTGTCTAGTTGCCAATTAAAACTATCTCTTTTAGCATAGTAAATTCCCTCACCTTTAAAATGGAGTCCCTTTCATACTTAAAATTTGTCTATGCATATGTAATATAATATTGTTTAGTTGTCTGAACTATGGAAAATTGATCTCTTTCTATTGTCATCCAATTTATGTCTCAGTTATTCTATATATCTTGTTCATATTAGCAAAACTACTAAGATTTTAAGTGTTTCTTCACTCACACAAAAAACATACATGCACATGTATGTATATATGTGCATATAGTAGAAAACCAGAAATAGAGTAGTAAGAATTCAGTAATTAACTAAGCACCATCAGTAATAGTTTCAATCATGCTTATCATACTAGTCAACATATTATTAAATAATCAATTCCTGTTTCAATTTTTACCTACTTCATGTTATATACTCAATAACATGTGTCTCTGATGGTTATCTATAATTTTCAATGCGATTCAGCCTAGAATCCCTAGGAACAGAGTATTAATAAGTGATTTTCTACATTTCATATTCCTTGGATCATCTTTGTGCAAGGCTATCTTAAGTTGCTTGATATGAGACTATCTAACCTACTCTTGGTAGTATCATTCTCTAGGCTGGGATTTCTGAACTGTGTAATTGAGGTGAACACAAGGATGCAAGTGAGAATGCATTAATTAACTTCTCTTTACTTTTAACTTTGAATATAATGTGATGACCTATTTAAAGCTTCTGCTAATTTTTCCAACTTTAACAGACGTAGCTTAAAATTATTAACTAAGATAAACAACCTTTTTCTTCAAGATATTTTTGATATTCTGTTTTATCACAGCTACAGAAATCAAAAGAGAATAGTACAGTAGTCTATTTTCATTACCTTAGGATAGTTCCCTTTATATGATGCCATGTACCTGTATAGATAGTTTTTATTCAGATAAATTATTTTACTCACTGTCTTGAGGGCACATTTTATAGGGAAGCTAATATTCATAGACAAATGTTTATATACAATATATTTTATATATAAAAGAAAGCTCCCCAGAACAATACAAGAATATAAAAGCAGATATTTATTATATGCATGTAAAATATAAGTAAATAGCTACTAGATATTTAAAATTATTTTCTTCTTTAAAATGTCACTTTCTTTATTTATTGGTTATATTTTTATTTACATTTCATGTGTTATCCTCCTTGGTTTCTTCTATGCAAACCCCCTATTCTATCCCCCTCCAACTCCTTCTATGGGGGTGTTTCCCTCTCCCATCTACTAACCACCAATTCTCTCCCCTAGAATTTCCCTATGCTAGGGCATCAAGCTTCCACAGAATCAAGAGCTTCTCCTCCCATTGGTGCTAGATAGGGCAATCCTCTGCTACATGTGTAGCTAGAGCCATGGGTCTCTTTATGTGTACTCTTTGGTTAGTGGTTTAGTATCTGGAAGTTCTAGCGTGTCTGGTTGATTGATATTGATGTTCTTTAAATTAGCTCATGAAAAGAAAAGATTTTAGAATGATATATACTTTTAATAACAAAAACTAAAATAAGGAATAAAAAATGCTGGTTATTTTATCTCATTCCAGATGCCTGGGGTAAGGGGACAACATATGAAATGTAAATAAAATATCCAATAAAAATAAAAATATTCATGAACCCACAAAATAAAAAGCATGTGAGATGGTTTATCTCATCATGATTTAATTTTGGTACCTGGAAATTGTCCATTTCATCCAGATTTTCCAGTTTTGTTGAGTATAGGCTTTTGTAGTAGGAGCTAATGATTTTTTTTTAATTTTCCTCAGATTCTGTTGTTATGTCTCCCTTTTCATTTCTGATTTTATTAATTTTGATACTGTCTCTGTGCCCTCTGCTTAGTCTGGGCAAGGGTTTATCTATTTTGTTGATTTTCTCAAAGAACTAGCTCCTGGCTTTGATGATTCTTTGCATAGTCCTCTTTGTTCTACATGGTTAATTTCAGCCTTGAATTTGGTTATTTCTTGCCATCTACTTCTCTTGGGTGTATTTGCTTCTTTTTACTCTAGAGATTTCAAGTGCACAGTTAAGCTCCTAGTGTATGTTGTCTCTAATTTCTTTATGGAGGCACTCAGAGCTACAAATTTTCCTCTTAGCACTGCTTTTGTTGTGTCCTATAAGTTTGGAGGGGTATGTTGTCCTTGACCAAGTTATCTTTGAGTAGAGCATTGTTCAGCTTCCCTGTTTATGTGGGCTTTTTGTTGGTTTAGTTGTTATTGAAGACCAGCCTTAGTCCATGGTAATCTGATAGGATGCATAGGATTATTTCAATCTTCTTGTATCTGTTTTTTGACTGATTTTATGGTCAATTTTGGAGAGGGTATGATGAGGTGTTGAGAAGAAGATATATTCTTTTGTTTTAGGGTGAAATGTCCTATAGATACCTGTTAAATCCATTTGGTTCATAAATTCTGTTAGTTTCATTGTGTCTCCTTAGTTTCTGTTTCCATGATCTGTCCATTTCTGAGAGTGTGGTGTTGAAGTCTCCTACTATTATTGTGTGATGTGCAATGTGTGCTTTGCACTTTAGTAAAGTTTCTTTTTTGAATGTGGGAGCCCTTGCATTTGGAGCATAGATGTTCAGAATTGAGAGTTCGTCTTGGGAGATTTTTTTCCTTGATGAGTATGAAGTGTCCCTCCTCATCTTTTTTGATGACTTTTGGTTGAAAATCAATTTTATTCGATATTAGAATAGCTACTCCAGCTTGTTTCTTGGTACCATTTGCTTCGAAAAAATTTTCCCAGCTTTTTACTCTGAGGTAGTATCTGTCTTTTCACAGAGGTGAGTTTCCTGTATGTAGCAAAATGCTGGGTCCTGTTCATGTGTCCAGTCTCTTAGTCTATGTATTTTTATTAGGGAGTTGAATACATTAATATTAAGAAATATTAAGAACAAATTATTGTTGCTTGTGTTATTTTTTTTTGTCAGAGGTACAATTATGTTGGTGTGGCTATCTTCTTTTGGGTTTGTTGAAAGAAGATTACTTTCTTGCTTTTTCTAGGGTATAATTTTCCTCCTTGTGTTGTACTTTGTATCCCATTATCCTTTGTAGGGCTGGATTTACCCAAAAGTCCCTCAACATAGGAATGGATACAAAAAACTGTGGTACATTTACACAATAGAGTACTATTCAGTTATTTAAAAGATTGACTTCATGAAATTCTTAGCCAAATGGATGGAACTAGAAAATATCATTGAATGAGGGAACCCAGTCACAAAAGGACACACATGTTATGCACTCACTGATTAGCGGGTATTAGACAAAAATCTCACAATATCCATAATACAACTCACAGACCACTTGAAACTCAGGAAGAAGGAGTACCAATGTGTGGATTCTTTCTATTCTTCTTAGAAGGGGTTTAAAATATTTATAATAGGCAGAGGGTGGGAAGGACTTGGGAGGAAGAGGAAGGGAAGGAGAAAAAGGGGGCAAGATCAATTATGGACGGAGACAGGATAACAGACAGAGAGTCAGGAAATTGAACAGAGGTGTGTAAAAATGGGGGAGGGTTAACTGGGGTAGCCATAAGAAAGTCCCAGATGCCAGGAAAGCAAGAGGCTCTCAAGATCCAACTGAGAAGACATTAGCTGAAATACGCAACAAAGGGGAGGGAGAAATTTTACAGACCATTTCCAGAGGTTAGGCAAGGCCACTGCTTGAGTGATAGGGCCACCCATTTATCTCCAAAATTTTAACGCAGAATTGATCCTGTCTAAAAGAAATCCAGGGACAAAGTGTGGAGCAGAGACTGAAGGAAAAGCCATCCACAGACAACCCCACCTAGTGATCCATCCTATATGCAGACACCAAACCCAGACACTATTGCTGATGCCAAGAATACAGCTATCTCCTAAGAGGCTCTGCCACAGCCTGGCAAACACAGATATGGATGCTCACAGCCAACCATTGGACTCAGCACTGGGATCCCAGTGGAGGAGTTAGAGAAAAGACTGAAGGAGCTGAAGGGGTTTGTAACCCCATAGGAAGAACAACAATATAAACAACCAGACCCCCCAGAGCTCCCACGGCCTAAAGCACCAACAAAAGGGTACACATAGAGGGATTCATGGCTCCAGCTACATATGTAGCATAGAATGGCCTTATCTGGCATCAATGGGAAGAGATACCATTGGTCCATTGAAGGCTCGATATCCCAGTGTAGGGGAATACCAGAGCAGTGAGATGGGTGAGGGTAGGTGGGTGGAGAAGCACCCACATAGAAGCAGGAGGAGGGAGGACGGGATAAGGGTTTTGCAGAGGGGAAACCAGGAAAGAAGATAATATTTGAAATGTAAATAAATAAAATATCCAATAAAAAAGAAGCATATCAGAATCTTTGACTAATTCAGAAGGGCATCCTTGGAGAAGCTCATTTAATTGGTTTGAAGTAAGTTAGGTGTATGCATCTCATCTAATTTAAAACGTTTCTTATGTCCATTAATCTCAGCATTCAATAGACAGGCAAGCAGATTTCTGTTGTTTCAAGCCCAGCCTGGTCTACATAGTAAATCCCAGACCAGCAATGTCTATATGATGAGAATATGTCTGTAAAGATTAAAAAAAACTTAAACTGTAGTTGATTCTATCATGCTGTGACAGATTAGAAGTACTGCCACAGGACATTCATTAATAATTGTATTTTAACATGAATTGAGTGTAGCCTACCAGCAATATTAAAAATCTATTTCAATGAAACTCTAAATACCAAAATTTTTAAATACAAAGATGCTGTTTCAAGAATTTAAAAAGAACCACGGGTTATAGGGTGAAATTGAGTGGGTGTATATCTAAAGTACTGCACTTAATGTTTAGTTCTAAGAATAAAGGGTCCAAGAAATACTAAAAGAAATTAAATAGCAAGGCTATTTTATTTAAAGACACTGTATATTTGGCATCAACTTATAATATGACATCAAGTCTGGGACAGGAACTATATTAATAGAACATTTACTGTTTAGAATGAAAGATGAAAGAATTCATTTATGTCTCCTATTCTCTGGAGAAGAAATTGAAAATCAAAAGTAAGGATGCTTTTCCTGGCAAAGAAGATCAAAAAGGTTAGAAAATGGCATTCAAGAATATCAAAGACTCTTACCCAAGAGAGGAATTAGGTTTGCTTATATAGTTGAAAAATAGAAGCTGAATAAGTGGACAGCATTGAAGAAAGTAGATTTAGACTTGATATATTCATACACACACACACACACACACACACACACACACACATATATATATACATATGTATATCAAAACACACATTTAGAAACATATTAGAAAATTTTAGATATGTATGTGTATATACATAAATTCATTTGTTCTTTTAAAGGTATAAAACTTCCATTGTTGTAAAGGAATACACACACACACACACACACACACACACACACACATATATATGTATATATATACATATATATGTATACATAGATATATATATGACAAGATTCAAGAGTACACTTATATGTCTCAAACACACACAGACACACACAGACACACAGACACACACACATATATATCTTTACAATATCAAACAAATTCACAAAAGTAATGATTTAAATATGTTGATTATGACAGAACATGGAATTAATATTTAAGTGAAATAAGTAGAGATATTTTATAGCTAAGTGATTTTAATAGGAACATATTTTACTTTTTATAAATTTCACTTAAGCGATTTCTAAGCGTATTGTTTCACATCTGAGGATTTAATGTTTCATATTTTTTTTCAAAATATGAGATGTTTTCCACAAAAAACATGCTGATAAATATAAAATCAATTATTGTATGGTACGAAAATCTTGAACACTTACCTTTTAACTTTTAGTAATTGAATAGATTGAATAAGAATTAGAAAAATATTCATTTGTAATCTGTAGACCTAAATGATAAAATCTAAAATGGTTCTTATTTAGTATTAAAATTAGAGTATATTTCAATATGTATTTATGTATGCAGATCGTAAAACCACATTTCAGTTAGGAGCTTATATCTAAGAGTTGGGCATATTTACTTTCAATTTGCCATCAAACTGTAGGGAATTATTTTTGAGTCTAGGTTCATAGAAAGTACCAGAAGAAAAAAAGAAACAGTAGTAGTGAATATTCATGATTGATCTAGGACCTCTGATTGTAGGTTACATTTATTTAGTTTGTGACTTCCAACAGTGAGAGTGGATAGTGTACCTGACTCCCTTACCTGCTTTTGAGACCCTTTTCTTCCTCCTTAGTTCCTACTCCAGGATTCATAGGAGAATTTGTGTCTACTCTTATTGCAACTTTTTTAATGCTATGCTAAGTTGATATCTCTGGGAGGTCTTTTCTTTTCCAAAGTAAAACAGAGGAGTGGATCTGGGGATGAAGGAGAGTGGTGGGAAGTGGGAGGAGGGTAGATGTAATGTAAGAGAGAAGAATACAAGAAAAAAAGCTTAAAAATTAAATTGATTAATTAATTAATCATGAAAAAGTACTAGGGGTGTTTAAGGCAAAATGATGATTACTCACTATTGAAGAATAGCTAGTAAATGTAAGAAATATGGAAACAAAAATTATTTTGTTTTCATTTTGCTTTTAAAGAGAGAGAAACAATATGAACTTGAGTGGATACATGGGCATTCCTGAGGGAATTGGAAAGCAGAGAGACTATGATAAAAATATATGCCATGGGAATTTAAAGTGAAAGATATATGTGCCTACTAGGAACTAGTGAAGATTCAAGCTCTTGTCAATAAAGATGCTCTTGCTTTTGAGTTGCAGGTTCATGGCTAATTTAGGGAATTCTGTGATGACATAACCTATACAAAGCAGGGTAGCTTTCATCTCTAGATGGCCTGTTTTCCTGACTCACATGTTCTATAAGTATATTGATTGGAACATCTCATGATTTAGTCTCTTTAGTCCCCCTTCAAAAGACAGTACATCCTGTAATCAATTACTATGATACAAAAGGTGCCTTTTTCTTAGAAAACAGGGGTTGATGCCAAATGGCTTCTTTCTCTTATAGGATTTTTCAGACTAGAAAACATCTTCCTTGCTATGGAAGATACAGGGAGAAAATAAACACTGGAATTTCAACAAATTGGGGGCCATAGTCACAGGTATTCTTTACAAAGCCAGAAGAAAAAGAACATCATATTATTGAAATGATTCCCAAAATTAATTAGTTTTAAAATCAACTAAAAGCAACTTGAGCATCAGGGTTTCCTGATATGTAAAAATAACAGGGATATAGCATAAACATCTTTATCTTTATCCTGTGTGCTAAATAAATCAGGATCTTTGAATGTTTCCTTCCACTGTATTCATTCTGGGATTCTTTGTATGCACCTTTCTACTGTTTCTTGAAAGATATTATCAAAAATCCTTTTCCTACTCTCCTTACAAATATACCAATTTCATGTGTTTAATGTATATCTCTGTAAATAAAAACAGTTACTTTGTCCCAAGATTATTGTAGATGTTGTTCAAATGATCATTTTCTTAAGCACATTAATATTTTACAGAGGTAGATATTCTTCATCTAGCATATACTAAGAATAATATACCACTATTTCTAAAACTGTAGCATGGTCACTTGAATCAAACCCAGACAATTATTTTAGAAATGTAATTGGAGATTTTCTACATATATTGATGTTTTAGACAATGCTATGTATATGGAAAATTCATGTCCTCAGCATTGAAGGATTTCTTAGTGTTCGTGGGGATCCAATGATGCCAAACAATTATTTTAAGGTTCCCAATGACACTATTTTAAAAAATATATTACTTTCCCCAATTTAATCAAATATAAATAGTACTAAGGACAAGATTTTGGTTTTTAAAAAAATACCCATGAATACAACCATTTAATTGTTGGAAAAATTCCTTCTTGATATCCAGAAATCTTTCTTTCTCTGTGAAAATGTATTTCAGATCTAGTTCTATTCACCATCTGTAACCTATTTCAGAAAGAAAGCTGTACAGCAATTTAATTTCTATAATCATTTTCAAACACACACAACTAAGTCACTATTACCATGCAGAGAAATAATTTCATTATCCTGAAATATTGATTTAAAAATCTTTACTAAAATATTACCAGGTACACATCTTTTATCATGCAGTCTTACCCATCAACTCTTAGGACAAGAATGTAACCAACTAGAAGACCTGAACCTGCCTGGGGGGAGAGGTGGGCAGCCCTGGTTTGTGGGGAAGATCTTCTTTCTTCTTGTTGGTTCTTCTTGAGGCAGTGGGGGGGGGGGAAGAGTGTCGGCGAAGGATAAGTCTTGGTATTATGAGATATTTAGGGTTGCTGTATAATAAAAGTTTACTTATCTAATTCTAAGTAACTGTGCTACTGTAGCTAACCTGCCTTCTGTGATCCTCTGAGGCCAGAAACTGCACTTTCTGACACTTAGTACCTCATCCTAAAAGCAGCAAAGTATTAAGTAAGTAGCCCTTGTATTATCTCAGCAGGAACTGCTGGGCTCTAACTTTTGCCTGCTAGTCTGAAGTCTCAAAAAGAAAAGGACATTTACAAAAGTAGTTATAGCTTTTATTACTAAGTTGTAAAAATTTTCCTATGAAGGGTATCTAAGAGGAAAAGTGGAAGGATCCTAAGTAGGGTAAGGGAAAAAATTCTATTCTATCTTGGAAAAGGTAAATGTTCTATTGTATATACTACTCTAAGTGGGGAAAGGCAAAAAATTGTATCCTATCTCCTTCTCAACTCCTTGTCCTCAATACTTATACATCTTTCAGAATACATGATCATATGTTAAAAAGTTCATTACAAATTCACACCAAAACTCAAATCATAAATTGAAATAGAAGTTTATAACAGAGAATGTTTACATGCATATCCATTAGGAGTAATTATCTGGCTAAACATCCATCACATATAGGTTCACTGAAGGTTTAAAACTATAAGTTATTAGTGAAGTTTTGTAAAGATAAACCCAGGCAATACTTTTTCTTCTGTCCTAACACCTATAATAACTCATTAGTTCCCATTTTGTGATGTTTGATTAATTGTTTTACAACCTCTTGGAATATTATCTGAGTAAGAGAACGTATGGTTACTATTTATGAGCAAGTAACTGGTGACACTTGGGAGACTGGCAGAGTTCTCATTGCAGTTTTGACTATCAGAAAGGGACCTAATAGTAGTCTCATTATAAAAAAAGCTTAATAATCAATTATACAATTTTAGTAATTCTTATAGGATCATCATTAAGACTTAAGAAGTCATCTATTTGTGTATATAGCATCACTACAATAGAGTACATCTTCGTGGATCTGCAGAGATCTGCTCCAAACGGGTGTGCTATTGCTTAGTGTTTGTTATGTATGTTTAATAATAATAGGAAATGCATATTAATAGCAGGAATGTTTTCTAAAATGAATCCCTTACAGCCTTGCTGATAAGGATGCACCTGTCTCAGATTATATAATAATACAAGGCAAGCCATTTCAGGATGATCACCTGCTAGTTATTACCTTGTCCCATTATGGCACCTGACATGGACCAGTTTACATGACTTAGAAATGTCACACAGCAAAATACTGACAGCATTGTCTATAAATTCCAAGTCTTTTAATTGGATTGCAGTGTTTTATATACAAAAAGGTGTAAGTTTTATCTATATTTGGTAAAATCTTAAATTATCAAACTCAAAAATATTTAAAGATATGACTATCAGAAATATTTTCAAGCCTTAAAACACCCCAAACTTCCTCTTCGAAATGTAGAATTAGGTACCATGTGAGTTACTTTATTTTATGATGTTCTATACCATTATTAAGCTGAATTGAATTCATTAGTGAAGGTCTACTGTTTAATGAGATCAAGAATCTTATGGTATCTCATTTATAAAACTCTGTAGAAAGGTTAAAATGTCAGGACCCAAGTCAATCCCAGTTACATTTACAATCCTGACTTTCCTGGCCTGAGAGCTGATGAGTTGAGTATTCCTGATAAAATATGTGCACCTTGTTAGCAATATTTCAATTGAGGGCTCTGCCCGTCCTCCCTCCCTACTTCCCTCCCTCCTTGCCTTCCTCCCTCCTTTTCTCTCCTTGCTTCTTTTCCATCTCTGGGGTGAGAAAGCTGGCACAGTGGTTAAGTGTTTGCTGCCAAAATTAAAGACTTGATTTTGATTTCTGGAATCCATATATAGAAGGAAAAACTCAATTCATGTAAGGTGTTCTCTGGAATTTCAAATCCATGTTTGATGATATACATGTATACAAACACAAAACATACAAACTTAAATGAAGAAAAATAGTGATAAAAATACTGTGAGCAATCTTGTCAGTTTTGTATCTAATAGAAATCTCAATAGATGTGTGTGTTATTCTGCCATAAAATACAGTAATTACGCATGATAGATTTTATTTTCTAGTGATCACATTGTACTCATGCTACTTATTACAAAATTATATTTTGTATGAAGTGGTCTTGAATCTGTTTTTTTTTTTTTTTTAAATATGGAACGCTTCACGAATTTGCGTGTCATCCTTGCGCAGGGGCCATGCTAATCTTCTCTGTATCATTCCAATTTTAGTATATGTGCTGCCGAAGCGAGCACTTGAATCTGTTTTTTAAATGAAGTTTAGAAGTGACCTTAAATTCCATAATATTCCTTCCTATTCATTGTCATTCTATATGTTAATGTGAGATTCTGGTAACTGCAGCATTTCACACAACATAATCATTACAAACTGTTTTGTAATCAATGATCATAACAAATAAAAAAAAAGTTGTGCAAATTGTAGTTATCGAGGTTTGATTAACAGTAGTAGTAGCTTCTGCTTAATAGTAAACCTATAAACAAAGGTTTGAGTGACAGGAAGGTTGAACTTTTGTACAAAATACTTCAGTGGGATAATTATAACTTTTAGCTATGTTATAATATGATGACTTCTCATTCAGAGAAAATCTAAGACTCTTCTAAAGTCTTACAAAACATGTTCTTCAATTCTAATTTTAATACACAACAAAGTATTTGAAGTTTATTGATCAAAATACAACTTTCACATAGGTAAAAAGCACAACTTTATAAGAAGTCAATTCTTATAATAAAAAAGACATTACAAAATTTTAATTGAACATTTATTGTGTATCAATATTATAGTTAGCAAACATTAGCCCATTTAATACTCATATAATCTATGAGATCTGCTATGATATTATGTATTGGAAAAAGATGGTTAAGAAGTAGCTCTCAGCATAAGAAGTCAACAACTAAACAATTAATTTTCCTCCATTTTTGTTGAAATTACCCCTAATTAAAAAAAAACAACTTTTAAATGTCTCTTTTATCTTTCTTTTTTTTTTCTTTATTAGTATTTGAGTTAACATACAAAGTACTGTGTTTTATTACAGCATCGTCATACATGTGTCATTAGAGTTCTGATTTGTTTCCCTCTTCCCCTTCCCTTTCTTCCTCCAGCTAGCTTCCTTATCTGATTTCCTGTAACATGTATTCCATCACCCTCTCTCCTCATTGTTTTTTTTTAATTGGTAACTTTTTTTAAATGTTAATCAAAGGCTTTATAGGTTTGGTAATGCTCAATAACAAGATGCCCTTACAATCAGAAGTGTAACCCAATACCCAACCTAGATATACCAACTACCTTTGACTGGCAGAGACATGTGAACATTCACCTCCATGTTCCCCCCCCATTACTCAGCTCTACCTCTCATTCTCCTCCTCCTCTCCCTACTACTCCTCTTCCTCACCTTACTCCTCCCACCTTAGCTCCTCCTACATATCACCCTTCCAGTTAAAATAAAACTTTTCTCTCAAAATACTATTTGAGCATGACTATACCAATTAGTATCAGTAAGGTATAAGATAGACCTAATACCCAGTCCAACATTTTGTTGACTAACCAGAACCTCTGTCATCTCTCCTAACTAAAAATCTTAGTTCAGATCCTGGGTTTTTTTCTTGGCTTTAGAATGAATGTCAGCTGAAAATCATCCTCTCAAATCTTTTCTATCAAAGTAAATAGCCGGGATTGGCTATGAGACTATAAGACTTCAACCCCGTCAGAAATCCAGAACGACTGAATTAACTGAAATTATGGGAAGCACAAAGCAAAGCTTCTAAAACTTAGCCAATTTATAGATAACCACTGAACACCTCGACAGTCCCTATACTACAAAATGTTGGAGCATCTGATCTTCAGCCTTCTGGCCCAGGTTCATCTGACAGACCTAGTGATGCATAATTATTAAAGGCTGATTACTCTGTCTTGGCAGATATAATCGGTTGACTATTCTGCAAATGTGTCCTTTTCTGGACAGTAATTTGTCTGTAGATGAAAAGAGGCAATTCTTGCCTAGTGGCTGTCTCACCACAACTGGAGTAACACCAAAGATACTCAATTTCTTCTTAGAATCCAAGATAAGAAGCAGTCAGGAGCAGATAGGTCTCTAATCAAAATGAACATTAATACAGAAATGGTTGTAACATCAATTATGTGGATTTCTGATGTTTTGAAAACCAATTATCCATGTAAGGCAATCTGGACTGTTTTCTGTTAACTCTATCAGCTATTTCTAAGTAAAATATAGAAAACACCCTAACAATAAACTCAGAGCCATGAATTTGCTATAGGCCCTTAACTCACAGGCTAACCATCTCAAGTCAGTTAAAAAAAAAAAAGTTCTCTTTCTTTATCGAGTCCTTGTGGGGTTTGGGTATGAGTGCAATTGTAGCTTCATAGAACGAATTGGGTAGTGTTCCTTCTGTCTCTATTTTGTGGAATAGTTTGAAGAGAATTGGTATTAGGTCTTCCTTGAAGGTCTGATAGAATTCAGCACTAAAATCATCTGGTCCTGGGCTTTTTTAAGTGGGGAGACTTTTAATGACTGCTGCTATTTCCTGAGGGGTTATGGGACTATTTAGATGGTTTATCTGCTCCTGGTTTAACTTTGGTACCTGGTATCTGTCTAGGAAATTGTCCATTTCATCCAGGTTTTCCAGTTTTGTTGAGTATAGGCCTTTGTAGTAGGATCTGATGATTTTTTTAATTTCTTCAGTTTCTGTTGTTATGTCTCCCTTTTCAGTTCTGATTTTATTAATTTGGATACTGTCTCTGTGCCCTCTGGTTAATCTGGCTAACGGTTTATCTATCTTGTTGATTTTCTCAAAGAACCAGCTCCTGGTTTTATTGATATTTTGTATTGTTCTTTCTGTTTCTATTTGGTTGACTTCAGCCCTGAGTTTGATTATTTCCTGCTTTCTACTCCTCCTGGGTGTATTTGCTTCTTTTTGTTCTAGAGCTTTTAGTTGTGCAGTCAAGTTGTTAGTGTGTGAACTTTCCAGTTTCTTTTTGTAGGCACTTAGAGCTATGAGTTTTCCTCTTAGCACGCCCTTCATGGAGTCCCACAAGTTTTGGTATGATGTGTCCTCATTTTCATTGAATTCTAAAAAGTCTTTAATTTCTTTCTTTATTTCTTCCTTGACCAAGTCATCATTGAGTAGAGAGTTGTTCAGCTTCCACATGAAGCTCATAAAGAAGGAAGACCAAGTGGGGGTGATTCGGTCTTTCTTAGAAGGAGCAACAAAATACTCAAGGGAACAAATATGGAGACAAAGTGAGGGACAGAAACTGAAGGAGGGGCCATCTGAAGACCACTCCACATGAGTATGTATCCCATGTGCAGTCACCAAAGGTAGATGCTGATGTGGAAGTCAGGAAGTGCATGCTGATAAGAGCCTGATATGGATGTCTCCTCAGAGGTCTTCAAGAGTCTGACATATTCAGAGGCAGATGCTCACAACTAGAATTGAACTGATCATGGGGTTCTCAATGGAGGGATTAGAGTGAAGACTGAAGGAGCTGAAAGGATTTGGGGCACCATGAGGAGAGCAACAATACCAACCAACCACAGCTCTCAGGCTCTAAACTACCAGCCTGGGAGCACTTAGGGAGGGATCCAGGGCTTTAGCTGAATTTGTAAGAGTGGAGGGCCCTGCTGGGCATAGGTGGAAGAAGAGAACCTTGACCTCATGAAGGCTGGATGCCCCAGGGGGTGGGAATTTTGAGAGTGGGGAGGTGGGAGTGGGTGGGTAGATAGAGGCTACATCCACAGAGAAGAAGGAGGGGTGAGGGGATTGGGTGTTCCTGGGTGGGTGGGGGATGGGGTAAGGGGACAACATATGAAATGTAAATAAAACATCCAATAAAAAATTTAAAAAAAAAAAGGTAAAGAAGGACTGGGCCTACGCTTTGTATTCCTAAATGTGTTATGTAGGCACAATGCCTATGAGAGTAACAATATTAATCTCACTTTTATATCAATAAGAAATTCGTACCAATGGAAATCTTAAATTTGAAATCAAAGTAAATTTGGTACCATTTAAGAAATTATAACTTCAGTTTAATAACAATTATACAGATTTCTACCAATAAGTTATGCCTATGCAAATTCCTCCCTGTTCCGACTAAACCACTACTTTTCCCTAGAAAGACAGCCCAATACTAACTACCTCAGTCCCTGATCCCAGTGAACAGGGACGCTGACTCTTCAGTAAATTCTTCAAAACCTCCATGTTTTATAATATTTCAACATGGAGGTGTTGAAATATTAGAAGAGGGGTGGGGGGAAGAGTAAATTGATAAGCCTCTGATGTCTATGTCTTCACTGCATCCAGCTGAAATTCCAGGACATCAGAGGTTCGAGCAGGTCTGCTCAGCTCGCTTGATGATTAGATACACCAAGGCTGTGTATTCTGCAATATATTCTCAAAACACATTTTAGTATCAAGATAATTTTTTACTTGAATTCTGGAATCTAGTCTTCTGGTGGCCTTCATATTTCTAATCCATATAATTCTGGAAGTTTCTATGAGGGTGTGCTCCCACCATTCTCCCATTCCTTCCTCCTTACTCTCTAATTTCCCAACACTAGGGGATCCAAACTTTCAGGCATCAAGTCCCTCTACTTCCACTGATGCTTGACAAGGCCACCCTCAACTACCTATACAGGTGGAGCCATGAGTCCTTCCCTTTGTGTCCTTGGGCTGGAGGTTTTAGAATGGCTACTCCAGCTTGTTTATTAGGACCATTTGCTTGAAAAATTGTTTTCCAGCCTTTTACTTTAAGGTAATGTCTGTCTTTGTCACTGAGGTAGGTTTCATGTTTGCAGCAAAATGTGGGGTCCTATTGAAGTATCCAGTCCATTAGTCTATGTCTTTTAATTAGGGAATTGAGTCCATCGATGTAAAGAGATATTAAGGAACAGTGATTGTTGCTTCCTGTCATTTATGTTATTAGATGTGGAATCATCTTTGTGTGGCTATCTTCTTTTGGATTTGATGGAAGAGGACTACTTTCTTGCTCTTTCTAGGGTATAATTTCCCTCTTTGTATCAGAGCTTTCTAGCATCTGGATTAGAACTTCTAACAGCAGACATCACAGGTGATTCATTTTTACCTGGAAAAGAAAAAGAAGGGAATTCTCAGGGAGATTTCTCTTCCCTGGATGTAAATTGTTATTCATCTTATTTACGGTTGGGCCTGGCTTTGTGGGGGTATCTATTTATTTCATTAATCTTTTTGGTAACCAGTTAGCTGTGCCTACTGTGATATCACACAGGCATATCAATCCTCGGCCCTGTAAGGGAACTGGGTCTGGGCCATTCCCTTTAATGGTAAGAGGGTCCTTCCCCATATCTGTGGTATAGTTTTGGTTGGTCTCAGTGGTGCCAGAGGCAGTCAGCAGCAGATTTGCCATGAGCTTTCAGTTTTAGAGAGTTAAAAGTGAACCAGGCATGATGGAGAGTATTTCAGGGGACTCCTTCGGGGGGGCACCATTCCCCCTCTTTTGTTTTTAAAGCCAATTTTTCAGAGTTCTTGTAAAATCAGGGCAGAGGCGCCAACAGTCGCTCCTTCCACACTCAGACAGTCATGAAGACCCTATAAATGTGGAGACATGATTCCCTCCCTTTGTGCTTCCTGGCTGGCGGATTAGACTTTGGGAGCTCTGGTTGAAACTTTTGATACTCCTAGAAAGGACCAAAGCACCCACACTTTGGTCTTCCTTCTTCTTGAGTTTCATGTGGTCTATACATTGTGTCTTAGGTATTGTGAGCTTTTGGGCTAATATCCACTTATCAGTGAGTGCATATCATGTGTGTTCTTTTGAGATTGGGTCACCTCACTCAAGATGATATTTTCCAGCTCCATCCATTTGCCTAAGAATTTCATGAACTCATTGTTTTTAATAGCTGAGTAGAACTCCATTGTACAAATGTACCACATTTTCTGCATCCATTCTTCTGTTGAAGGGCATCTGGGTTCTTTCTAACTTCTGGCTATTATAAATAAGGCTGCTATGAACATAGTGGAACATGTGTTCCTGTTGTATGTTGAAATATCTTTTGGGTATATTCCCAGGAGTGGTATATTTGGGTCCTCGGGTAACACAATGTTCAATTTTCTGAGATACCACCCGACTGCTTTCCATAGTGGTTGTACCAGTTTACAATCCCACCAACAGTGGAGGAGTGTTCCTCTTTCTCCACATCCTTGACAACATCTGCTGTCACCTGTGCTTTTGATCTTAGCCATTCTCACTAATTAGGGGGATAGTGGGCAGCCTTGCCTAGTCCCTGATTTTAGTGGGATTGCTTCAAGTTTCTCTCCATTTAGTTTGATGCTGGCTACTGGTTTGCTGTATATTGCTTTTACTATGTTTAGGTATGGACATTGAATTCCTGATCTTTCCAAGACTTTTATCATGAAGGGGTGTTGAATTTTGTCAAATCCTTTCTCAGCATCTAGTGAGATGATCATGTGTTTTTTTTTCCTTTGAGTTTGTTTATATAGTGGATTACATTGATGGATTTCCGTATATTGAACCAACCCTGCATTCCTGGGATAAAGCCTACTTGATCGTGATGGATAATTGTTTTAATGTGTTCTTGGATTCGGTTCGCTAGAATTTTATTGAGTAATTTTGCATCAATGTTCATAAGGGATATTGTTCTGAAGTTCACTTTCTTTGTTGGGTCTTTGTGTGGTTTAGGTATGAGCGTAATTGTGGCTTCATAGAATGAACTGGGTACTGTTTCTTCTGTTTCTATTTTGTGGAATAGTTGGAAGAGGTTTTGTATTAGGTCTTCCTTGAAGGTCTGATAGAATTTTGCACTAAAACCGTCTGGTCCCGGACTTTTCTTTGTGGGGAGACCTTTAATGGCTGCTTCTATTTCTTTTGGAGTTATGGGACGGTTTAGATGGTTTATCTGATCCAGATTTAACATTGGTAACTGGTATTTGTCTAGAAAATTGTCCATTTCATCCAGATTTTCCAATTTTGTTGAGTATAGGCTTTTGTAGTAGGATCTGATATTTTTTTTTAATTTCCTCAGTTTCTGTTTTTATGTCACCCTTTTCAGTTCTGATTTTATTAATTTGGATACTGTCTCTCTGTCCTCTGATTAGTCTAGCTAAGGGTTTATCTATCTTATTGATTTTCTCAAAGAACAAGCACCTGGTTTTACTGATTCTTTGTATAGTTCTTTTTGTTTCTATTTGGTTGATTTCAGCCCTGAGTTTGATGATTTCATGCCGTCTGCTCCTCTTGGGTGTATTAGCTTCTTTTTGTTCTAGGTCTTTCAGGTGCATTGTCAAGCTGCTAGTGTATGCTCCCTCCAGTTTCTTTTTGTAGGCACTTAGAGCTATGAATTTTCCTCTTAGCACTGCTTTCATTGTATCCCATAGGTTTTGGCATGATGTGTCATCATTTTCATTAAATTCTAAAAAGTTTTTAATTTCTTTATTTATTCCCTGACCAGATTATCAATGAGTAGGGTTTTGTTCAGTTTCCATGTGAATGTGGAATTTCCACTGTCTTTGTCATTTTTGAAGACTAGCCTTAGACCATGGTGATCTGATAGTATGCAGGGGATTATTTCAATTTTTTTTATATCTGTTGAGGCCTGTCTTGTGCCCAATTATATGGTTTATTTTGGAGAAGGTACCATGAGGTGCTGAAAAAAAGGTATATCCTTTTGCTTTAGGATGAAATGTTCTATAGATATCTGTTAAATCCATTTGGTTCAGAACTTATGTTAGTTTCACTGTATTTCTATTTAGTTTCTGTTTCCATGATCTATCCATTGCTGAGAGTGGAGTATTGAAATCCCCCACTATTATTGTGTGAGGTACAGTGTGCGCTTTGAGCTTTACTAAGGTATTTTTTATGAAAGTGCGTGCTCTTGTATTAAGCGCATAGATATTCAGAATTGAGAGTTCACGTTGGTTGACTTTTCCTTTGACAAGTATTTAATTTCCTTCCTTATCCTTTTTGATACCTTTAAGTCGAAAGTCGATTTTAATCGATATTAGAATGGCTACTTTATCTTGTTTCTTAGGGCCATTTGCTTGAAAAATTGTTTTCCAACCTTTTACTCTAAGGTAGTGTCTGTCTTTGTCACTGAGGTGGGTTTCCTGTAAGCAGCAAAAAGTTGGGTCCTATTTGCATATCCAGTCTGTTAGGCTATGCCTTTTTATTGGGGAATTGAGTCCATTGATGTTAAGAGATATTAAAGGAGAGGGTGTTGTTGTTTTCTGTCATTTATGCTAATAGTGGGGTCATTGTGTGGTTATCTTCTTTTGGGTTTGATGGAAGAGGATTATTTTCTTTCTCTTTCTAGGGTATGATTGCCCTCCTTGTATTGGAGCTTTCCTGCTATTATCCTTTGTAGTGCTGGATTTGTGGAAAGATACTGTGTAAATTCGGTTTTGTTGTGGAATATCTTGGTTTCTCCATCTATGGTAATTGAGAGTTTTGCTGGGTATAGTATCATGGGCTGGCATTTATGTTCTCTTAGGGTCTGTATGACATCTGTTCAGGATCTTCTGGCTTTTATAGTATCTGGTGAGAAGTCAGGTGTAATTCTGATAGGTTTGCCTTTATATGTTACTTGGCCTTTTCCCTTACTGCTTTTAAAATTCTTTCTTTGATTTTGCATTTTGTGTCTTGATTATTATGTGACAGGAGGGTTTTTTTTTTTTTTATCTAGTCTATTTGGTGTTTTGTAGGCTTTTTGTATGACTATGGGTATCTCATTCCTTAGGTTAGGGAAGTTTTCTTCTATAATTTTGTTGAAGATATTTGTTGGTCCTTTAAGTTGGGAATCTTCACTCTCTTCTATACCTATTATCCTTAGGTTTGGTCTTCTCATTGTGTCCTAGACTCCCTGGATGTTTTGTGTTAAGAACTTTTTGCATTTTGCGATTTCTTTGACAGTTGTGTCAATATTTTCTATGGTATCTTCTGCACCTGAGATTCTTTCTTCTATCTCTTGTATTCTGTTGGTGATGCTCGTGTCTATGACTCCTGATTTTTTTCATAGGTTTTCTATCTCCAGGGTAGTCTCCCTTTGTGATTTCTTTATTGTTCCTACTTCTATTTTTATGTCCTGGATGGTTTTGTTCAGTTCTTTCATCTGTTTGTTCGTGTTTTCTTGTAATTCTTTAAAGGATTTTTGTATTTAAAAGCTTCTTCCTGTTTACCTGTGTTCTCCTCAAGTTTTTTGATAGTGTTATTTATGTCCTTCTTAAAGTCCTCTATCATCATCATTCGAAGTGATTTAGATCTGGTTCTTGCTTTCCTGGTGATATGGGAAGTTCAGTACTTTCTAATGTGGGAGAACTAGGTTCTGATGATGGCAAGTACCTTGGCTTGCTGATGTTTATGTTCTTGTGCTTACCTTTCACCATCTGGATCTCCTTTGTGCTATCTGTGCTGTCTCTGACTGGAGCCTGTCTTTCCTATTATCTAGGTTGTGTCAGAGCTTTTTGGGATGGGTTTTGCTGCTGGGGTTAGAGCTGAGGCCCAAGATCTGCTCAGTGTTCTGGTGGAAACCGGAAGGGGCCTGTGCTCTAGGCCAGGAGTGAATTCTTGGGTCCCAGTGGGTCCCAGTTACTCCCTGTTTGGGGCAGGTATTGCAGCCTCCTTGCCTAGGATACTGCTCAGGCTAGAGCTCCTGGGAGCCCCGCTTCCTCTGGGTTCTGTGAGTTTGGATGCAGAGCTGTCTCCCAGGATCTTCTGAGCACTCAGTCCCAGACTGGAAGGAGCCCGTGCTCTGGGCCAGAGTGAATTCCTGGGTCCCAGTGGTTTCTGGTCGCTCCCGGTTTTGGGGCAAGTATTGCCACCTCCTTGCCTAAGAAACTTAGAGCTCCTGGGAGCCCCGCTTCTTCTGGGTTCTGAGAGATTAGGTGCAGAGCTGACTCACAGGATCTTCTGCGTGCTCAGGCCCAGACCAGAAGGAACCCGTGCTCCAGGCCAGGAGTGAATTCCTGGGTCCTGGTGGATCCCAGTTACCTCCTGTTTAGGGCAAGTGTTGCTGTTTCATTATCTGAGATGCTGCCTAGGTTAAAGCTCCTGGGAGGCCCTCTTTCTCTTGGTTTTCTGTGATTGGGTACAGAGCTGCTGCCTGAGACCTGCTCTATGCTCGGGCCCAGACCGGAAGTCTTTTCTTTGGTATCTTTGCACCTGAGATTCTCTCTTCTATCTCTTGAATTCTGTTGGTGATGCTTGCATCTGTGACTCCTGATTTTTTTCTTAGGTTTTCTATCTCCAGGGTAGTCTCCTTTTGTGATTTCTTTATTGTTTCTACTTCCATTTTTATGTCCTGGATGGTTTTGTTCAGTTCTTTCATCTGTTTGGTTGTGTTCTCTTTTAATTCTTTAATGGATTTTTGTATTTCCTCTTTAAAGGCTTCTATCTGTTTACCTGTGTTCTCCTCAGATTCTTTGAGAGTGTTATTTATGTCCTTCTTAAAGTCCTCTATCATCATCATTCAAAGTGATTTTAAGTCTGAGTCTTGCTTTCCTAGTGATATGGGGAATTCAGGAATTTCTAGTGTGGGAGAACTAGGTTCTAATGATGCCAAGTACCCTGGGATGCTGATGCTTATGTTTTTGGGCTTGCCTTTCACCATCTGGATCTCCTTAGTGCTAACTGCCCTGTCTCTCTGACTGGAGCCTGTCTTCCTTATTATCTTGGTTGTTTCAGAACTGTGTGGGTTGGGTGTTACTACTAGAGTTAGAGCTGGGGCCTACGATCTGCTCAGTGCTTGGGTGCAGACTGGAAGGAACCAGTGCTCTAGGCCAGGAGTGAATTTCGGGGTCCCAGTGGGTCCCAGTTACTCCCTGTTTGGGGCAGATGTTTCTGTCTCATTATCTATGACACTGCCCAGGTTAGAGCTCCGGTGAGGCCTGCTTCTTCTGGGATATGTGAGATTGGGTGCAGAGCTGCTGCCCAGGATCTGCTCAGTGCTTGGGCTCAGAGCGGAAAGACTTAAATGCCTCTTAAATTATTCATTTATCTACCTGTTTATTTTGCAGTTTTGACAATCAGATCCTAGACTACGAGTATGCTGGGCAAGTATTGTGTTACAAAGCTATACTCTCATCTACTTTTTATTCTTTAAAATACTTTTTCATGAAATATATTTTGATCATAGTGTTTCTCATTCCCCAACTTCTTAAAATTCCTTTCAACTAGCTAATTCATGAACCCTCACCCCCCTTTCTCTCACCCTCCACTACTGAAAGCAAAAATGAAAATAAAAACAAAAAAATTTATGACAAAAATTTTTCCAAACAAAACAAAATGAAACAAATAGCTACTCTCCATATTAAACTATTCATATGAGATCTTTCTAATATTTTTTTTATATAGGAATTTAGTTCTATGAAATTTTTTCTTAAACCTTGCATTTATTGTATACCACAGTTTTGAGTATGATGTATTTTCATTCAATTCTAAGAAGTTTTTTTTCTTTCTTCCTTTCTTCCTTCCTCCCTTTTGTCCTTCCTTCCTCCCTCCCTCCCTCCCTCCCTCCCTCTCTCTCTCTCTCCCTCTCTCCCTCTCTCTCTCTCTCTCTCTCTCTCTCTCTCTCTTCCTTTCTTTCTCTTTCTTTTTTAAAATATGTCTTGATACATCCTTTAGTAGTAAGTAGCTCACCTTCTATGAGTTTAAATATTGTGTACCCTTTTTTTTATTGTTGGTATCCAGCTTTGATTCATGTTATTCAGACAGAATGCAGGATGTTATTTCAAAATTGAGACTTGCTTTATGTCCTAAAATGTGGTAGATGGTAGACAAAATTCTATGAATTACCAAGAACAGTGTATATTCTTTAGTGTTTGGGTGGAATGTTCTCTAGATGTTGGTTAGGTCTATTTAGTTTATGATATTATTTAATTCATGAATCTCTTTTGTTGCGCGCGTGCACTCGCCAGCGAGGTCACACAAAACACCAAAGTTCTTCAGCAGATCTTTATTAGAATGTTATAGAGGAAAGACCTGCTGGAAGAAGGCCGGCTGGTGGAAAACCGGCTGGGAGAAAGGCCCCGAACCCCGAGAAGGTCCTGGTTAAATACCCCCTGGAGAGACGTGTACATATCTGGTTGGTTAATTGCCCACAAAATCCTATATGCCCCGGGATGGGCTGTGACTTCCCACGCTTTCCCCTCACACAAAGGCAGTAAATTATAGAACTTGTGAGAGCATCAGATTGCCAGCGCTGTCTCTGCCTTCCACAGCTCTCTACATCTCCCCCTTTTTGTTTTAAATGAGAATCACAGGCACTGGCCATTTCCCGCGTCTTAGGCTATTTGACGTTCTTCCATAGCCAGCACCAGAGAATGGTGAGCTCCTTATCTTAGGCTACGAGGGTTGCACCCACACCTGGCATTCTTGCCAGCAAGAATGTGCACCCAGGTTGTGGCCACTCATAATGTCCGTCATGGGGTAAACTCACAGCTCGTGGTGTACCTCTGGCATATGGCATCAACCTATTCTCGTCGTTGGGACCAATGGCAGCTGGCCTGGAGATGAAAAGATGGAGTTGCCCTTGGTCTGTCTGGCACAGTACCAATATGACTCAAACTCAAGCCCGATCAAGCAAATTCCATCATGGGGGAATAAGCGATCAAGGACTAATAGTTTGATATAGTCTCCCCTACCTTACCAGGTGCAATGGAAACAAGTCCTCTGGGTCCAAAGGGTAGGGGAAATCGAAAGAGATGCAAACACCCATCCCTGTGCAATGGAGTCACCTCCTAGGGGTGCAAGGGCTGTTTGTCTCAAATTTCAGGTACCAGAGCTACACAGACAAGGACCAGTCAGGCTAAAACTCCTCACCAACCCAGTGCAATGGGCTGAGCCCTTGGGGTGCAGCGGCTGATGGATCTGTTTGCTGGCTATTTCTATAACATAGATAAACAGATTTCGGGAGATGAACCTTGTACTAAGGCCACAAGTGCTTGGGTAATCACGGATTTGTCACATTTCTGTTGATCTCTGAGCTTGCAAACCAACCAGAGTATGAACACTAATCTGCAACACAGGGTTGTACCAAACAGGCCTACTCCCACCCACTCTTTAAAGAAAGAGAAGGCTGAAGAAATCTAGGAAGAAAGTCCTTCAGTCAGCGAAAGGTCTACGCGTGTCGAGTTGATGGCCATCACCGCTACTCGCAACTTCTCCAGGAGTTCATCAAATCTTTTTGACCATTCTCCTGTTAGGTAATGAGACAATTATCTGGATAAATTACCTGTTCGAGTAAAGTTTTCATATTGAACACTAGTAATACAGAGTGTTCTCAGTTTTCTTTCACATCTCAATTGTGCCAATTGAAAAAGAATGTCCAATCTTTCTTCTACCAAATCTAGGCGCTGATTAACAATCATCAATCCGCCCTTCAATTCAGCACTCGTAGAAGTATGGATGTTGACTGCCTCTGCCACTGTAGCGGACAGCTGATTTAAGGCTGCTGCTGTTTGAACTTTGGTTGTCATAGCAATCCCAGCAGCTATAGCTGCAATGGCACTAACTGATATCGCCGTCACTATGGCTGCAGTTATGCCAAAGTCTCTTTTTTCTCTGAATAATGATAGGGTAGAGGGTGTTTCAACAGGAACAGGGACCCATCGTGGCACTCTGGCAACCATGGCACGCTTAGCTTGTCCAACAGCCCAACACTGAGACATCATGCATGAATCATTAGTGCATTTTTCAAATGAGGAGTTTGAAGGAATAAACAAGAAAGGTGGAAAGACACACACTGGGGTAGGTGAAAATACTGTTTGATTTACAATAATCTTGTTAACTCCAGTAATTAACTGAATAGGATTTGTCAACTGAGGGATCGGATCTGCACTCTGTTTCACCATAGTTCCATTAATAACTCCTGTAAAGGATGTTCTTCCTGCCACTCCGCCCTGGAGAAAGGCTAGCGGGTCGAGGTCGGTACAACTGCCATTAACTCCACAGAGTAGCCATTTGTGAAAAGGATTCATACTAATGCTCTGTAGAAAAGGACCTTTTCTCATTATCGCGTCAGCTCCAAGATCTCCCAGCATATTGGGTGAAAAGGAAAAAGTTTCATTTGTATCTGCCCATCGTGTTACTCTGGATTGACAATCAGACCAAGGCAGAACAACTTCCTCATCTTCTAGACTACAAAAGGGAGAGACCTTAGGTTAACGAGGATGTTCTCCATCAATAAGTTTGGGTGATAAAAATGTTCCATCTATCCAAATGGCTGGTTGTAAAAAGGACTGTGAGAACTTTTTGACATAACTATTGTCCTTTTCATTATTATTCTTTTTGGTTGTTAATTTAACCCAGCTTCTCTTCTCATAAAACCACCCCAAGGTTCTCTTCGAGAGAGTTATACAGTCTCCTGTCTCAGTAGTCTGAAAACAGAGAGAACCCCGTTCAGGCAAGGAACGATTTTCTCCCAGGGGGGCATGCGTTTTTATCATAGGGAAGATAAGGCAGCCCCATGGTTTTACTAGTTGTAAGAAATCTTGGAAACACCATGGCATCATGTCTAACAGGTATGGGTTTAGGAAAAGCAGATAATATAGCCCAACATTGTTCTCCCCATATACTAGGAACCCAAATCTGGAGGATCCAAATTAGGGCTGGAAGCATCTGCAGATGAATTCTTCAGAGGGTCATCTTCAGTCATCACGAGTCTTTGCGTTAGTCGCTCTGGTAGCCAGAATGGATTGTCTTCGTCCTGTGGAAAAACACAAACCGTTCCCCTGGATCCTATTAAAATAGGATCCGGGCCTTTCCATTGTCCGGTCAAGGCGTCCTTCCACTTGACCATCTCTTTTGGCCTATCAGGCTCTAAACAATGACGGTCAGCAGCCGAATGGCCCTGACTGTCCAAATTTAAAAATTGAGAGTAGGACTTCCGGTTTGGGACCGAGCCTAGAGCAGGTCGCAGGCAGCAGCTCCATACCCAACCACAGAAAACCAAGAAAAACAGGGACTCCCAGGAGCTTGAACTCACGCAGCATCCCAGGTAAAATTGAATCACCCGTGATGCCTGCTATTAGAAGTTCTAACCCAGATGGACCAGAAGCCAGGAGCCTCGCCCTTACCCTCACCCCCTAACTTTTCCCACCTGTACAAGGTCCCCTGAAGCTGGGCAACTGCAAGATCCTGCTTGGCAACTGCAGATAGACTCAAAGCAGTGTACCATATCATCTGAAGAATAGCAGGGAGACCATAACTCAAGCAGTGTACCATATCTTCTGAAGAATAGCAGGTTGCAGTCCTCCTCGCCCCCACGAATAACCAGGACCCGCCGGTTGGGTCAAGTGGCACACAGATGTGGGGCTCGAGGCACGGACCCATCCGGACGGACCCATCCGGACGGACCCTCATTGAGAGGATGTGCGCACGACATCAAGATTGAGCAAGACAGAGATCATCGCCCGTGACCTGTCGTCCACGGAACCAGGTTGATGCTGCCATCAAGAAGGCAGTTGAAGTTCATTACCATCAGCCGAAAATTGAAGAGGATCCAGAAGTGACTCCGCAGGAGACTGACACAGCTGTCAGCTCCCCTGCCTCCCTCTACGGTCGACCCCTAGACTTCCACGCCCTCCAGAAGGGTTCCTGGTATGCCTGGCTTTGCCCTCATTTCTCTCGCTAGAGAGCTTGGCCTCTTGATCACCACAACAAAAATTGGCTTTTTCCTAAACCAAGGCCACCCTTGATATGGCCGCTAACATTGGGGAGCCTTCCTTTATGACAATATTACACCCCAAACTGACAAATGGTTGGTAACTTGAACATTTACAAGAGACTAGGATGGCTGTGAGTTAGTCCAATGACGGGATTATTGTAGGTCCACTTCCCAGGGGCCCACCCAATGCAGCCGAAAAGGAGTGCGTGGTGCTGGGAGTGGGTGCAGCCTACATGGCCTAAGACAGGGCTCTCACCCTCCTTTCACCCACATCAGAGTCCCTTGACGTTGCCCATCGTCGACAGCCTAAAGCCTTCGACCATCGATGTGACTCGTCTCACATCAGTGTTTTGGGGTTGTGAACTTGTCTAAGACCCCCCATAATTAGACATCCAAATTCAAAACTCACATAGTTGGGATTGAACATAAGACGCCTTCTCTAACTAAACAGAGAAGGGGGAGATGCCAGAAGCCAGGACCCTCGCCCTTACCCTTACCCCCTACCTTTCCCCACCTGCACAATGTCCTCTGAAGCTTGGCAACTGCAAGATCCTGCTTAGCAACTGCAGATAGACTCAAAGCAGAGTACCATGTCTTCTTAAGAATAGCAGGGAGACCATAACTCAAGCAGTGTACCATATCTTCTGAAGAACTGCAGGGAGATCATAATTCAAGGCAGTGTACCATATAGACCATGACATGTTTCAAGGCACAGGCCAAGAAGATTTTGTACTTTTCCACCACCTGGACCCTCTTACCCCCTCCCCTTGTAAAACATGCTATAAAAAAAAGCATTTCATGTTCAAAAAAAAAAAGAAATTAAAAAAAAAAGAAATCACAAAAAAAAAATTGAGAGTAAAGAGTGCTATAGAAACGGTGACTCGTGGCACTGAGGGTAGAGCCTCCTCGACTCCCCCTTTTTGTTTTAATAGATAAGATTTAAGAGTGTGATGAGCCCGTTCTATAATGTCTTGTCCTAGAGGATTGTATGGTAGACCTGTCAGGTAAGTCACCTCCATTTGGCGACAAAATTATCCAAACTTTTGAGACGTATAAGTTGAGAATTTTAGGCTTTCCCCAGGCACTCCAGGCCTCAAGGCAATGTTGGATAACATGTCTTGCCTTCTCTCCCTATAAAGGGGAGGCAAATATAATTCCGGAACAAGTGTCAATAGAATCATGTAAATATTGAAGTCTCCCAAAAGATGGGATGTGGGTAACATCCATTTGCCATAATTGATCACGTGTAAGTCCTCAAGGCTTAACACCATTATGAAAATTGAGGACACTGAGAAGAAGTTTTTGTTATTTAACTTGTACACTTTCTAGAAATATCAAATTATTGTCTCAAGCTATTATTATTTTGATGATATAAAGAATAAGATTGTATGGCCAATTGTTTCTATACGGTCTATAATTTGACTGGTATACAAATCTGTTCTGGCATTGCCCTGGGTTCTAGGCAATCTAATGAGCCCTTAAATGTCTTATAAAGAAACAGTACATGTTTCTTCAATTAAGCTGTATTTCTATAATTAACTGTAAAATTTGAGAATTAGTAATACCTAAAAGGGCAACAATTTTAAGTAGTTAAAAACTATGAGCCATATACTGGCTATGAGTGTACCAATTGAAAGCTTGAATTTTCAGCATTTCAAACAGTGTCTATAGCACATAATTTAATTATTTGTGTTGAAGCAGGGGAAAATTCAAGAAAATGAACATTTGATATAATTAAATATACTGCCTAATAAATTGATGAGGCATCTGTAAATATAGTAAATATTTTTTCTATGGGCTTCATGTAAATTTATAGGAAATACAAAAGCATGTATAGAGAACAACTGTTAACAACTTGTCTTATGGATAATGATTATCAATTTTGCCTAAAAACTTTGCCAAGTAATAGGTCAAATATCATCATTCTCCAATAACCAACTTAATTTCTATTTGGAATAAAGAATTAACATTTCATCTAAAATATTTTTAGGATTCTATCTTACAATCTTGTATTAACACTGTAATAGTTTCATGATAAGATGTTTAAACTTTACTTGTACATGAAAACGGATGAAACCACATTAATGGTTTTTTTGGCTAAAGGTCTGTTGTGAGCACATGAATAGCAATAATGTAAACAGCCAACAATGTATCATGGTCTATACAATTTATCTTTTAATGACCAATAGCTTATTCTATACTTTTACAAAGCTATCTATCCCTCATCAGTTAACTCTCGAGGGGAATTAGGATTTGTATCTCCCTTGAAAACATCAAACAGAGGCTCAAATCCTCTTATGGTAAGTTTAAGATGAGGTTTTAGCCAATTAATATCTGTTAACTTGATTTTTAAGAATCATCAAAAGTAAACCAATTTTTGTATACGCGCCTGTAAGCCAGAAGAGGGCACTAGATCCCACTACAAATGATTGTGAGCCACCATGGGTTGCTGGGAATTGAACTCTTATTATTTGTACTTGTGAGCCCAGCCTTTAACGGCTGAGCCATCTCTCCAGCCCCCATTATCCATTCTTATTGGAATTTTCTGTGTCACAATCTGCTTAAGATGTAACTGAATTCTCAAATATTAACAACTCATTGTATTAGAGTAAGGGCGTACAGAAAAACTCTTTAGAGATATCAGTTAACAAAATGAATAAAATACACTGAGAGATTTAAATGTTTAATTCCTGTGTTAAAGCAACAACAAATTCTTATATAAGAATATTAATCATTCTTTGAGGCAGCCTTTTAATGATATTGTTTCATGGGCTCTCAAGAATCACTAATAAATTTATTGGATTTAAATCTCATCACCTTTACCAGGATGTAAAGGAACAATAAAAACAATCTTGCAAATCTATAATAATTCTATGTATTTACTAGAATGGTAACTGACGTAGGCAAGACAGGCTGTACTGTCCCATTAATTTCATAAATCTTAAATTTGAATTTTGTTTTTGGTTTAACTGAATAAGCAACTCTTTTTAGTTGAATGAGGGATCAGATAAACGCCAAGTTAAAGGCACTCTTGTCTTCTAATAATTGTTACATCAGCCCCAGTATCTATTAATTTTTATTGGGGAGAGCAGCTTTTACTGGATTTTGTCAAACATTCGGAGCCATTGCCATAGCGGCAAATCTCTGAAACTTCATGGCTGTAAAATTAGCATCAAACCCATGCTTTTGAACTGACTCAGCAAGTTCCTTAATAGAAGTATATTCTACCGATGTGTAAATGCAACTTCTTTCTGTAGCTTTAAACACTGGAAAGGCTTGAAACATCTTTCTTTTGTTTTCCTTTGAAAAGAGTTCTGTGCAGTGCCTGCCCGCGTAAGGTGGGGGAGCGCACGGGAGCGCCGCGGCAGCTCGGGTTTTCACCGCGGGCGGGGGAGCTCACGCACGGTTTCTAATCCCCGCCTCTCTTTGTTCTCTATTCTGCGGAGGCAGCCGCCCACGTGAATGGTATCCTTCCACCTCAAAGCGGACTATTTTTCTATCTAAATCCTATTCCCACTTGGAGGACCCAGGCTCCCCTGATTCATATTCATATAATTTCAAACTTTGCAATTCTTCAACTGGATATAGAGGCTTTTTCAGCTCAGCTCAACTCTTAGCTACAGGTGTAGGTAGCTTATCAGCCTCTGCTGTGTATATTAAGACTGCCTTTAAAACAAAGTTAAACTAGCCCAAGAGTTGGATATGTAACCATTCTCTTCTTTTGAACATGCAACATAGAACAAACATTTAGACAACAAAACAAAAAACAAACAATCAACACACGTGGACATTGGCGCGCGAAGGACAGACAACAAAGAAGGACATTTAAGAGCTCCTTTTGTTGACACAGCTCAGAGAGAGGACAACTGTTTTTCTAAAACTCTTTCTCTCTCTTATTCTTTACCGGATAAAGAGATTTTCTTTCTAAGGCCTTTTCTCCTTTTCTACGTTTCTCTCCCAGGGAATTAAAATTATCCCTCATCTTTACTCCTTTTCTCCTTTTCTCTCCCAGGGAATTAAAATTATCCCTCCGTTACTCCCGCAGATCGAAATGTCTTTGGGAAAATCTTTAGACATGTCTACCCGAGTTTCCATTTGAGCCCATAAGCGCTTCCCCAGAATCAGTTTTTTGGCAGGCTGTTACCTTGAATCTCTCTCAAAATTCCCTGACTCTCCACAATAGCTGAGCTATACTTTTGATCTTGCAATTTCCACAATGAGCGTGTGCCTGGCCTCAACTTTCCATTCTGCTGTTCCTTAATTAGATCTCCTTCTAACCTGTCCCAGGAGGCGAGTGTCAGCGTTGCCGTGCAGGCAAACGGATCTCTCTCCCTAACAAAGTTTTCTCTGCAGAGCCGTCACAATTGTCTGCGAGGCCACATGCTGTTTGTTCCCTTATCTCCGGGAGAATCTGACTCTCAGGGGGAAGGGCTCTGCAGATCACTCGCGTCTAATTAATTATGCTAAGCCTCTGCCTGTTTGTAAAACCCGCTGGATCAAAGCAGCTAGAGCCAAACTTTTTCCTGCCTTGTAAAAACCCCAGAAAGGAGCTGGAAGAGGGAACAGGACCAAACTTTCACTTGTCTGCTGAAACTCGGCAGCCCGGAACGGCTGCTGGAAGGGGGGGTGGGGCCGGCTCAAGCGGCGGCAAGACTTAAACAGGCAAACTGGTGAAAGCAATACAACAGCAGGAGGAAATGGGTGAAAGCTGGCACTAAGATAACAAAATTTTCACTGCTGCTTGTGATTTAGGGGAAATATGAAAAGATTCAGGATTAACCATACCTCTCTGATTCTGCTCTCGCTGCAGCCTTTGATGTTTTACTCCGGATGGGAGGACCTTTCTCCGCAGGGTACCTTTGAATTTCCTGGGTTTCTCAGCACCACTAATGTTGCACGCGTGCACTCGCCAGCGAGGTCACACAAAACACCAAAGTTCTTCAGCAGATCTTTATTAGAATGTTATAGAGGAAAGACCCACTGGAAGAAGGCCGGCTGGTGGAAAACCAGCTGGGAGAAAGGCCCCGAGCCCCAATAAGGTCCTGGTTAAATACCCCCCTGGAGAGACATGTACATATCTGGTTGGTTAATTGCCCATAAAATCCTATATGCCCCGGGATGGGCTATGACTTCCCACGCTTTCCCCTTACACAAAGGCAGTAAATTATAGAACTTGTGAGAGCATCGGATTGCCAGCGCTGTCTCTGCCTTCCACGGCTCTCTACACTCTTTGTTTAGCCTTTGTCTGGATGATATGACTATTGTTAAGAGTAGGGTCTTGAACTCACCCACTATCACTGTGTTAAAGTCAATATGTGATTTTAGCTATCATAGTATTTCTTTTACAAAGTTGGGTACCCTTTTGCTTGGTTCATAAATGTTTAGAATCATGAAATTTTAATGAGTAGGCAATATACTTGCCCATCTCATCTTACTAACTCTGCTTTGAAATTAAAATAACTGAATAGATATTAAAATAACTGAATCTGCTTGCTTGTTGGATCCATTTGATTAGAATATATTTTTCTGTTGTTTTTACAGTGATTATGAGGTATGGTTTGTGAATGGTACATAAAAGTGGATCCTGTTTTCTAATCCAATAGTGTGTATCTTTTTACTTGGGAATTGAGATAATTGATATTGTTATTAATCAGTACTGTTTATTGAGTTTTATCATTATATTGTAGTGTGAATAATATTAAAGTTGTATTAGACAATGTCTTTATAATGTAGTCACACATAGAAAATACTACATTGCCTTTCATCCAGTAAATTCTTAGTACACTATATTATTGTTACTATACATATTAATAACAAAATTCTTGTATTCCATCTTTTCTTATTCTCTAATCCATGTTTGTTTTTGCTCAGTGTGTAGTGAAAGAATGTATTGTCCATTTTTCTTGAAAGATGTTTTATATAGGAAGGGAGTGTTTACCTTTTACCATGACTTATTCTTTGAAAATTTCATACATTTACATAATATATTCTAGTGACAATCACCCTCCATTTAGTCCACCAGCACCATCCATTTGCTGCCATTAAGTGATCCTCCCATATTCATAGATTCTGTTTTGCTTTACTTTGTGCTCTGTGAACCACTAGTTTTAACCAGTAATGCTCCCATTGACACAGGGTTGTACTTATATCCTAGAGCAGTAAAAACCCACCAGTGCTTATATCACTGAAGATTATGAGTGAAGGAAAAAGTTTTTGTGTTGTGTTCAAGACTAAATATTTTAGCATATTTCATGGCATTTAGAAAAGCAAATCTTTGTGCAACACTTTCTTTCAGTACACCTGTGAATTTTTTTCTTCCTGTGAGGGAAAATGCTTGAGAAAAATCAGATTGGGCAATCATTTAGTTTTGTTATTACTGTCAAACCAATTTTCAAATTTAATGATGAGTAGATTATCACATATTTCTATTATTAATGATTGACCAAGTTCCAAGTAAGATAAAAGCTAAGGAAAATTATATAGAAAATATATACATGAAGAAATGTTTAAATAACTGTGTTGTTTCTGTCCCCAAGAATGTTGGTACTGTTGCACTGAAAGTATTTTCTGTCAACAATACCAATTGGTCTTTCCAGGGAAGTGCCCCAGTGGTATTACCTGTCAAACTATTTTGCTTATTTCACTGTAGGACCACTTTAAAATATCTTTACTATATAGGACTTTCTTTGTATAATATTCAAATTAAGAAATTGAAATGACAAATATAACTTATGTAGCCTTGAAATGTCATATTTTTAAGCATGTTATTGAATTAAAGGTGATTTTTCATACATAGCTGCTGTAAATTGGTTATGGTATATGTCCTGCAAGTTTTGTCCTCAGTAAGGTAGTTAAAAGGTAAAAGAATCTTGAAGCAGTAGAGCCTAATCAGTATTAATTAAATTGTTCTTGAACCACACATAGAATCAACGCTGGTCTCAGAGAATCAAATTTATTCTTCTGAGAGAGGATTGTTTTAAAATAAAGCCACTATGTATGCTTGGACTATTGTCTGAAGATGTAGTTCTTTACTCATGCAGCCATAGGGGTGGGTGGCACTTGTTAGTATACTAGCATATTATGTAATTTGCCATCTATTAAAATAATGAAGATAAAACATTTTTGTAGAAATACTCAGTTCTTTTGTTACAGATACATAAAGGGTATTAATATAATAATATAATATTAGTATAATATTAGTATGATAGATACTCAAGGCAGTTACTCATATCAACCAGATACTTTAGGAAGCAAAGGAGGAAAAATTAAATAAAGAAAATATCCAATAAAAAGGTATAATAATATTAGTAATACATCAATTTTGAGCTTAAAATAGTATTATACTTGAATATGAGGAAGAATTAATATGCCTAATACAAATTTATTCATAGGACTTGTATATTAACACATATTATCATCTGTGCATAAACTATCACTAGAAGTTCTGCTATAAGAAAGAAAACACTGCTTGTTAAAAGTTGTGATGGGGAAATTTATAGAAAAGCAGGTTGTAAGAAGGAGAAAAAGGATTTAGTATTATTATCATCATTTTAAAACTAATTTTTTAATTAAAAATTAATGTATTTATCTTACATGTATAGTTGTTTGGTTATATCTATTCCTGAACCTCATGTTCATGCATAGAAGCCAGAGGAGAGATTTGTATCCTGTGGAATTAGAGTCCCTAAAAATTGTTAGCCACCATGTAAGTGCTGAGAATAGAACTATGATTTGGTTATAGTTTATGTTCTGCAAATTTGGTACTCAGTAAGACAGTTTAAACTGTAAAATTCATGAAGTGTTAAGACCTAATGAACATTAAATTAGTTATTCTTTGTAAATTACTCTTAATTACAAGCCATATCTCCAGCCCATTTTTTTTTTACCTATATGTGGATTTGAGCACATGAGTGCAGGCCAAAAGAGGGTGTCAGAATCTCTGGAACTGGAGTTACAAATAGCTGTAAGTCAGCAAATGTTATGTTTAGTCAGAGTTATGTTCCCAAAATGTAAATATGGTACTCTCCAAGTACAGCAAACACTTGTTAACTGCTGAGGCATTCTCCACTCCTTGTATTAGAAGATTTTAACATGTGAATTTTCTTTTATGAATATACTCATATTAACTAAATGAAAACAAAAAGTTTGAAATCTTTCTTTAAAAACAAAAGATTAAAATCTACTTGTGTAGGAAAATGCATGCAAAGTACAATTCTGTGATCTTCATCATCGAAATTCTATAAAAGCATGAATATATACATATATATACATATATATGTATATATATGTATACATATGTATGTATATATATATGTATATATATATGTATGTATGGTAAAAAAATTTATCCACAGTAAGTGTGAGAGGTCTGACTGAAACTTACTCCATTTTTATAATTTGGCCTAGGTTTCAGTTTCCTAAAGAAGCAGGTAAGTCCATTTGGAAACACCATAGACAATGGGCTATTAATCAGCAATGGCCCTGACATCTAGCGAAGAGAGATAGACAGCACAAAGACTGAGGTATTTCCTGGAATTTCTCTAAGACCTAACCACTCCATTCCCCCCAAAAATGGTAAAACTAATAATATAGCAGCCAATTAGAAATGTACTAATGTAACTGAAGCTTACTGAGCCAGTCATGTTAAAAATGACCTAGCCATCCCTAAAATTCCTTTAGTTGTGCTTAAAAAGAACCTGTGAGATCATATGGTGTCACCATTTTGTATGAATGTCTGAGACCAGCATGTTTGTTGTTTCTTCAGAATAAATATTCTTTGCTTTTGCATACTATTTCAGTCTTGGGTCTTCCTTCACAGACTATTGGACCTTTACACTTAGTGCATGGGCCAAAAATGCTGGGGTTCTGCTGAAACAATTATAGAGCATTTTTTTTTTTATTTTATGTAATCAATTTTTACAGTCCAGATTTTATCTACCTCCCAGTCTATCCTTTGACTGTTGTACATCACATACCTTCCCCAACCCCCTGTCTCTACTAGGATGTTCCCAACCTCCCTACCTCCCACTCCACTAGACCTCTCCACTCCCTGGGGCCTCTAGTCTCTTGAGGTTTAGGTGCATCCTCTCTGACTGAACACAGACCCAGAAGTCTTCTGCTGTATATGTGTTGGGGTGCCTCATATCAGCTGGTATATGCTACCTGTTTGGTGGTCCAGTGTTTGAGATTTCTTGGAAGTCTGGCTTAATTGAGACTGCTGGTCCTCTTACAGGGTCACCCTCCTCCTCAGCTTCTTCCAGCTTTTCCCTAATTCAACCACAGGGGTCAGTAGCTTCTGTCCATTGGATGGGTGTAAATATCTACATCTGACTCTTTCAGCTGCTTTTTGGGTTTTTCAGAGGGCCTTCATGATAAGCCCCTTTTTGTGAACACACCATAGTCTCAGTAATAGTGTCAGGCCTTATGGCCACCCCTTAAGCTGGATCTCAATTTGGGCCTGTCGCTGGACCTACTTTTGCTCAGGCTCTTCTCCAATTTTGACCCTGCAGTTGTTTCAGACAGGAACAATTATGGTCAGATTTTTTGACTGTGGAATGACAACCCCATCCCTTCCTTGATGCCCTGTCTTTGTACTGGAGGTAGACTATAAGTTCCCTTTCCTCACTGTTGGACATTTCATCTAAGGTCCTTCCCTTTGAGTTCTGAGGGTTTCCCACCTTCTAGGTCTCTGGTACATTCTGGAGGGTCCCTTTACCTCCTACCTCCCAAGGTTTCCTGTCCCCATTCTTTCTGCTGGCCCTCAGGGCTCCAGTTTTGCCCCCCCCCCATCTATACCTCACCATGTTCCCCTCTTTCCCTCCCTGTCCACTTTTCTACCCAGATCCATCCCTCCCTCTCCCCTCCTGTGATTGATTTCTTGTCTCTCCCAAGTAAGAATGACACATACTCACTTGGACTTTTTGGCTTGTTAAGCTTTTTGAGTTCTGTGGATTGTATCCTGGGTATTTTTTATAGAAAGAATGGCCAACTCTCAATGTAGGATGGCCAGAAGGGGACACCTTCCACTTCCCCACATTCTACTTGATTAAACTTAGTATTCTGTATGGTAGCCCTGAGTTTGGCTATATCTAGTAAAGAACACCTCCCCTCCTCTTTCTTTTCTGTTACTTTTCTTGATACCCACTCTGGCAATCTTTCAGATTAACAAAACAGAGCCACATAAGGACTGCAAACTAGTGGTCTTACCTACCTCCCCTCCCGAGAAAGACCTCTGTCTACCTCCTTATGACCCAGTTCTAGTGTATTCCTTTCCCCCACAAATGGCCACCACAGATCTGGGTCCAGAGGATACAGGAGAGGGCTTAGCAAGCTCTCCACACACACAGGCAGAAATTTGAGTTAGGCATATTCTACAAGAATAGAGCTACCCCTGGAGGACCCCCATGAGCATGGCAAACAATATAGGACCCACATCCTTTCTACCCCAAGAGACATATACAACTCGAAAATGCAGAAAACTAAATTCTCAGAGAAACTCTGTTAGATCTATTAGACTCTGTAATGAATACTCACCAATCTACATGGGATTGTCAACAGCTTTTTCAGGTGCTCTTCATGACTGAAGAATGGGAACCAGCGATGGCTGCAGCAAGGGAAATAGTTCTAAGAACAAATGTGCAGCCCACAATTCAAGCTGATATCAATGCAGTTTGTCCTTTGACACACTCAGACTAGGAATTCAAATTGTCCTACAGGTGAGAAGAGGCTAAATGTCTACAGTCAGATTCTAATGAGAGGTCTCCTAAATTTGTCTAAGATAGAATAAGTCATATACAAGGTAAGGAAGAGATCCCAGTGGTGTTTCTTGAGAAACTGGAAGGCTATACTGCACCAACACACCTCTTGACATGGAGGCAAGGGAAAGCCTGACTGCTGTCAATCAGGTGGCACCAGATATCCATGGAAAATTTCAGCAGCTGAAAGGATTCGAAAATAAGCAAGTGGCTGAGTTCATAGCAATAACTGAAAAGTTCTGCAACACTAGGGAGGCTCTAGAACACAGGCAGACCAGAGTACATGCCAAGGTGTTATTGGCAGCCACTGGAAAAGAGAGATCAGATACCTGAGAACTTAAGATTATAACATATAGAAGAGGAAGAGGGAAGCAGACCCTCCCAAGAAAGGACGAATGGCCTTATCTTCATAATGATCAATATGGCTCTTATAAAGAAATGGAACAGTGGAAAAACGAATGTTCAAAAAGACTTAAAAGTGAAAAGGCCTAAAAATCTGGAAATAGAAGAACTAAATAACTGAGGGCATCAGGGCTCACTCTGTCCTTGAGCTCTGGGTAACCCTAAAGGTTGAAGGGAAGCCAATAGACTTCCTGGTAGACATATGAGTATAATACTCAACCTTGAAACAACTTTTAGGACCCCTGTCCAATAGTAGAACAAGGGTAAAAGAGGCCACTGGAACTAGCCAATATCTATGGACTGTTGTTGATGGATCTGGTATTTTATATTCTGATGTTAATTCCATTCTCCTGGGAGGGGCTGCAGACAAGGAATGAGTCATGTACTTAAGGGCTTCTTGTGAACCACCCCTAATGAATAAAGTAGCCAATCTCTGGGCGAGTAGGAAGTGGGACTTCCAGGTTGGATAGAGGAAGAGGAGACAGAAGACAGATTTAGAGGCGGTTTGGAACGGAGTGAGTTCATGGACAAGATGTAGTGATGGAGTTTCCTGGTATAATGTCGGATCCACAAGGATCCACTTTGTGCACCTGCCACTGGAGGATTAGATTTAATAAGCTTACAAGATTAGGTTTCAGTTGTTGCTCCCAGAGATTGAGGTACCATTGTTCCTAAACTCTGTGTGGTGTTTTTCTTCTTTCAGGAACTCGACCTAGTTCAAGAGAGAAAGGTATGGGCTGCAAAGCCTGGGTTTGTATGATGTGTCCCTCAAAGGCCATGAGGGATTGAAGCATGGGAATGGCATGGTAGTGATCTGACAGTTGGAATTTAGCTGGGTGGAGAGATTCTGGGGCTATGGCCAGTGTCGGCTACAAGATGGAAACTTAGCTGGCAGCGATGCTGGGAATCCGCAGGTGCTGGCAGTAGTGGAGGAACTGCTGATTGTTTTGAGTATTTCCCACAACAATGGACTACCTGAAGAAAGATGGAGTTGGGAGTGGAATGGAAAACCCATTCATTATATTCATCCCAAGATTCTCATACCCACTCTTGAGCTGAGACCTTCTGACTAGGATGGGATCACAAATTATAACAAAAAGTTCTGTCTTCTGATTGTAAATTCTTAAATAAATAAATAAATAAATAAATAAATAAATTCAATACTTTCTCATCCCAAGGAAGAAGAACCAGGTCACAGTTACGATCAAATCAAAATAAAACAGTATAAATAATGTCAGACATCTGAGAATGAAAATCTTTTGGGATCCAAAGTACTTAGACAACTATTTCTGTGGCTCATACTTGAACAGCACACATAGTTTATCTCAGGCTCAGATTAGTTGAATTCCTTTGCTGTTGCTGTTCTTGGCAGTCATCCCATGGTACTGGTATCTCCAGTAAGTTTGGGGTCTCTCCATTGTAACTGAGAATGAACCTTAACCATTGCCCCCCCCACTTTCCACTTTTCAGAAACTCCATCCCTACCAAGCATTTTCAAGCCTTACCTGTTTTTCATGACTACTTCATACCTTTAAAACTTGCTTCATGTGAAAGAGTCTTACAAATCACCAAGTTGGCTTTCAATTTCAGTAGCAGCCATGGCCTTTTGTACCACAGCTTCCATGTGCTGAACCTGAGGAAATACTCCCAGAAAATTTTGTCTCTGTAATACAGTTTCCTTCTTATTCATACCTGATTTCTCAGCCCCAGCAATCAGTATCAATGATGACATTTAAACAAAGTTGGTTTTTGTTTGTTTGTTTGTTTGTTTGTTTCCTGTGTTTATGGTATCTGCATCATAGCTGATTCTTCTGCCACAGCTGATAAGAATCTAAGATTCAAAAATATCACATAAGTGGTCCTGGTACAATTTTTGCCTCCCTGTGAAATTTTGCAAGCAATTTTTGCTTCCCTGTGAAATTTCACAAGCCAGGTCTCTGTAATCTGCATTGCTCTCAGCATTCCTTCATTGTGTGTATTTCTTTATGATCCCTAGAATGTTTCTGTTTCTAAGTTAATATATTCTTAAATAGTTATTCCTAAATAGTCAACCCCCCAAAAGTACAGGTAGCACGAAATAGACTAAGGAGGCTGAATGTATATATTTAGGATTATGTGTGTGGGTGGTATGTGTGTAACATAAGTTAAAGTAAAAGAGAGCCTGAATTTAATTGCACAAAGAGATTGCAAGGGTGGTCCAAAGATACATAACTTCTTTTCTTTTCTTATTTTCTTTTTTTTTTTTGCTTTTCTTTTCTTTATACAAAGTATTCAAACTTCATAAACCCTTTAATATTATGACTAGTATAAATATTGAATAGTCAATATTTCTTAGTAAATATGTCTTTCTTATCTGATGGAAACAAAGGACTTCAGGCACTAATTTTTTCGACCTTATGCTAATATCTACTATGCTGTAGAGATCAGTGAGTTTTATAAAATAATGTAAAATAATACATATTTTGATGAATCAGAAAAGATACTAAGATGCTAATTTACTAAATAGTATTTTTGAGAAATATCCTACTTAAATATTATCATAATTTTTATGACTCTTCTAAATCAACAGGGATATAAGCATTGGTTCTTTAGGAAAGCATTTTAAACATGTTTTATATTCAAATGGAGATTCTCGGTTCTATCACACAGCAAGATATAAATTAAAGTGTCTAAAGGTTAGTTTTCCTTTAAACCAAACTCTCAGTTATGGACATATATATGAAAAGACTGAAATTTACTTTGAAGTCTTCATAAAACTCAGACTACATTATAATTTCACAAATATCCATCCAACTCACTATTTCACAGTTAGGGATAAAATGCAAAATACTTGTTCAAACACCATGATTAATGTATGCTATTCTGCCTTAAATTTCTGTTTAAGCCATTGTTCACCAAAGCTTTGGAAGAACATGAAAGGGATTAAGTAAAACCAAACAAAAACAGAATAAAAAATTAAGGAAATATGGATATAAATGTCTGATATGCCACATGATTTTTTTCTAAAGAACTAATCTTTCAACATTGTTTATCTAAATTTCTTTATACTTAGTTTTTAGGTTCTCGTTGTATCTTCTGGGGTTTATATCTTGAGAATAAATTACATTTTGTTTAGATGTAATTACGTTTAAAATCCTGGAAGGGGATGTAGGTAGTTTGAGTAGCCTGTGCTGTTAAATCAAAGCCTATGAGACATTCTGCTGTGTTTACCTAACAATCACTATTTCATTTTCAATTCTCTCTCTCTCTCTCTCTCTCTCTCTCTCTCTCTCTCTCTCTCTCTCTCTCTTTCTCTCTGTGTGTGTGTGTGTGTGTGTGTGTGTGTGTGTGTGTGTGTGTGTGTGAAAGAAACTATCTCTTACTGTAGAGTTTATAAACATCAAATGACTATTAGGCAGGATATGTGACACAACCATGGCCTAAGTAGAAACTGGGGAAAGTTTTCTAGGGTAATATTTTACTCTCAAAAAACAGAGAGATTTTAGTCTAAACATGTTGTTTACTTCTTTCGGTATTAACATTTTAAAATGCAATGTTTGTAGCTCAAACAAACAGTCATTATGGAAACATGAGATCATAAGTAACATCATTGTAAAGAAACTAGATTAGAAGCCAAAGATGGTCATGCTTTGTAATTATCAATCCATAATATGACAAGTTTTATAATATGTGTTATTTCAGGTAATTAGAAATGTCAGGCATTCATATTATATTCCACTATTTGTAGATCTTATGGTTAAAATGGCTACAGTTAATTAGTATAAGACTTCATTAAGGAAGAGATAGAGTTTGCATTATTACCTTCAACAGTAGAAAACAGAATCAGACTAAATAAAAATTAAATAGAGAAAAGCCTAATAAACTTTTGGTAATGGGACTACACATTTACAGATTTTCAGCTTCCATTTGGGTGGAAGAATTCAGATACCTATGGACCAACAAGGAGGCTATACAATTAATCTGTCTTAGGAATATTTAACTTATACTTAAGACAAGTATACTTATACATAATATCATAAATTTAAAAATTACAGTAAAAAGTTACACAATGTCAAGGCCAGCAATACAATTACCACAGAGTAATGTTGTTTTTTCTCTGTATTTTGTGTTTAACTGAATATGGTGGCTTATAGTATCATATTCTATATTGTTTTCCTTGGGAAAGATAAAATTCAGACTTCAAAATATCATTCCTACTGGATCTAAATAATATTCACATCATTGTAATGTGAAAAACTTGTAAGTTAAAGTCTGAAATTACTTGTGCCCAATTTCAGGCTTTCTTAAAACATTTAGACCTAATCAAAGAATACCTTCTTCTGAGACATTGCATTATGATATTAACAACATAACTGTATAATAGCTGTTATTATCATTAATAGCAACATATTTAAAACTTTACTAATATTTTAATGGTAAAATATGAAGATCCTCTTGAAACAGCAATGAGGGAAGTGAAAGTAATTTATATTTTAACTTTACAACTATAGAAAATATTATACACAGCCACATAAATGTAAAACTTTACACTGAAGTATATTTGACCTGTCTCAGCTACTTTTATAGCAGCTTTCAACAAACACAATGTGTAATAATAAAAAATAAAAGCAAGCCAAAACACAAAGAATGCACCAACCAGAATAATATACAAATACAGTAGACACTTATAATTGGAAATTTAAAATGATTGTCTTTACTTAGCACTGCATGCTCCATGTTCATGAGCAACAGTGAAATGAAACCCACAGAGACAAATGCAGCATAGTCTCACCTACATGTAGAATCTAAACTATAGAACTCCTTAAGTATGGTCACCATACAAACTTCATTAATTCCACATATGCAAAACAGCAGAAAATTAAATAAAATAAGCACTATAAATATGACACAAATTTTAACTTATAAAAGTGGAGTATATGTAAGAACAGCACAGAAAGATAAATGAAAATTCTGAAGAAAATTAAAAATGAAATACTAGAAACAAAATTCATGGAAATATTGAAGAATGTATGTAATATATTTTTAGACATACAGAAAATAGGGAAGTTCTGTCATAGATTTTTTTCTACTTCCCATCATATGAAAAAATATATCTGAAAAAATATACAAAGGCCAAAGATTAACTCAGTTGTAGAGTATTTGTTGAGTGTCAAATTCCTGAACTGAAGTCCCAGAAACATTCACACATACAAACAAATTAAAAACAAAAGGAGAAATAAAGAAGTAAGGAAAAAGTTAAGATAGGAATATATGTAAGTGGATATTAGTCAAAAACGTACAGAATGCCCAGGATACAATTCACCATACTCAAGAAGGTTAACAAGAAGGTTGCCCAATAGTGCATGCCTCAATCCTACTTGGAATGGAGAGGAAGATGATCATAGGAGACGGAGGGAGAGATATGGGTAGGAGAGGGGAGGAGAAAAGGGGAACATGATCAGGTATTGGGGGTAGACAGGAAAGAACCTCAGAGGGACAGCAGAATGAATGGAAATATGCAAATGCAGGGTGTTGAGAGATTGGGAGACCCTCTAGAAAGTACCAGAGACCTGGGAGGTGAAAGAATCTCAGAACTCAACGTGAGGGACCTTAGATGACATATCCAACAGTGAGGAGAGGAAACTGGAAGAGTTTACCTCCAGTAGAAATATACGGCATCAAGTGGAGGGATGGGGTTGCTATCCCACAGTCAACAATTCTGACTCTGAATTGTTCCTGTCTAAAAGAACTGCAGGCACAAATACAGAGAAGAGCCTGAGGGAAAGGAGGTCCAGTGACCTGCACAAATTCAGATCCAGCTCAAAGGGAGGCTCCAAGGCCTGGCCACTATTACTAATGCTATGGTGTGCTTACAGAAAGGAGCCTAGCATGGCTGTCCTCTGAGAGGCCCAATAAGCAGATGATTGAGACAGAGCAGATACTTACATCCAACCAATGGACTGAATTCTGGGACCTCTATGGTTGAATTAGGAAAAAAGCTGGAAGAAGCTGAGATGGAAGGCGACCCCATAGGAAGACCAATAGTCTCAACTCACCCATATCCCCTGAGATCTCTCAAACACTCAGCCACTAACCAGGCAGCATACACTGTCTAATCTAAGCCCCTCTACACATTTATAGCAGAGGACTGCCTAGTCTGGCCTCAGTGGGAAAAAAACATGCCTAACCATTGAAAACGTGAGATCCTAAGGAGTAAGGAGGCCTGGTGGGGAGGAGATCCTCTTGGAGACAGCTGGTAGGAAGAATGGAGGAATTGTGAGAAGAGGGACTAGGAGGGGCAAAAGCTGGACTCTAAAACAGTATAAATAATAAAAAAGTTATATACTATGTTCTTTAATTTTAAAAGTTGAGTCCTATGGATGGGATGTTTCCCATAGTGGGGCGATCTCTGGATGGTCTTTCCTTCAGTTTCTGCTCCATTTTTTCCCTGTGTTTCCTTTAGACAGGAACAATTCTGGTTTAAAGATTGTGAGATGGGTGGATAGACCCCTCACTCAACTGGGGTCTATATCTATTGTGGTCTATAATTATCTCTTCAGGTAATATGTTCCTGCTGTTGGGTATTTCAGCTAGTGTCATCCACATTGTGTCCTGGGTGCCCCTGGCATTCCTGGTGTATGGGATTTTCTAGTGGTTCCACCCATTCCCAACCCTTCTCTGCTACATATTTCTATTCATTCTACTGGCTGTTTGGACTTCTCTCCCTGACACTACTACTGATGACAAATAGTCATCAAATAGCTTGCAGACAAGAGCCTGGTATTGCTGTCCTCTGAGAGACCCTGCCAGCAACAAAATTAGATAGGTGCAAATACTCATAGCCAAGCCTTGGACTGAGCAGGAGAACCCCAATGGAAGAGTTAGGGGAAGGACTGCAGGAGCTGAAGGGGGTTGCAAGCCCATAGGAAGAACAACAACATCAACTAACTAGGCCCCTTACAACTCCCAGGGACTAAACTATCAATCAAAGAGTATACACAGGTGGGTCTACAGCTACCACTACATATATAGCAGAGTATTGCCTTATTGGGCATCAATGGGAGGAAAGGTTCTTGGTCCTGTGGAGGGGCTAAGTGGGATGGTTTCATGAGTTTGAGAGCACCCTCTTAGAGGCAAAGGGGAGGGGGAGGAGTAGGGGGCTTGTGGAAGGGAGATCAGGAAGGGGTAATATTTAAAATGTAAATAAATAAAATACTTAATTAAAAAATTTAAAAAGTGAAAGTTGATTCTTTTTGCTTAACTCAGGCCATCATGAACTCCAGCAGTTCCTCTAGATCTTGCACTTGAACAACTGAAACTACTTATGAGTATATATAAACCATAAAGGACAGGATACTCATGTTATAATCCACAGGTACAAAGAAAATAAATAACAGGGAGGTCACAAGGGAGGATGCTTGAATCTCACTCAGACTGGGAAGTGAAATAGTCATCAGAATTGATTGGAAGGACAGGGATCAGTGGGAGAAGGGATAGGGAGAGTTTACTGAAATCGTGTGTGGGAGTAGGGGGTGTGGAGCTATCTCTAGGACGTGCCAGAGATCTTGGGATGCAGCACCCCCTGTAGCAAGACAAGGGCTCCAGTGGAGGGATAACAACAGCCACCCACCTGGCCTATCTATAACAAGTGCAGGGACAAAGATGGAGCCGATTTTGAGGGAATGGCCAAACAATGACTGGCTCAAATGGAGACACATCCATAGGTTAAAAACTAATTCCTGACACTATTAATGATATTCTCTTGTGCTTGCATAGAGGAGACTTACATAATTGTCATCTGAGAGGCTTCACCTTGAAGTTGAGTGAAGCAGAATAGAGACCCATAATGAAACATGGGATGGAGCTCAGGGAGTCCTGTGGAAGAGCTTTGGGAAGGATTGAGGAACCTGGAAGGGATAGGGATTCCATAAGAAGACCAATAGGGTCAGCTAACCTGGACCTTTGGGGGATCTCAGAGAATGAACTACAATGTAAAGGGAATAAATGAATAAATTAAAGGGAAAATTTACATCCAATTTGTCTTGCCCATATGCTCATTGGTGAGTTGTCAAACTCCCAGTGGCCATCACCTTAAAGAAAAATGAGTCAATCCCCACCACCAACCAGAAGCCATCAACTGTGAAAAGCTTCATTTTACATTTCACCCCACAATTTCTAAGAAGTCTCTTTAGTAGCTTCTTTTTTAGACTGTTTCTTTTGGTGGGAGGATGTGGGGGTTGTTTAGCACAGAAGCCTTCAATGCCTCTTATTCTCAGTTATGAGTCGTTGATACCACTACAAAAGAAGTTTCCGTGCCCATAGCAACCAGTACATATCATGGACTTCTGCATGGTTTCTAGTGGAAGCTCAAATCAGAGATAACAATCAGCGGCATGGATCATGGACATCAGCATAGCCTCCATTGTCAACATGGTCTCTGAACCTCAACATGTCCATGGGTACTAGAACATACTATATACATCAACATGGTGTCCAATGACAGCAAGGTCCATGGACATGAACATGGTCTCTGACTGCAGTATTGATCACAGACATCCACGTAGCTTCCAGCTGCAGTGGACATTAACATGGCAGTGGCAGCATCTTCCAATAAGACCTGCCTTTTTAAATTTAATCTGAATATACTTCATGCTCTACAGTCTCATCTTCTGCCACCACTGCATTTCCTCCTGAAGAGTCTGTAGGTCTCTCAGCCTCTGGAATCTTCCCTAAATCCTATTTCAAAAATTTTATGTCAAATATAATGAGCAATAAATCAACACAATAGCATATTTAAATAAAAACATAAGTGAAAATAAATGAAAGACAACATTTTAATGGTAATTGAATTATGTCTTTCTTACAACTGTTTTTTACTCTGTCATTTAATGTGTGATTTATGAAAACTATAAACTTTATTATTAATTATATAAACATAAAATTTTCTTTATGTCTGCTTGCTCTAACTGACTCTGACTCATTTTTATAATTTTTTTTACCTATCAAATATATAATACATAAGGATAATACTGGATTATTTATAGTAGTTTATGAGTGATCCATGTTAAGCAGGTTCTAGTGTAACTTTTTCTTTAAAAAAATGCTTTTGCCAGTATTTCTGCCTGAAAGTCTTCAATGCTAGATATATTATTGATCACTGCTTATGGTTAATTTATGAAATAGGATTTTCAGTTCTGATAAATGTTCATATACTTCAAACAATTAAAAGAATAGCTTTTACCTACAATATAAGCCAAATCAAATGGTCCCATATTTTACTTTTAATGGCATACTGAATCATAATTTTCTATGTGAAATGTGCAATTAAACTACCATCTACATATTAAATACAATTTCAAAATATTGGAAAATATAAAAATTATATTTTGTGGCTTATCAATAAAGATGATTGCCAAGAATAAATATGAATTTACCATAATTAACTTTTTAAAAGTTTACAACAATGATGTTGAATCTTAAGTCGCTATTCACAGGTAGAAAAAATTAGAAAATATAAGATTAAAATATTGGAAATTTCAGAAGGTACAGATTAGATAGAAGATTGATTGCTAGCTTAGCTGACTCAAGAAGGAACCTAAAGCAGATGTTGCAAGTATTGAAGTATTTTTCTACAGCTTTGGAATTACTGATATCACAGACTCTTCAGTGGGGATGGAGGGAGATTTAAACTAAAAATAGGAGGATAATTTGGAAGAATTTCAAAAAATGTAAAAGGTAAAACAAATTTTATTTTTTTCCACATAAGCTAAAACATTTCCCTCCTGTCTAGCAAAAATATTCAAATTTGTCTTTGGAAAGGATATTATATATCCTTAAAATAGTGATTATGGGGAGTGACAACTTGCTAAATTGGAAATGGCACTTCTAGCATGTGTCAACTTTGAAACATTATCCTTGAAATTGGTGGACCCTACTGATTAGAAAGTCAAATACCTTAAATGTGATATCTATCTGTTGTGGATAGCTCTTGTGCTGTTTGTACTTTGCTGTTAATTCTGCTTCCTCAAAAGAGGCTGCTTCTGGGTTCTTTCCAGCTCCTGGCTATTATAAATAAAGCTGCTATGAACATAGTTGAGCATATGTCCTTATTATATGTTCGAGCATCTTCTGGGTATATGCCTAGGAGTGGTATAGCTGGATCTTCGGGTAATGCTATGTCCAATTTTCTGAGGAACCGCCAGACTGATTTCCAAAGTGGTTGCACCATCTTGCAGTCACACCAACAATGGAGGAGTGTTCCTCTTTCTCCACACCCTCGCCAGCATCTACTATCACCTGAGTTTTTAATCTTAGCCATTCTGACTTGGTGTGAGATGGAATCTCAGGGTTGTTTTGATTTGCATTTCCCTGATGACTAAGGATGCTGAGCATTTCTTTAGGTGCTTCTCGGCCATTCGAGTTTCTTCCGTTGAAAATTCTTTGTTAAGCTCTATACCCCCTTTTTTAATAGGATAATTTGGTTGTCTGGAGTCTAATTTCTTGAGTTCTTTGCATATATTGGATATTAGCCCTCTATCAGATGAAGGATTGGTAAAGATCTTTTCCCAATTTGTTGGTTGTCGTTTTGTCCTATTGACAGTGTCCTTTGCCTTACAGAAACTTTGCAATTTTTTGAAGTTCTATTTGTCAGTTCTCAATCTTAGAGCATATGCCATTGGAGTTCTGTTCAGGAACTTTTCCCCTGTGCCCAAGTATTCGAGGCTTTTCCCCACCTTCTCTTCTATTAGTTTCAGTGTATCTGGTTTTATGTGGAGGTCCTTTATCCACTTAGATTTGAGCTTTGTACAAGGGGATAATTATCATCCTGAGTGAGGTAAGCCAATCACAAAAGAACACACATGGTATTCACTCACTGATTATTGGATATTAGCCCAGAACCTTGAAATGCCCAAGATGCAACTCACAGGTCACATGAAGCCCATAAAGAAGGAAGACCAAGTGGGGGTGATTCGGTCCTTCTTAGAAGGAGCAACAAAAATATTCAAGGGAGCAAATATGGAGACAAAGCGAGGGACAAAAACTGAAGGAGGGGCCATCTGAAGACCTTTCCACCTGAGTATCCATCCCATGTGCAGTCACCAAAGGTAGATGCTGATGTGGAAGTCAGGAAGTGCATGCTGATAAGAGCCTGATATGGATGTCTCCTCAGAGGTCTTCAAGAGTCTGACATATTCAGAGGCAGATGCTCACAACTAGCCATTGAACTGATCATGGGTTTCTCAATAGAGGAGTTAGAGTGAAGACTGAAGGAGCTGAAAGGATTTGCGGCACCACGAGGAGAACAATAATACCAACCAACCACAGCTCCCAGGGTCTAAACCACCAGCCTGGGAGCACTTGGGGGGGGATCCAGGGCTTCAGCTGAATATGTAAGAGTGGAGGGCCCTGCTGGGCATAGGAGGAAGAAGAGAACCTTGACCTCATGAAGGCTGGATGCCCCAGGGTGTGGGAATTTTGAGGGTGGGGAGGTGGGAGTGGGCGGGAGTAGATAGAGGTTACCTCCACAGAGAAGAAGGAGGAGGGGTGAGGGGATTGGGGGTTCCGGGGTGGGTGGGGGATGGGGTAAGGGGACAGCATAGGAAATGTAAATAAAACATCCAATAAAAAAAAAAGAAAAAAAAAAGAAAAAAAAAGAGGTTGCTTGTAGGTGAGGAGTGAATCAGGTACTCAGGTTACTTCATGAGATCCTTCTAAAGAATAAAGATTTCAAAGAAACCAATCACTGGGGGAGTAGGCATTCTGGGTCCTACAGAAGGACAGCAGAAAAGGAGAGGAAAGTGGGCTGGAGGACTGGAGAATGAAGGCGAAAATGTAGGCAGTTAAGGTCCCCGTTTCAGGTGGCATATCTGTCTGGATCCTCTACCAGAGGATTTAACTTATAATGGCTTATAAATTAGGATGTTAGTTGTTGCACCCAGTGACTGAGTTACCTGTTGATTCTGAACTAAATTTGTATGATATTTTCCTTCATGTGGTGACTCAACTGGGTTCCAGAGAGAAAAGGTACAGTAGAGAGCACCCCAGCAAGGCACAAAAATGTGGAAGTGAGAGGCTGGCTTGGTAGCAACCTGCCAATGAGAACTTAGCAAGCCTGGTAGGGATATTTTGGAGCTTCAGGTCAGTCTGTGGAGATGAGAACAAGGCCCGCTGGTGACTTGATGATAGCATGGATTGTATTTTTTACATTTCCTGCTACACCTCTCTACATCTCTGTCTCATTCTGTCTTTTGTTCCCTAGACCATCTGTCCTTCCCCCCTCCATTCTTCCTTTCCATCTTGAATTTACACTAAAACTCAGTTTATTTTTTTATCTTTTATTCGTATCTTTGTTTAGTATGCCTTTCATATCTTTGTTTTAGTAGCATGCCTTTCCAAACACTTGAATTTAGCATGGTATATAGGTATCATTGTGGTCTGCAACTGTTGTTCATCATTATTTAGTTAGGATAGAAAGCTTTCTCAAAAAGATTTAGATGCAGAGTTTCTGACAATGGGAATTTTTCTTGGTGTTGTTTCATTTTTAAAAATGTTGGTAGATAAAATGGATACATTGTACATTAATTTATAAAATTTAATAAATTTTACTAGTCATAATTCTTTAAATTCACATCAAGCCAGCACCAAGTTTAATGTTTTAACTTTTACATTTTGATTTGAAAGTCTAAAACATCTAATAATCATGTGGCTTTTATTTTCTGTGCTCATTTCTATTTTTTTCTTTATTAGTACAAATTCCCTCCTACCACCATCTGTTAAGTGATTTAGTTAAAAAGAAGTTTAAATAATTTTGTGCAAAAGGCTATTTTTTCAAATTATTCAATATTCTTATTATTCCTGCAGAGATCATAAAATATTTTGGGAACAGTCAGATTACAAAACCAACACATAGAAAAAAAAGTTGAAGGTTTTCTCATAAAACAGAAAATATCATGATATAAAAATGACTAATGTTTGTGCAAGAAATATTAATCCTCATTGTGACTTATCTAATAGTATATGACAATTATTTGGGGTTTCCACTTAGCCTTCTATCACTACCAAAATTTTAAACTTTCAAATGCTTGGTTATTTACAAGGATCCCTGTAGTTGTGATATACCTGCGAAGAAGATGATTGATCAATTTCAAGATGTTTGTTTTTAATGTACAAGAATAATGGATGTACTTCTCTTCAAAATCCAAGTGGTAGGCTGTACTTTTCCTTAAAATATGAAATTGAATTTTATTGGGATGGGGATCTCTGCATCTCTTTTCCCAATTAAAAAGAGGAAGACAATTACACAATTTACTAATGTAGTATCAGAAAGTAGAGAAAATAGAATCATGCTGACTCTATTTGAGGATATTTAGAGCCCAAAGAAAATATTAGAGAAGTGTCCATGAAGTGTTCATCATTCATATTTTGAGCTAAAAGCAAAAAAATGGATTGTGGGTTGGCGCTGTTTTAACCAGTTGTTGAAGAGATAAAATGTTTCTTTGATAGAGAAGAAAGTGGCAGAAGAGGTAATTCAGAGTTATGTGTGTTATACAGTCCCTATAAATGTTGTATAATAAAATAAAATTTCACACTTGTCGTTTATATACTTTTATTTTATAAGACACAATGATATGTATATTTTAAAAAGATATTGTCTGTGACTCTAAATTAATTAGTAGTATACTAATCACACTATTCAAATAATCAAATCACTGTTAGAAGTTGAAGAAAAAGTGCTAAAAGTCCCTGAACACAGTTTGGATAACCTATTGGTCTCAAATAATTAAAAAAAAATAAATACATACTGTATGTGTCAGTACTTACTAACTCTTAAGATTTGTAATCTCATTTTCTTCATTCTTAGAGTTTACAGACTTTTGTCAATTACAGAAGTTTCTAAAGTACACTGGAAACTGAAGCTCTGTGTATATGGTCCTTAGCACAAAGCCCAGCAATACAGAAACCATGGCAATGGTGTTATACAAGGCCACAGAAATGAAGAGCATGCATTTTCTAAGCCCTCACTTTACCTCAACTTTTTACCTGAATCCTTATGGCCCTTTTAACACAGTGATTCTTTTTATAGATCACTACAGTCTCCTGGTTGAGATGCTTGCCTTTTATGTCTTTAGAAACCTTGATTTTCAGCCTTCATTTCAAAAGATGGCACTTACAGAACAGAATTTTCACTGCCTCCTAAGGAGAATCATTGCTTTAGCTTTGATTTGCATTTAACTACTTCTGGAAGTAGGGACTTTAATTCAGAGCACTTGTTTCATAGAGTTTTATGACCCCTTACTATTCTGAAATATGAATTATACAGCTTAAATTTTTAGCTCACCAGCATTAAGTATTGCCTGCATATCACTGTTTTGCTGTATTTGATAAGGTTCCATTTCCAAGATATACTGAGCTGTGCTCACCTTATAAACTTAAAAGTTCTTTGTTCTCCTTTGGGATGAAGCAAATCAGGCTAGTATATAAGATCTTAATCATATTCTAGGGATAGAGTTCAAAGCTGATATTTTGTAACTCACTTGAATTGAAGACACACATTTACACATGAGAAAGCAGCTCAAGCTGAATTGTGACTCCAAATCTAATTTAAAAAATGTTCCTTATCTATGCTTCTCTCATTTTCTTGATACTGAACTCCATCTCCCAAGTATCAGAGTCTGCATTAGACTTATATTTCATAGTATACAAGTCATTTTAATACACAAAATTCTGTGCTTCACCGAGTATCCTTGGTGAATCACTAAGGAATGAAAGTTTAATGTAATTTTTACCTAGAGGAATGATCCAGAGAGGAGTGAAGAATAAATTAATGAAAGCACCAAACAATGGTATGAATTCACTCTTCAGTAGAAGGCAGGAGGACAATGAGAAATCTAGAATTCATTACCAACAAGTTTAAGTAAAGAGAAAAAGAAATGACTATAATTCCTAACAAAGAAAAGAAGAGCACACAAAACCTAATGTGGCTTAATATTTCATTCTGTGAACACTATTGCCAAAAATGACAAAATATATCCAAGTAGTGACAAAATATATCCAGATGATATTTTTCAGAGATATAAAAATAATAGGCCTTGCCCTAAAATTTAGCAAAATGTTAGGAACTGAGAAAAAGGAAAAATTACAAATCATTTAATCTTTATGAAGTCACAGACTCAGTAAGATAGATCATTGCAAACTGAGTTTCAGAAAATCGTTCATATGTGTCAGCACTCTAAACTATGATGTTAATCAAAAATTTGTAATGTTTCTGAAATAATCAGCATATAGTAAAATTTTTTATGCCTCAAAAGGGGACAATTTCTTGCTTACAATTTGTAGTATGTATTTATATTCAACAAGTGTTATGAGAGAGGAAATCATTTTATTTACTTTGAGATTTAGGTTAAAAAAAAAAAGAATGGTAGTGTAAACCAGATTGTACTGTATACAGGGACATGTGTCCTATATGGATACAGTTGAGAGTCAGATGCAATTTTTGTAGTAAAACTTGTAGTCAAACTTTAATTGAACAATCTGATTAGAAAAAAGTGGAAAGGACTTTTGGTACAGACTATGTTAAGCTGTTACAGACTCAAGACAATAGATAATTCATCTTCATAATGAATATGTAGGAGGTGGGAATATTAATTCCACTTTTGTACTATTGCCTCAAACTAAAAGTATATGATTAAGTTTGGAATATTGAGTTAATTATTTTTGACACTCCAGAATTTTGTTTTGTGTGATATGCCATGTTATCATAGAAAGTTCTAATAGATCTGGATCCTCTCTATTGATTCTCAAAAAATATGCTTCTAGATTTCTGTTCATCCTGTGCTTTATCCTGTTTCTTTTTCTTGTCATTTTCCTGAACATATTTTAAGAAACTATCAAGTATTAAGTTTAACAAGTTCAAAATGCTTCATATGATCATCAACTCTGGTGAGAATTTTGTTTTTTGTTTACAGCAATGGCACTAGCATGGTAGGTAAATTGTAGCCTCCTGTAGTTCTCAGTAATAAGGCATTCCTTTGGAAAAGTACCCATTTTGTGCATAATACCAGCTATATACACATAAATCTGCATATATAGCCCTTAAAATAATTCAGTGCTGCCTAAATATTCTAGGGAACATATTACATATTTTCTCACTTTCTCTTTCTGTTTACCATTTTGTAAGTTACTGGTAGGTAATGGGTCTGATAAAAAAAGGTAGTGAGCATTATATTTCAAATGATTATAAAACTTACTTTACCAGTACTTAAGAATGTTCATTGTTTTTTTCTCAAATCTCCACTTTAAAAAAATACACACATACACAATCATGCTCAGAGGATTAAGATATTAACTAATATGACTATAAGAATTGACACATATCCCTCTTCCTTTAGTCTGAAATTATTCATAGTGCTTCTTTACCAGTGTGACTTTTTTTTAGAGAAACAGTATTTTCATACATGCCAGCACATCTGTTGGAATCTCCTAGCTTTGGGGGGCTAAGCAACTACTAGATCCTTGGGCTTCCCATTCACATCTGACCATTTTTGGATAGTTGGACTACAGATTATAAGTCATTGTAACAAATTCCCTTACTACATAGAGACTATCTATAAGTTCTGTGACTCTAGAGAATACTGACTAATACAACTTCTTATATGTTAGAATATCTTTTGGGTACCCAGAAGTGGTATATATTCAGGTAGAACTATTTCCAGTTTTCTGAGGAACTGTCAGATTGATTTCCAGAGTGTTTGTGCCAGCTTGCAATCACACCAGCAATGGAGAAGTATTCCTCTTTCATCACATCTTCACCAGCATCTGCTGTTACCTGAGTTTTTGATCTTAGCCATTCTGACTGATATATGATGAAATCTCAGGGTCCTTTTGATTTCCATTTTCCTGACAACTAAGGGTGTTGAACACTTCATTAGGTTCTTCTTGGACATTTGAGATTCCTCAGTTGAGAATACTTTGTTTAGCTCTGTACCCCATTTTTAATAGGATTATTTGGTTCTCTGGAGTCAAACGTCTTGAGTTCTTTGCATATTTGGGATATTATCCCTCTATCAGATATAGGGTTGATAAAGACCTTTTCTCAATCTGCAGGTTGCGATTTTGTCCTATTGACAGTATCCTTTGCCTTACAGAAGCTTTTCAATTTTATGAGATCCAATTTGTCAATAGTTGATCTTAGAACATGGGCCATTTGTGTTCTGTTTAAAATTTTTTTCCATGTGCAGGTGTGTTCAAGTCTTTTTCCCATTTTCTCTTCTATTAGATCCAGCATATCTAGTTTTATGTGGAGATCCTTGATCCATTTGTACTTGAGCTTTGTACAAGGAGATAAGAATGGATCAATTTACATTCTTCTACATGGACACTGCCAGTTAGACCAGCACCATTTGTTGAATATGCTTTTATTCTACTGGGTGGTTTTTGCTTTTCAAAGATCAGTGATCATAGGAGCGTCGGTTTATTTCTGGGTCTTCAATTCTATTCCATTGATCTATCAGTTGATTTCAATACCAACACCATGTGGTTTTTATCACTATTGCTCTGTAGTATAGCTTGAGGTCAGGGATGGTGATTCCCCTAGAACTTCTTTTATTCTTGAGAATAGTTTTCCATATCCTTGTTTTTTTGTTATTCCAGATGAATTTGAGAAGTGTTCTTAGTATCTCTGTGAAGAATTGAGTTGGAATTTTGATGATTCCTGGGTTTTGTTTTCTGTAAGAAAAGTTGGGGGTCAAAGATACAAAAAAAAAAAAAAACTTGTCACCTTTAATACTTTTAATATGTATCAGTAATTTTTCTAATTTCTAGAAATTATATAGAAATTTAGAAATGACTGTTACTATGAATATCAGGGAGTAAAAATTAGAGCCTGAATTAACCCTAACTTTAACACTGTTACCAATATTAATATAAAATATGAACATATATTTAGTAAAATTCTGTCAAATTCAGCTAGTTATTTTGAGCCAACATCGTCATTCTTACCTTTGTTCTGTTTGTCTGCCTATAGATAGGCAGAATAAATATAGCTTTATAAAATCTATTTTAGTTTTCATATTTTTCCTCAGTAATAATAATAAATGAAACTAAGAGTGAGGGTCTAAAATTCAAGGATACATTTCTATTTCTCCATTGCACTGACCTTTTGAAATAAACACCATCTGCAGAGAATGTCCACTATATTCACACTATTATGATACAAATTCTTTTTATCTTTGTTAAAGTTTATTTAAAAAATGCCTGTGACTTATGAACACTACCTTCAACATTGTGAGGAAATGTTAATATATGCCTACTATAGTTCAAAATTACAGAATCATTTCCTTTGTTCAGTTTCATCTACATGTCTAGTTTAATAGGCTTATATGTCATGTACAAATTTTGTATTACAAGATGTTACGCAGCCTGAAATATAGCCATGATGTATCATTGATAGAAGATTTTAGTGTTCTACTTTTCTGCATCTTCTAATTTCTTTCAGGAGGAAAACTCAATTTTAAAGTACTGTTCTTATTGTTACTACGTATGTCTTATATTTTATGTATCTTTTGGTAAACTAATGATGCTTCAAGGGTCCACAATTCTGGGCATGGAGCAATAACACTCTTAAACCAGATTATAAAATTACACTAAATATTCTGATTGTAGGGCATATCCAGAAGCTATATTTTTTTGAAAATTAAGTTTTATACTGTATTCTTAAGTTGTTTATTTTTCAACTAAATGTAATTTTAAAAAATTGGAGTTAGATTCTAAATGAAGAAAGCTTTCTACAATGGGATGCTGTTAGGTAATTCAGTCAACTGGACCTTTATGGCTCATAGTAAGTCTCTTAGACTGCTGTACATAACCTAAAAATAAAACCACATAGAAAATATTTACATTTAAGATTTTGGTATTAATAATTATTCTTTTAAAATATTTTTAATTCTATAAAAGTTTCATAAACTATATTTTGTTCTACCCAATCTACTCCCTTTATTTCCTCCCAATTCCACATCCATCATGTTCCCCCTAAGCATAGTGTTCATTTCCATTTTATTTAATAAACTTTTGACTCTTAATATGTGTTGTCTATCTAATTTTGGGCGTCTGGATGTAGCTATCCACAGGAAACTTTTTGACTTACCACAGGCCCTACATCTTTATAAAGAAAACAGATTCCTCCTTCCCTAGAATCCATTGATTATCAAAGCCCCTTCATTTAAAAATAGGGAATCAGGAAACCTTCCTATTGTATGCTAGAAAATTGACTGCTTTGATCTTTTGCGAGTCACATCATGCCAGCATCTTAAATTTCTGTGAGTTTATGAATACAAGGATCATGTTATGCTCAAAAATTCCGTTGGAATCATCCACCAACTCTGGCTCTTATAATACTTCTACATTTTTCTACATTGATCACTGAGCCATGAGACCTATAACCCCTAAGAAAATAACACCTGCCATTTAAAATCTCACAAAAAAGAAAGTTCAGGACCAGACAGTTTTATAACAGAATACTGACAGACTTTCAAGAAAAACTAATGCTAATACTCCTAAAATTATTCCAGAAAATAGATACAAAATGATTATTTCTCAAATCTTTTAAAAAGGACATATTTATCCTGATCCCCAAACTACACAAAGATTCAATAAAGAAACAAAATTACAGACTAATTTCCCTTAGAAACTTAGTAACAAAAATACTTCATAAAATATTCACAAACAAAATCTAGGACCACATCAGAAAGATCATACACCCTGATCAAATAGACTTCATTCCAGAGATTCAGGAAAGTTTTAATACATAAAAATCAGTCAATATAATCTCCTATATAAAGAAACTGAAGGAAAAAAACCCCCATGATCACCTCAATATATGCTGAAAAAAAGTCTCTAATGTCTACCCTTTCATCTCTAATTTATTATTTCTTCTCTTTCTTTTGGTTAATTTGTCTAATGATTAAGGAATACTGTTTTCCTTTTCAAAGAATTAACTGTGTCATTGGTGTTGTTGATTTTTCTATTTCTATTTCATTTTTTTCTAACTTTAATTTGATTGTTTCTACTGGTCTGCACTTTGTGGGCTTACACATTGATACTTTTACTTTAGTTTCATATATTGGCTAATATCAATATCTCTTTAAATACAAATCTGAAGTATGTATTCACATCTGAATAGCCCTTGCAATACATAGTTGAACTCTGCTGGATTTCTCAAAAAGAGAGACATCGGATAGTATGGTTGCCTGGTTCCTGTCTTTTGATAAGTCATGTCTTATGTTACCTCAAAACTCTGCAAAGAATTAGACTATAACCAGATGAAACCTATTTACCAGAAATGTGAGGCAAATGATCTTATTCTCTCAACAACCTACTTAATATGTAGTAATACGTTATTAGCAAAAGAAAATAATATTAAACATAAGAACTGAGATATTATATGCAAATATGTAAGCAATGCAGTTAAAACAAAGGCAGTTTGAGTAAGAATGGGTCCAAAGGTTCATATATTTGAAAGGATTACAACTATTAGGAAGTATGTCTTTGTTGGAATAGATGTATCCTTGTTGGAGGAAGTGCATCAGTGGGAGTGGGCTTTGAGGTTTCAAAAGCCCATGCCAGAAAGACATAGATAAGGACATGGACAATATATATATATATATATCCACTCTAAACTGCTGCTCCAGTGCCAAGTGTGCCAACATGTTTCCCACCATGATAATAATGAACTTAACCTCTAAAACTGTAAGTTTTCATCTCCTTTTTTTTTTATAAGAGGTCATGGTGTCTTTTTTACAGCAATAAAAATGACAATATTGTCAAGAGACAGAAGAAATAGTTGATGAAAATTCTCCAAATTCAAGGTAAAGTTTTAGATTTTTAAATCCAGGTAACGCAATAAAATTGATACCGTAGATTCATGGAAATGAAGATTTAGTTACATTAAAGTCAACTTAGCAAAAAGAAGAAGCTCTTAAGAGCAATAAAATAAAAATTGTTTATTGTATATGAAAAAAACTTCAAATATATTAATAACAGATTTCCCATTAGGAAGAAAACAGTTTGCTAAGTGTATTTTAATACAAAATAATGAAGAAATATTTTAAAAGGTCAAGCGCAAAGTACAGGAAAAACAAAATGATAGACATACTTATGATAAACTGCATTGTCTGTACTCTAGACAGAAAGCTTAAATACCATAGTAAATAAATAATAAGGAATAATAAAGTATGATTTAGCTACATATCATCTGTAAGGCACATGTTTTATCTCCTTGATACATTGAAGGTGAACACACAAAGGACAGTAAAAGACAATGAAGGTTGAATACCTATCTTAAGATTATACAAAACAAACATGAGAAAAAAAGCTGTCACTATAGACAAAAGTGACATTTCATAACAATAAATGGATTTATGTAACAAAGACAATTGTTCATATCACATTCAGACTAATATTGAAACTATAAAAGTAAGAAGTAGACAATTCAGTTCAGCATTTGCATTAGCAAGTTGTTCTTTGTGCGACAAATACCTGCAAATAACATATTAAATAATTAAAAATTTGGTTTGTCATATGAGAAGTTCCAATCTATGAGTATATGCTTCAGCTGTTGATAGACACTGATAAGTAAAAACATCATGAAAAGGAGTAGTGGCAAAAAGTTGTTCATCTTATGATTGCCATAAAGTGCAGAAAGATAAAGGCAAGAAGGGGTCAGGGTATAAAACAATGTCCAGTTACCAGCCTAAAGTGGCCAACTACCTACAGCCAGGTACCATTTCATAATTACTCAGTCATTGGGCTATAACTCGTAGTCAAAGTACTTCTTAATAATGCTAACCAGTCTTTTGAAATAATATTTGAAGAGACATATCACATTGACAAATCTCAACACTGTTCTAATCTCATAATGAATAGATCACAGAAGGATCAAACAACAAAGATTTAAAGCCTCAATCAAATAAAACTAGTAAATATCTACAAAAACACTCAATCTAGAGTAGAATCTATATTCTTTTCAGGTGAGAATGGAGGACAGGATAACCATGTATTTGATACAAGAGGAATTTTCAGAATATTTAAAGATATTCAAGTAAGACTATGGACATAAAATAGAAATAACATGAAGATTTTAGAAATATTTTAACATATTCTTGAGTAACTTTGTCAAAATAATGTATGGTTCAATTACAAATTGGAAAATTGAGAAGCAAATTTCTAAATATTTGATATTGAATGAAAATGAAATCAGAGAATGCAAAAATTCAGGAAACAGTAAAATTGAAAATCAAAACTTAAACACATATAGTAAATTCAATATTTAAAGAATACATGTAGCTATAAACAGATATTCCAAAAGAAGTCAAATCTCAAATCACCAACCATGTATTCTTCTTTAGTAACAGAACATAAGTGAAATCTAGCCACAAAATGAGTAACAGAAAATGAATAAAAATTGTAAATAAATGATAGAGAATTTGAAATGAACAGTCATTTGAATGAGAAATTGTTTACATATTAACAGATAGTAACAAAGCATTATTAAAGATAAATTATTAAAATCAGTAATGTAAAATGTATACCACCAGTGAATGATTTGCAAAAATAAGATTTTATGGAGGAATATGCTGAAAACTCCCAAGAAGTTGAAATTAGAAATACAATTATTAGTAGTAAAGACCTTGAGTAAACAGGAATTTATTTCTTGTTAGATATATACTAGCACATATTTAAACAAAAAATGTAAGCTACTCAGAAAGTGTTAATATTTACTACTTATAAAAGAATGAAAAACACTATCCAATTCAGTCTTAGTCCAGTGTTACACATACAAGGACTAGCAAAATTTGTAGAGAAAAAAGGAAAACAAGTTTCAATTTATGTATTATGTGACTAAAAAATGAAAAATACTCTCTGAAAAATCTATTAAATTACTATTGAAATGTGACGCGCGTGTAATCGTCTCGCCAGCAAGAACGCACGCGGACACACATCAGGATCCTTCTGCAGCAAAACGTTTATTCCAAAAACAAAATGGAGGAAGACCCCAGGCCCGGAAAAAGCACTGTTTATATACCCTTGGAGCGGTGTATTCACCTCTGATTGGCTGCTTACTCGATGTGCACCAAAACGCCATGGGATGGGCTTTGACTTTGGCGCGCTTTTACCATAGCACATGCGCAGTTTACTTGTTTACTAGGAAGAGCGCCGGATGCCAGCGCCATCTTGCAATGGCGGATTCTGCCAGCACAAGCCGCGGCTTCGTACATTGAAATAATTCACAAATAAATACAAAACAACAATGCAGTATTGCCACGAGACTTTTATTTAAACATTACAAGAATTTTTCAATGAAATTAAATCAATTAGTAGACACTACTATAATCAATAGGCTAAAAAAGAAAAATAATTATGACCATGTTTTTACAGAAAAACATACAAGTAAATAGATGTTCCTTGAAGTTGTAGATTTATACAAAATTAATTGCTGACATATTGCAGAAAAATACTAATAATTTAGTATTTTTCTCTTATATTCAGCAGGAAGCAATAAATTTTCAGTCATCACTCAGATTTACTATTCCTCTAAGTATACCCAGTTCAAGAGTGCAGCAAAAATGCTATAGTAATAGGACTAAGAAAAAATATATACATCAATTGAAATCTTCCTCTTTGTAAAAAAAAAGTAATTAGAAATGTGTCATGGATTTAAACATAAAAATTATTACGTTTAGATAAGAATAATAAAAAAAAATGAGAACTAAGACTAGGAAAAAAGGCCATAAACTTGTTTAGCTGCAAAATGCTAACCATAAAATTAAAGTTGATAAGTTATTCTTCATAAAAAAGAAAGACATAATCCCTGTTATAACTGTATGTTGAGAGAATAAAAATATTGTTTACAGAGTATCACAAAATATCTATAAATCACCTATCAGATACAGAATAAGTCTCTAATAAATAAAAGTAAATCTTAAATACAATACTTGAAAACAATCCTATTAGAATATGAGTAAAAGTGATGAATAAGACATTTCTCCAAAGTATATATACAGATGGCAAATTAACACATGCAAAAGTTGTTTACTGTCAGTAAGCATCAGAGAACTACAAGCTAAAACTACAAGATACTTCTCTGTAGTGATCTGAATGTGTACATTACAAAATGTGATAATACCATAGAGAATAACATGAAAAATGGGATAATTATATTTTGCTAGTGGAAGTAGAAAAATTCTTTCATGAATATGAAGAATAACCCTGACTGTTTCTTAATAAAAAATAAACATCAATTACCACACAGCCTAGACAAAAGCCATGAACTTTATCTCAGAGAAGTAAAGGTATACATTGCATAATTTATATGTTTACTGCAGTTATAATCATTATATACAAATTAGACAAAAAGCTACATATCTTTCTGTGAGCAAAATGGATAAAAATTTTGAAATTGTAAAAAAATAAAATGATAATCCATGTTTAAAAATAATCCTGCATCTATGCTATGCTATTTTAGGCTAAACATGTCCCTATAAATTTTTTATGTTTTAAAGTCAGAATTTCTAATGATTTAGAATATACTGTATGCAGAGATAAGTTTTCATACAATTAATTTATATAAAATAAAATCAACAGTGGGGCGAACAAATTAATACAACTGATATTCTGATGAGAGAAAATTTAGAAAGAAATAACATAAAGGAGAGAAAGGACAAACACACAACATGTCAGTGAAATATATATTATTATTAACCTTACTAATTTCATCATCACTCCTTAATTCACAGAACGGGGAGAAAATGCATTTCTTTTCTTTGCCATGTGTCTATGACATTTTCTTCTATCAAGTTTTGACAAGAAGACTATAATGATTACTTTTCTGTGATAAACATGTTACAGCATCACTTCTACATATTTCATTTAACACCAGTCTAGATTTTATTGTGATAATATGTTCAAGTTCATACTTTGTTTTTTATGAAAAGTAGCTGTACAGGTTGATTTAAACATTGTCCTGACATCAGCAATTGATCATTTACTTTGTCAAATCTCAGAGTATAGAATCCTACTCAAGTGCAGATTCCTGTCAATAGCACTGCCCAGGATGCAAGATAAATCAGAGCCAGAGACAAAACCCTGCTAATAACTCTATTGACTATGTAGTTCAGTCTATAATATCACTGAACAATCAAACATAATAAAAAGCATTATTTCATTTCTGAACACAGAAAGTGACCCAGTCCAACCAGAAAACAGTCCCAGAGTGTACAAGTCCTTTGTTCCTAAAAGAGGATTAATTCAGAATTGTTGTAAACAAAGCACCAAAGTCTATTACCACCAAATATCAGCTATAAAGGAGAGAAAACATAGTCACCTTTTCTAATGAATATGCATATATTCAAGAAAACTGGTTTTGAGAAATTATGTAAATATAATATTACTAGATAAATAAATATGCACTAACAACTCAGAAGAGAAAGTCATTGGTAGAGCTAAAAAATGTTACTCATAAATTAACGGGATTAGTATAACAATTAACTAACACATTAAAAACCTTTACAAAAGCATGGAAACACTAAATTATAAATAAGTTGTAAGACAATTAAATTACAAATTTTAATTGAAAGTATCAAAAACAGATTTGGTCACACAGAAGGCAGTCAATACTACCCAGTCTGATAAGTAAAAAGAACAGAAAAGAATGAAGAAGACTTCCAGAATCTGTGAAAACAACACCAGCAAATGTATCTTTTCAATTATAGAGTTCAAGAAGTATCAGAGGAAGATAGAATATACATAATATTTTAGAAAATGACAGGTGAAATTTTTTCCAAGCAGAAAAATTTGAACATCTAGTAAAAGAACTCAGAAGTCTCCAATTAAACTCAAGGCAAGAGTTCACCAATAGACATTCAGATTCAATTGCTAAACATTTAAAAATAAAGAAAACAAAATATTGAAGGTAGAAATAAATCAAAAACATCACAGTTAAGCAGTCTCCAGTACAAGTTTTACACCAAATACCAGAAGATTAGAAAAATATTCTGAGTTGAAAACAAAATACTTGGCAACCAAGAGCATTTTCTCTAGCAAAGCTGTTTTTCAGAAATAACCTATGATACACTTTTCTAAACTAGTATACTTTCTAACTGCATTCTAAATAGTTATCTTCACATCAAGAAATAAATGTAGCTCTCTGTAGAGGAATGTTTTTGATGTTGTTTATTTATTCACTTTACATACCCATATCAGCTACTCCTCTCCTACCATTACTCCCTCATTCAGAATTACCTTCTATTCCTTGCTCCTCTTCTCCTTTGAGAAGGGGTAGTCCTCCTCTAGGTATCACCTGTAGCAGCCCAGCTGCCATGGATGAACTGGGTTCACCTGAAAGGAGGGTTGGAAATGAAAAGGTGACAGAGGGGCGAGAGCCAAGACAAAGTTCTCTGATCAAGGCTCAAAGTTTAACATTCAGCACTTGTATATGTAGGGAAAGCCCCACTGAACCCATCCTTTGTTTCAGGTGGATTATGTTGCAAAGCAGACTCAGCAGGCAGTCTCTGCTTCTAAATTCTTGGAGGAAGTTATAAGTGTAAACAAAGCAGCTGGCTTCATGTAGGTGATAAAAGTCCTGTGTGGCAAACAAGGTCTGTTAGGTCTGCTCAAGGGTGGGAAGGGTACAATCACCCCAAACACACACACACACACACACACACACACACACACACACACACACACA
>NW_021604563.1:6369657-6418648 GCF_004785775.1 Grammomys surdaster
CACACACACACACACACACACACACACACACACACACACACACACACGTCGGGTTGCTGCAAGAGGAGAAACATCCTTTCCCACTGAGGCCAGAGAAGGCAGTCCATTTAGGGGAACAGGGTCCACAGGCAGGCAGTCAATAGACTCAGGAGAGCCCCGCTTCTATTGTTTAGGATCAAGCTGCTCATCTTCTACATATGTGCAGGCACCCTAGGTACAGCCCGCATTCTCTCTGGTGATTAAGTCTCTAGGAGCTCCCAAAGGTCCATGTTATCTTTCGTATCTTCCTGTGGATTTCCCTGTCCTTTTAAGGTTCCTTAATCCTTCTTTTAATTCTTCCATAAAATACCTGGAGCTCCGGTATAATGAAAACAGGCACATTGAATAATGAATCAAATTGAAAACCCAGATGTGACTATATACACCTATGGATAACCGATTTTTAAAATGAAGCCATAAATACACACTGAAAGAAAGGCAGTTTCTTCAACAAATGGTGCTGGCCAAACTGGACGGCTATATGTAGGATAATGGTAGTAGATCCATACCTAACAAATTGCACAAGACTCAACTCCAGATGGTTAAAAGATATCAACAGAAGGCTGAAGATACTGAATTTGATTGTAGAGAAAGTGAAAAACAGTCTTGAAATTTCTCAACAGAACAGATAACACAAAAGTAGACCTTGAAAATATAAATCAGAGAACTAATTTTTGGGTTCAAACTTCATTTTAGAGAACCTGACCTAAGTTTGAACTCATTAACCAACAGGCCTATACCTAGCATCAGTTTACAAGTTACCCCCAATAAAACTGAGCCCAGCTCCACTTTCTAGGTCAACCCCAATAAGACCTGTGTCTCCAGGTTAATCTTCCCCAACAAATCCAATGTTTATCACCAATTTACAGATTAACCCTCCACATGCCTGCCTTCTGCCTAACCACCAATTAGGAAGAAATCAAAAGTTAAGTTTATTGTTTGGCTTCCAGCACCAGGCAATGTTAAAGGCCACAGGAGCCCACCAATTAGATGCTTGCCAGGCTAGAAACACTCACCCCTTGCTTGCTGCTTTCTATAAAACCTTGTCTCTATGAATGTTCTGGCCTTTTCCTTCACTGGAACCTTCCTGTGGGGCACCTGTGAGCTAAGCCTGAGCTAGCTGGAATAAAACCCTGGTGCAATTGCATAGGATCTGCTCCTGACTAGTAAGTAATTCAGGTTCATGAACACTTCCTTGGTACTACATAACATCTAGTGGTAGAAGCCAGAATTTTTCTGATTCACTTTGCATTAAATGTAGTTAATAGTACAGATAGCATGAGAAAAATATGGGGGTTGTCTAGGGCCACATGAAAAGTTAAATGTTAGTGTTAATTTGTATAATGTCTCATTTTTTCTTTTTATTGTAGATGAGTTTCACCTGTGTCTTAGTCCGTGTTCTATTGCTGTAATGAGAAACTGCAAGATCATGGTAACTCTTACAAGAGAAAACATTTAATTGGGGCTTGCTTACAGTTTCAGAGATGTAGTCCACTTTCATTGTTCGAGGGAGCATGGATTCATACTTGCAGAGATGGTGCTGGAGCAGTAGTTGAGAGCTTTACACAGGGATCCTCAGACATCAAGAAGAGAGAGTTCCTAGGTTTGCCTTTGGTTTCTGGAAACTCATATACCTCCACCAGTGGCAGACTTCCTCCAAATGGACCACCCCTACTTCAACAAGGCCCCACTGCTTAATCCTTTTCATGTAATTCCATTATTTACTGATTTAACCATTCAAATATATAAGCCTATGGAAGTCATTCTTATACAAACCACCACTAACAGAATGTAATGATATTTATACTAGTTTGTAAGCACATGTATTTACTATTATTATATTTGAATTGAATCTTTTCAATGTATACATTTTATAATGTTTGAATTATATCTCTGAAAGATTTTACAATGAAATATTAAACTTTTAAAACAAAAAAAACTAGACAGAAAAAATGTGTGTATTACTTTTGTGCATATCTTTTTAAAATGAGAGTAATTTTGCTGTCCATAGTGTTCTTTAAGTTAACCTGGTATTTCTCCGTGATCATTAGTGTGTTTTTACTTCTCTTTTTCATCTTTTAAAATGAAATCTTTGAGAATTTCATACACAATGTATTTGGATCACATTGACCTGCCTCCCTCATTTTATACCAAATGAAAAATGTCGTCCACATCCAACGAACTTTGAATCCTACTTTCTTAAAGTTCATCTATTTCAATATATACTTCAGAGGTATTTTGTAGTATGTCACTTTTCACTGGAGTATGAGCAACTACTGGGGACCACATCCTTAATGTAAATGTACTATGTTTCTCACAGAATCTAGCAATTGCCAATATATCCTCAGCTAGTGGTGGAATTTTAAAATTCATCATCCATCTCCATGCTACCCTTTGTCTTATTTAAGGTTATGGAAGTCTTATGGCACAATGATGGTTGATATGTGCAACTTCTCTACTATAACAAGAAGACACTGTTTCTTTATATCCATACAGCCTATAGTTCTTACCATGTTTTCTGATCTCCCTTTCATAGTAATCCACCTTAAGTCTTGGGAGGAATATGTTTGATGCAGATGTCTTATGCAGAACTGTGAATTTAGCAGTCTCTTACTTTCTGTACATTGACAGCTTGTAGATCTTTGTGTTGGCTGCCATCTACTGCAACTAGAAGCTTCTTTAACAAAGGGTGAATGATTCATTAATCTGTATTTATAATGATATCATTATGAGTTGTTTTAATATTGTATATTTACCATAAAAATTTACCATAATAATGGAGTAGGTTCTACCCAAGGACCTATATTTCATTGAGACATAGATTGTTGATTGTAATAAGGGTACCATATGTTGTCGGTGGCGTGTTCTCGCCCGTGAGATAACACAGACACCAAAGTTCTTCAGCAGATCTTTATTACGATGTTATAGAGGAAAGACCCGCTGGGAAAAAGCCGGCTGGTGGGAACCGGCTGGCGGAAAAGGCCCCGAGCCTCGAGAAGTCCCTGGTTAAATACCCCCTGGAGTGATGTGTACATATCTGGTTGGTTAATTGCCCATAAAATCCTATATGCCCCGGGAAGGGCTTGTGACTTCGAGTGCTTTCCCCTTACACAAAGACAGTAAATTACAGAACTTGTGAGAGCATCGGATTGCCAGAGATGTCTCTGCTTTCCACGGCTCTCTACATCTCCCCCTTTTTGTTTTAAATGAGAATCACAGGCACTGGCCATTTCCCGTGTCTTAGGCTAGTTGATGTTCTCCCATAGCCAGCATTAAAGAATGGTGAGCTCCCTGTCTTAGGGTACGAGGGTTGCGCACCCACACCTGGCATTCACTGAATGTGCGCTCCAGGTTGTGGCCACTCGTAATGCCCGTCATGGGGTAAACTCACACCACATGGTATACCTCTGGCATATGGCATCAACCTATTCCCGTTGTTGGGACCAATGGCAGCTGGCCTGGAGACAAAAGATAGAGCTGTCCTTGGTCTGTCTGGCACGGTACCAATCATAACTCAAACTCAAGCCCGATCAAGCAAATTCCATTATGGGGGAATAAGCGATCAAGAACTAATAGTTTGATACAGTCTCTCCCACCTTACCAGGTGCAATGGAAACGAGTCCTCTGGGTGCAAAGGCTAGGGGAAACCGAGAGAGATGCAAACACCCATCCCTGTGCAATGGAGTCACCTCCTAGGGGTGCAAGGGCTGTTTGTCTCAAAATTCAGGTACCAGAGCTACACAGACAAGGACCAGTCAGACTAAAACTCCTCGCTGACCCAATGCAATGGGCTGAGCCGTTGGGGTGCAGTAGCTGAGGATCTATTTGTTGGCTATTTCTTTAGCATAGACAACCAGATTTTGGGAGATGAACCTTGTTCTAAGGCTGCAAGTGCTTGGGTAATCACGACTTTGTCACGTTTCTGTTGAGCTCTGAGCTTGCAAACCAACCAGAGTATGAACACTAATCCACAACACAGGGTTGTACCAAACATGCCTACTCCCACCCACTCCTCAAAGAAAGAGAAAGCTGAAGAGATCCAGGTGGAGAGTCCTTCAGTCAGCGAAACGTCCACACACGTTGAATTGATGGCTGCCACCGCTGCTCGCAACTTCTCGAGAAGTTCATCAAATCCTTCTGACCATTCTCCTGCTAGGTAACGAGACAATTGTCTAGACAAATTAGCTGCTCGAGTAAAATTTTCATATTGAACACTAGTAATACAGATTGCTCCCAGACTTCTTTCACATTCCAATTGTGCCAATTGAAAGAGGATATCTATCCTTTCTTCTACCAAATCTAGGCGCTGATTAACAATCATCAATCCGCCTTTCAATTCAGCATTAGCTGAAGTATGGAAGTTGGCTGCCTCTGTCACTGTAGCGGACAGCTGATTTAAGGCTGCTGCTGTTTGGACTTTGGTTGTCATAGCAATCCCAGCAGCTGTAGCTGCAATGGCAGTGACTGATATCGCTGTTATTATGGCTGCAGTTATGCCAAAGTCTCTTTTTTGTCTGAATAATGATAGAGTAGAGGGTGTCTCAACAGGAACAGGAACCCATCGTGGCACTCTGGCAACCATGGCACATTTAGCTTGTCCAACAGCCCAACACTGAGACATCATGCATGAATCATTAGTGCATTTTTCAAATGAGGAGTTTGAAAGAATAAACAAGAAAGGTGGAAAAACACACACTGGTGTAGGTGAAAATACTGTTTGATTTACAATGATCCTGTTAACTCCAGTAATTAACTGAATAGGATTTGTCAACTGAGGGATCGGATCTGAACTCTGTTTCACCATAGTTCCATTAATAACTCCTGTAAAGGATGTTCTTCCTCTCGCTCCACCCTGGAGAAAGGCTAGCGGGTTGAGGTCGGTACAACTGCCATTAACTCCACAGAGTAGCCATTTGTGAAAAGGATTCATACTAGCGCTCTGTAGAAAAGGACCCTTTCTCATTACTGCACCAGCTCCAGGATTTCCCAACATATTGGGTGACAAGGAAAAAGTTTCATTGGTATCTGCCCATCGTGTTACTCTGGATTGACAATCAGACCAAGGTAGAACAGCTCCCTCATCTTCTAGACTACAAAAAGGAGAGACCTTAGGTTGACGAGGACGCTCTCCATCAATAAGTTTGGGTGATAAAAATGTTCCATCTATCCAAATGGCTGGTTGTAAAAAGGACTGTGAGAACTCTTTGACATAACTATTGTCCTTTTCATTATCATTCCTTTTTGTTGTTAGTTTAACCCAGTCTCTCTTTTCATAAAACCACCCCAAGGTTCTCTTCGAGAGAGTTATACAGTTTCCTGTCTCAGTAATCTGAAAACAGAGAGAACCCCGTTCAGGCAAGGAACGATTTTCTCCCAGGGGGGCCCGCGTTTTATCATAGGGAAGATAAGGTAGCCCCATGGTTCTATTAGTTGTAAGAAATCTTGGAAACACCATGGCATCATGTCTAACAGGTATAGGTTTAGGAAAAGCAGATAATAAAGCCCATCATTGTTCTCCCCATATACTAGGAACCCAATTCTGGAGAATCCAAATTAGGACTAGAAACATCTGCAGATGAATTCTTCTGAGTGTCATCTTCAGTTGTCATGAGCCTTCGCGTCAGTCGCTCTGGTAGCCAGAATGGATTGTCTTCTTCCTGTGGAAAAACACAGACCGCTCCCCTGGATCCTATTAAAATAGGATCCGGGCCTTTCATTGTCTGGTCAAGACGTCCTTCCACTTGACCATCTCCTTTGGCCTATCAGGCTCTAAACAATGATGGTCAGCAGCCGAATGGCCCTGACTGTCCAAAATTAAAAAATTGAAAGCAAAGAGTGCTATAGAAACAGTGACTCGTGGCACTGAGGGTAGAGCCTCCTCGACTCCCCCTTTTTGTTTTAAAAATAAGATTTAAGAGTACGATGAGCCCGTTCTATAATGCCTTGTCCTTGAGGATTGTATGGTAGACCTGTCAGGTGTGTCACCTCTATTTGGAGACAAAATTATCTAAACTTTTGAGACGTATAAGTTGAGAATTTTAGGCTTTTCCCAGGTACTCCAGGCCTCAAGGCAATGTTGGATAACATGTGCTGCCTTTTCTCCCGATAACGGGGAGGCAAAAATGATTCCAGAACAGGTGTCAATGGAAACATGTAAATATTGAAGTCTCCCAAAAGATGGGACATGAGTAACATCTATTTGTCATGATTAATCATGTGTAAGTCTTTAAGGCTTAACACCATTATGAAAATTGAGGACACTGAGAAGAAGTTTTGTTATTTTACTTGTACACTTTCTAGAAATATTAAATTATAGTCTCAAGCTATTATTATTTTGATGATATAAAGAATAAGATTGTATGGCCAATTGTTTCTATATGGTCTATAATTTGACTGGTATACAAATCTGTTCTGGCATTGTCTTGGGCTCTAGGCAATCTAATGAACCCTTAAATGTCTTATAAAGAAACAGTACATGTTTCTTAAATTAAGCTGTATTTCTATAATTAACTGTAAAATTTGAGAATTAGTAATATCTAAAAGGGCAACAATTTTAAGTAGTTAAAAACCATGAGCTATATACTGGCTATGAGTGTACCAATTGAAAGCTTGAATTTTCAGCATTTCAAACAGTGTCTATAGCACATAATTTATTTGTGTTGAAGCAGGGGAAAATTCAAGAAAATGAACATGTGATATAATTACATATACTGTCTAATAAATTGATGAGGCATCTGTAAATATAGTAAATATCTTTTCTATGGGCTGCATGTAAATTTATAGGAAAAACAAAAACATGTATAGAGAACAACTGTTAACAACTTGTCTTATGGATAATGATTATCAATTTTGTCTAAAAACTTTGCCAAGTAATAGGTCAAATATCATTATTTTCTAATAATCAACTTAATTTTTATTTGGAATAAAGAATTAGCATTTCATCTAAAATATTTTTAGGATTCTATCTTACAATCTTGTATTAATACTGTAATAGTTTCAAAATAAGATGTTCAAACTTTATTGTAGATAGATGAATCCACATTAATGGTTTCTTTGGCCAAGGTCTGTTGTGAGCACATGAGTAGCAATAATGTAAACAGCCAACAATGTATCATGGTCTAGATAATTTATCTTTTAATGACCAACAGCTTATTCTATACTTTTACAAAGCTATCTATCCCTATCAGTTAACTGTCGAGGGGAATTAGGATTTGTATCTCCCTTGAAAAACATCAAACAGAGGTTTAAATCTTCTTATGGTAAGTTTAAGATGCGATTTTAGCCAATTAATATCTGTTAACTTGATTTTTAAGAATCATTAAAAGTAAACCAATTTTTGTATGTACGCCTGTAAGCCAGAAGAGTGCGCTAAATCTCACTACGAATGATTGTGAGTCACCATGGGTTGCTGGGAATTGAACTCTAAATATTTGTAGTTGTGAGCCTAGCCTTTAACGGCTGAGCCATCTCTCCAGCCCCCATTATCTATTCTTATTGGAATTTTCTGTGTCACAATCTGTTTAAGATGTAACTGAATTCTCAAATATTATAAAGATACTGTCTTTGAATTTTTCTGGAGCAACAAGTACTCCAAAATTTCAAAACTCATTGTATTAGAGCAAGGGCGTACAGAAAAACTCTTTTTAGAGATATCAGTTAACAAAATGAATAAAATACACTGAGAGATTTAAATGTTTAATTTCTGTATTAAAGCAATAACAAATTCTTATATAAGACTATTAATCATTCTTTGAAGCAGCCTTTTAATGACATTGTTTCATGGGCTCTCAAGAATCACTAATAAATTCATTGGATTTAAACTCATCACCTTTACCAGGATGTAAAGGCACAATAAAAACAATCTCTCAAATATATAATAATTTTATGTATTTACTAGAATGGTAACTGACGTAGGCAAGACAGGCTGTAATGTCTCATTAATTTCATAAATCTTAAATTTGAACTTTGTTTTTGGTTTAACTGAATAAGCAACTCCTTTTAGTTGAATAAGGGATCAGACAAACACCAAGTTAAAGGCACTCTTGTCTTCTAATAATTGTTACATCAGTCCCAGTATCTATTAATTTTTATTGGGGAGAGTAGTTTTTATTGTATTTTGCCAAACATTCAGAGCTATTGCCATAGCAGCAAATCTCTCAAACTTCATGGCTGTAAAATTAGCATCAAACCCATGCTTTTGAACTAACTCAGCAAGTTTTTTAATAGAAATATATTCTACCGATGTGTAAACACAACTTCTTTTCGCAGCTTTAAACACTGGAAAGGCTTGAAACATCTTTCTTTTTATCTTTCTCTGACAGGAAGGTAGTTGCACCGAGCTTGTCTGCATAAGGCAGCGGTGCGCTCAAAATTGCAGCAGGGAGTGCTGCCTGAGAATTCCGGGGGGCGGGGGAGCTGTAAGCGTGCGCTTTCTAATCCCCGCCTCCTTTTGTTCTCTATTCTGCGGCTGCAGCCGCCCACGTGAATGGAATCCTTCTGCCTCAAAGAGGACTACTTCTTCATCTCCTTCTGCCTCATAACAGACTATTTTTCCAACTCTCTCTGGTTCTCGCTTGGAGGAACCAGACCTCCCCGATTCATATTCATATAATTTCAGATTTTGCAATTCCTCTACTGGATATAGAGGCTTTTTCTTCATAAAAGACTCTCCCAGGAACCTCTCCAGGGTCCCTACTTCCCTCCCGCAGATCTATGTCTGGGGAATTTCTGTAGACAGTCTACCCAAGCTTCTATGAGCTTGTGAGCGCTCTCCACATCCAGTTACTGGCAATATTTTATCTTGAATCTCTTTCAGTATTTCCTGACTCGCCACAATAGCTGAACTATACTTTTGATCCTGTAATTTCCACAATGAGCGTGTGCCTGGCCTCAACTTTCCATTCTGCTGTTCCTTAATCAGATTTCCCTTTAGCCTGTCCCAGGAGGCAAGTGTCAGCGTTCCTGTGCAGGCAAATGGATCTCTCTCCCTAACAAAGTTTTTTCTGCAGAGCCGGTCACAATTGACTGCAAGGCCACATGCTGTTTGTTCCCTTATCTCCGGGAGAATCTGACTCTCAGGGAGAAGGGCTCTGTAGCTCACTCGCCACTGATTAATTATGCTAAGCCTCTGCCTGCTTGTAAAACCTGCTGGATCAAAGCAGCTAGAGCCAAACTTTTTCCTGTCTTGTAACAACCCCAGAAAAGAGCTGGAAGAAGGGAAAGGGCCAAAGTTTCACTTGCCTACTGAACCTCACAGCCCAGAACGGCTGCTGGAAGGGGGGGGCAGGGCTGGCTCAAGCAGCGGCAAGATTTAAACAGGCAAACTGGTGAAAGCAATACAACAGCAGGAGAAAATGGGTGAAAGCTGGCACTAAGATAACAAAATTTTCACTGCTGCTTGTGGTTTAGGGGAAACATGAAAAGATTCAGGATTAAACATACCTCGGTGATTCTGCCTTCCACTGCAGTTTCTTAAAGTTTTACTCCGGCTGGGAGGTCCTTCTCCGCAGGGTGCCTTCGAATTTCCCGGGATTTCGGCCCCAATTGTCGGTGGCGTGTTCTCGCCCGCGAGATAACACAGACACCAAAGTTCTTCAGCAGATCTTTATTACGATGTTATAGAGGAAAGACCCGCTGGGAAAAAGCCGGCTGGTGGGAACCGGCTGGCGGAAAAGGCCCCGAGCCTCGAGAAGTCCCTGGTTAAATACCCCCTGGAGTGATGTGTACATATCTGGTTGGTTAATTGCCCATAAAATCCTATATGCCCCGGGAAGGGCTTGTGACTTCGCGCGCTTTCCCCTTACACAAAGACAGTAAATTACAGAACTTGTGAGAGCATCGGATTGCCAGACATGTCTCTGCTTTCCACGGCTCTCTACAATATGTGGGCTTTATCTTGTGCAGATTTCATATCTACTTAGAATATGATTGTTTATGCCAATGATGTTCATGTCATTATCACACTAACGGGCAAGTCCTGCCAGCTTTTCCATTACTGTAGCACTTGGAGTCCACAAAGTGTAAGACAGATGAATAATTTTCTCTTCCAGTTGCTTATATAGCATTTTCCATAGCTGTGAAGTTCAGAAGGAGAAGTAAGAGATGTCGATAATTAAGAAATTTGAGAGGATGAAATGGGAGATATATTTAATAATGTAAACACAGTATATGAATATATGTAATTCACAAATAAAAACATTTAAAAGATAATCAATATACATCATTCCTCTACCTTTAACTTTCTAATCTTTTTCATATTTTCTAATATTTTCTTTACCATATTCCCACCTACCCCATGTTAGAATACTAACTGGTTTATTTGAATTCTGGGTTATTCTTTGTAATTCTTTATATGAAATGTATGTATCAGTCTTGTAATGTATAATAAATACTAACTTTAAAACATTGACTGTTTCAAATAATAGTGTGTTCTAAAAATTCCTAAGTGTATATTCACAGAGATAGTTCTCATTATTATTTTACAATTGTACATTAGAAAATTTGAATATATATTCAAATCTATTCAACAAAAACTTTCCTAAGTAAAGACTATTCTCATACATTCAAATTATAATTCTTTATTATGATAAATGACTGTAGTTTCATGCTGTTGAATAAATTAGATTTCAGGGAAACTTTCTATAAATGAAGATTAAGCATGTTTTTTTTTTTTTAAATGAAGTTTCTTCTATTAGATGTGGGATTGGTAAAGATCTTTTCCCAATCTGTTGGTTGCCGTTTTATCCTATTGACAGTGTCCTTTGCCTTACAGCAACTTTGCAATTTTATGAAGTCCCATTTGTCAATTCTTGATCTTAGAGCATAAGCCATTGGTGTTCTGTTCAGGAACTTTTCCCCTGTGCCTAGGTATTTGAGACTCTTCCAACTTCTCTTTTATTAGTTTCAATGTATCTGGTTTTATGTGGAGGTCCTTTATCCACTTAGACTTGCATTTTGTACAAGGAGATAAGAACGGATTGATTCGAGTTCTTCTACATGTAGTCCTCCAGTTGAACCAGCACCATTTGTTGAAAATGCTGTACTTTTTCCACTGGATGGTATTAGCTAATTTGTCAAAGATCAAATGACAATAGGTGTGTGGGTTCATTTCTGGGTCTTCAGTTCTATTCCACTGACCTTCCTGCCTGTCTCTGTACCAATACCATGCAGTTTTTATCACTATTGCTCTGTAGTACAGCTTGAGGTTAGGGATGGTGATTCCTCCAGAAGTTCTTTTATTGTTGAGAATAGTTTTTGCTACCTTGGGTTTTTTGTTATTCCAAATGAATTTGAGAATTTCTCTTTCTAACTCTGTGAAGAATTGAGTTGGTATTTTAATGGTATTTTAATTGAATCTGTCAATTGCTTTTGGGAAGATGGCCATTTTTACTATACTAATCCTGCCAATCCATGAGCATGGGAGATCTTTCCATTTTCTGAGATCTTCTTCAATTTATTTCTTCAGAGACTTGAAGTTCTTGTCATACAGATCTTTCATTTGCTTGGTTAGATTCACACCAAGATATTTTATATTTGTGACTATTGTGAAGGGTGTCATTTCCCTAATTTCTTTTTCAGCCTGTTTATCTTTCATGTAGAGGAAGGCTACTGATTTGTTTGAGTTGATTTTATAACCAGCCACTTTGCTGAAATTGTTTATCAGGTTTAGGAGTTCACTGGTGGAAGTTCTGGGGTCACTTAAGTATACAATCATAACATCTGCAAATAGTGATATTTTGACTTCTTCCTTTCCTATTTGTATCTCTTTGACTTCTTTTTGTTGTCTAATTATTCTAGCTAGGACTTCCAGTAGTATATTGAATAGGTAGGGAGAGAGTGGGCAGCCTTGTCTAGTCCCTGAACTTAGCGCGATTGCTTAAAGAACTCAAGAAATTAGATTCCAGACAACCAAATAACCCTATTAAAAATGGGGTATAGAGCTAAACAACGAATTCTCAAATGAGGAAATGTGAATGGCCGAGAAGCAACTAAAGAAATGTTCAGTATCCTTAGTCATCAGGGAAATGCAAATCAAAACAACCCTGAGATTCCACCTCACACCAGTCAGAATGGCTAAGATCAAAAACTCAGGTGATAGTAGATGCTGGCAAGGATTTGAAGAAAGAGGAACACTCCTCCATTGTTGGTGGGAATGCAAGATGGTGCAACCACTCACCATCAGTCTGGTGGTTCCTCAGAAAATTGAACATAGCATTACCTGAGGACCCAGCTATACCACTCCTGGGCATATACCCAGAAGACGCTCTCACATATAACAAGGACATATGCTCCACTATGTTCATAGCAGCTTTATTTATAATAGTCAGAAGCTGGAAAGAACCCAGATGCCCTTCAACAAAGGAATGGATACAAATAATGTGGTACATTTACACAATGGAATATTACTCAGCTATTAAAAAAATGAAGTTGGGAAATTCTTAGGTAAATGGATAGAACTAAAAAATATCATCCTGAGTGAGGTAAGCCAATCACAAAAGAACACACATATTTACTCACTGATTATTGGATATTAGCCCAGAACCTTGAAATACCCTAGATTCAACTCACAGACCACATGAAGCTCATGAAGAAGGAAGACCAAGTGGGGGTGTTTCAGTCCTTCTTAGAAGGAGTAACAAAACACTGAAGGGAGCAAATATGGAGACAAAGTGAAGGACAAAGCTGAAGGAGGGGCTGTCTGAAGATCATTCCAACTGGGTATCCATCCCATGTGCAGTCACCAAAGGTAGATACTGATGTGGAAATCAGGAAGTACATGCTGATAAGAACCTGATATAGCTGTCTCCTTAGAGGTCTGTAAGAGTCTGACATATTCAGAGGCAGATGCTCACAGCTAACCATTGAACTGATCATGGGGTTCCCAATGGAGGAGTTAGAGTGAAGACTGAAGGAGTTGAAAGGGTTTGCAATCCCATGAGGAGAGCAACAATACCAACCAACCATAGACCTCAGGGTCTAAACCACCAGCCTGGGAGCACTTAGGGAGAGACCCATGGCTCCAGTTCTATATGCAAGGGAGGATGGTCCTGTTAGGTATAGGTCGAAAAGGAGATCCTTGGTCCCATGAAGGCTGGATGCCATGTGTGGGGGAATTCAAGGGTGCGGAGGTGGGAGTGGTGGTAGGTGGGGCCATATCCTCCTAGAAGCAGGAGGAGAGGGGAAGGGATAGGGGGTTCCTGGGCAGTAGGGGGGGATGGGGTAAAGGGATAACATCTGAAATGTAAATAAAATATCCAATAAAAATATTTAAATTAAAAAAAATGAAGTTTCCATGTGTATTGGATAGTGTTCTTTTTACTTTCCTGCTAAGAGTAAGTGAAAAATATTTGCTTCCCTATAGCTTTACTAACAGAATGTTTCCATAGCTTAAAAACCTTCACCAATCTGCTATTTACAAGATGGTATTACAATGTTGTTTTAATTTGCATTTTTGTAGTATCAGTAAATTAGAATTTTATTCATATTTAAGATCTATTTTACATATTTTTATAAATTGTATACTGATAGTTTTAAATAAGGAGTATTTGGCCTTGAAATTTTTCTTGACATATTATTATTACTTAAAAAATATTGACATGTGCTTTGGGATAATATACTCTACGAAAATATTAAATTATCAAACAATATTATTTATTTCAATTCTTACAAGGAGAAATGTGTCATAACAACTTAAGAAAACACTTATGTGAAGTTTGTTGAATTAGTGATGACTAAAATTAATGTAAATTTTATATACTGCCTCTTAGAATAAAAGGAAATAGAAGTAATTTAAGAAAAATTTGTGGAAGAAGCTGAGGAGGAGGGTGACCCCATGGGAAGACCAGCAGTCTCAACTGACTTAGATCCCTGAGATCTGTCAGACACTGAGCCACCAAGCAGGCAGCATACACCAGCTGATATGAGGCCCCAACACATACACAACAGAGGACTGCCTGGTCTGACCTCAGAGAGAGAAGATGCACCTGGAGTGGAGAGGTCTGGTGGGGTGAGGATGGGTGGGTGGGGACATCCTCTTGGAGACTGGGTGGGAGGTATTGGATGGGGAGCTATTTCAGGGGTTAGACCAGGAAGGGGATGAAGTCTAGACTGAAAATAAAAGATTAAAGAAAAAAAACAAATAAATTTAATTTAAAAAAAAGTAAACCTTATTTATGAGTTAAAAGGAACCTAATTTATTTTTATGGGATAATTTATTTATTTACATTTCAAATGTCACCTTTCCCCATTTCCCCTCCCTAGAAACCCCCATCCCATACCCATTCCTCTTTTTTGCTTTTATACCATTTTAATTACATGCAAGTATTAAGGTCAATTCTAGGTTCAGGAAGTAGCAGTACAATAGATGCAAATAGTCAAGCGACAAGCAAGACAATAAACACAAATAGTCAAAGAACAAACAAGGCAATAAACAAAGTTCCGTGAACACTTCAATGATCACCGCTTTTAAGGGCTTATCAGGATGACCAAAATAATTTATTACACTTCAGTTTTTTTCTTTGTTAAAGTACTTAGATATTTTATTTCTATAAGCTACAATAATTGAGCTAGAAGAATAAGGCCTTAATAGAAATTGTCATATTGTTTATCTTTAAAAACTGCTATTTGTGCACACATTTCTGTGAGAAACTAGAAATAGAGGGAATCAACACAGACTCATAGGGTATGGCTATGTATTTAAGGACTAATTGGGGTGAAACTTGCTTTGTTTAGTTTGTTTAGTTTGTTTAGTTTGTTTGCTTTGTTTGTTTGTTTGTTAGGAATCTGACTCATCTGCCATGAGCCTGTAGGGGAGGGGCTGATCGCCCAAGGAGATTTCCATGAAGATGGAGGAATCAGCCATCACCCTGTCCTCAGGTCCTTTGTGTTGTCTCACTGGTGTACCAGGAACCATCCTCATATCATATATCTTGTAAGTCAACTCAGAACTCCTTTAGCAGTCACAGGAGCCTATCCATCCCACTTCTGCCTCCACCAAGTTCATTTCTACATCTCCCACAAAATCTTACATATAGGGATTATATCCTGTCACTGCATACATATTTATTCTTCTTTCCCAATTTTCAAATCTATATGATTTTTTTTTACTAAGGTTCTCTTTGTGTAAAAGTTGTGTAAAAATAAATGATCCAGCTTTTATAAAAATATATGTTTATATTTAAATGTAAGCCATACAAGCAATTCTACGTAATATTTTAATAATGAAAACTAGTAGAAAGTAATCTTTCTGTTATCAATGTATTATCCACCTAGATCAGGAATAGACCCAGACACTTCAACATTATATACAACATTTGCATTTCCAAACTGTATAACAAAATCAGATTCACTTCTGGCAACTTATTTTTGGGAATATATTCATGTATTTTGGGGAGACTTATCATTATAAATATGTATATGAATGATCCAATGTCCAGAAACATTAACATTTTGGAACTAAGTATGTGTTCATACTATATAGTGTTTATTTCTAGGTACATTTTATGATCTAATATGAGCGCTACAATTTTCATATGTGTTTAATCCTCCACTGAAAATTATATATATATGTGTGTGTGTGTGTGTGTGTGTGTGTGTGTTTTACCAGCAACATTCTTCCACAAACTACTTTCTGCTCCTTGTTTACCTTATTTATAACTCTCCAATTTAAAAAGCTCCACACAAACCTTTACTGATTCTTTCCATGAAAACAACACCTAAATTATGTTGTTTCTTATCCCACATCCATGTTTATTCCTTCTTTGATACTGATATCTGACTATGTTTCTGCTTACATTGTAAAAGCATAACTACAATAATAAGATCAGAAAATCTTATTAAAATCAAAGATGGGTTTGTATGATAAACAGTATTAGTTATATTTTGGAATAAACTCTTCTGGTACTATACATCATTTTATGGCTCTATAAAGAGTGTAGAAACATTTCATAAATTTCCATAATAAAAATGTGTGTACTTGTTTGATAGTTAAATATATATATATGTATATATATATAATGTCATATATATAATATATATGTATATATATTTTTTCTAATGAAAATTTGCATAATATCTACTGGAGATTTGAGAACTAATCCTCAGAAAGAATGTTTCCAGATCAGTTACAACTCCATTCTTCCAAATCATATTCTTGAAGTGTAATTCTTCAGAAGTATAATCTTACCGTCACGTTCTGGAAGTCAATCAAGGGAAATGGGTGTACCTTTGCCAGAGAATTTTTAGTCTCCTTCATTTAGTTGATTATTTTATTAACTGTATAATAGCTTTTTATTTTTAGTTTTATGAATTCCCATTTGTCAATTATTGGTTTTAATTATGAGCAAATAGAATTCTTTGCAAAAACTCATTTCATATGCCTTTTTTCTTTTTTCTTTCATTTTGTAGGCCCCGCCTCTTTAGAAGTTTCAGTTTCCACACTGAGGCATTTAATCTATTTGGAAATATTTTGTGCAAAGTGATAGATATGGGTTTAATTTCATTTTTCTATTTTTCTTAATAACATTTGTTGAAGATAATGTCTTTTCTCTAGTGTAGTTTTTTGACAACATTGTTGAATATTAGATAACTGTACTTGCATATAGTTGTATTTTTATCCTCAGATATTTTTATTGACCTATGATTTTGTGCCAATACTGTATATATCACTACATCTGTAAAGCCTTGGTGTCTAGATTTGAGTGAAATGCTACAGCAAAACCTTTGCTATACATTTACTTAAACCCAGACATAAAGGCTTTACTGTATATATCACTACAAATGTCACTCTGGAATACACCTTGAAATCTAGTATGTTAATCCTGCCAGTTCTTCTTGCTTAAGGTTGCATTTTTAATCTGTGGTTATTTTGTGGTTCCTTATAAATTTTAGGAGGCTGTTTTCTATTTCTTTGAATAGCAACTTGGAGATTTTTATTGAGATTACATTGAATTATTAAATTGGTTTTGGTAGAGTGGTCATTTTTGTAACATTAATAACACTAATCCAAAAACATGGGAAGACTTTCCATCTTCAGTGTTTTTCTTAATCTCTTTTCTATTGGTTATTCTATTTACATTTCAAGTGCTATCCCCTTTCCCAGTTTATCCCCTGATTTCCCCTATTCCATTCCCCCTCCTGCTTCTTCGAGGGAGTTTCTCCACCTAACTACTCAGCCCTAGCATCCTTCCTGCGCTGGGGCATTGAGCCTTCACAGGACCAAGCACCTCTTCTTCCACTGATGCCCAATAAGGCCATCCTCTGCTACATATGCAGCTGGAGCCATGGGTCCCTCCTTGTGTACTCTTTGGTTGGTTGTTTAGTCACTGGTAGCTCGGGGGGGGGGAATCTCATTGGTTGATATTGTTGTTCTTCCTATGAGGTTGGAAACCCCTTCAACTTCTTCAGGCTTTACCTAACTCCTACATTGGGGTCTCCATGCTCATTTTGATGGTTGACTGCAAGCATCCACATCTGTATTTGTCAGGCTCTAGTAGAGCCTCTCAGGGGATTGTCGTACCCGGCTCTTGTGATCAAGTACTTCTTGGCAAGAGTAAGTGTATGGGTTTGATGTCTACAGACGGAATGGATCCCTAGGTGAGGCAGTCTCTGAATGCCCTTTACGTCAATATATCCTCCACTCTTTGTTCCTGCATTTCTTTTAGATAGGAGCGACTCTGTGTTAGTACTTTTGAGATGGCTCAAACGGGGCCATATCTAACCACTGGATACGGTCTTTACAGGTTCTATCTCCCCTCTGTTGGTTACTTCAGCTAATGTCCTCCCTTTTGGGTCTTGGGATACTCTTGCTTCCCTGACATCTGGAACTTTCTAGTGGAGATGGAACTTTCCACCTCCAATTCCCCATCCCCAACTGCTTCAGACTTCCCTTCAGTTTCCCAACACTCTGTACTTCACCTCTACCTCCTCCTACACCTGATCCTGCCCCCCCTTTTCCTTCATCCACCTCTCCCCCCCTCCAGACTCCTTCCTCTCTCTACCTCCCATGATTATTTTGTTTCCCCTTCTAAATAGAACTGAAAGATACACACTTCGGTCTTCCTTCTTCTTGAGCTTCATGTGGTCTATGAGTTGTATTGTGGGTATTCAGAGCCATTCCCCTAATATCAGTGAGTACATTCCATATATGTTCTTTTGTGACTGGGTTACCTCACTGATGATATTTTCTCAATCCATACATTTGTGCATTTCATGAAGTAATTGTTTTTTAATATCTGTGTAGTACTCCGTTGTATAAATGTACCTATTTTTTCCTGTATCCATTCCTCTGTTGAGCAACATCTGGTTTGTTTTCAGCTTCTGGGTATTATATATAAGGCTGCCATGAATATAGTGGAGCATGTGTTCTTATTATATGTTGGGGCATTTTAGGGGGGAGCTATATGCCCAGGAGTGATCTAGTTGGGTCCTCAGGTAAAACTATTTCAAATTTTCTGAGGTACCGCCAGACTGATTTCCACAGTGGTTGTACTACCTTGCAATCTCACCAACAATGGAGGAACGTTTCTCTTTCTCCACATCTTCATCAGCATGTTCTGTTGCCTGCTTTTTTGTTTTATCTTAGTCATTCTGACTGGTATAAGGTGGAATCTCAGTGTTGTTTTGATTTGCATTTCTTGAACATGGTGCTTCTCAGCTGTTGGAGATTCCTCAGTTGAGAATTCTTTGAGTTTTCATTGTAAAAATATTTCATTCTCTTCTTTATGTTTGTTCATAGATATTTTTGAGCCTGTTTTAAAACTATTTCCATGATTACTTTCTCAGTCTGCTTGTGAATAGAGATTAGAACTTTATAGTTTTTAGCACAACCAACATTTTCTATGTGTCAAACACCTTTTCATATTTTATTATGTACACTATCTTTATCCATCAACCACTCTGTGATTAGTATATGATTTTGTCAATCTTCCAAAGAAAAAATAAGGCTCATAAATATCATCTGAATTTTCCCAAACTCACACAATAAGGACCAAAGTTATAATTTTAATCAAGCATGAACTCTAGTTTGGTAATCTTTCTAAATTATCATTCTTTATACATTTACAGATAAATTCTCTGAAATATAGGTATGGCCAAAGCTTACTCTCAAAGATTAGGTCCAAGAGCTTCAAGTAAGACCTTTTTAGAAAATATTGTATGAAAGTTTATAAATAGACATTTTACAAATAGTATTATCACAACTTTTCAGCAAAGGATTGTATAAATCATATTTAGTTATTCATTAAGAAAATAGGTTAGGTGTTAGAGTGATGGCTCCACAGTTCAGAACCCTTTGTGCTTTTGCAAAGGACTCATGTTTGTTTCCAAGCATCTGTGAAGAAATGTTTGGAACTCAAGCTTTAAGGGGATTTGTCACATTTTCCTTCCACAAGTAAATATTCTCATGTACATGTAAACACTCACAAAAACATACCAGCATAAAAAAAATAATTAAAAATATTTTACATAGTGTATTATTACAACCATAGTAGTTATTCTACTCTAAAAAATCACAGAGATTAGTATGAGGATTTTGGAAGCTTACAAAATAATTCATCTTAATGTCTTGTAAACATACTGCTTCCTGAGAACAATACATGGTCATTGCAAACTTCAAAATTCCCAGGATTACTTAGTTACTACAGCCAACTACTTGTAAGGTAATGTCCTGATATAAATATCTTGGAAATTGTGTTAAATGTAATGATTTAAATATTATCCAAACAAATATGTAACATATTTCTCTTTTCTTTATGCTTTAATCCATCTATTCTAATTGTCAATCATTTCTCACAAAATTGTGGGGATTGAAATTTAGGACATATTTTATTAGAAATGGTATAGCACTGTTCCAGAAAACATTGTGTTTTCTATTACAAACTTTGAACTAGGAAACTATGACTGGTGGAAATTATTTTTAAAAATATATTTAAGTTACTTAAAAATAAGTGAACTTGCATGACATATAATACTAAGCATGATTATAACTGGTACATTAACTTGATATTCAGCGAAGATTACTATTATTGTTGTTGATGATGAAGATGGTGATAATGATGATGTTTTTATGATTATTTTGCTTCTTTAAGGCACAGTTTTTCTATGTGGTGCTAGCTGTCCAGGAACTTACTCTGTAGACCATGCTGGCCTAAAACTCAGAGATCTGTCTAACCTACAACTCTTGGCGGCTGAGATTAAAGCCATGTGCCACCAACATCCAGTTTCAGAGAAGTTGTATAATCCTTATAAAATATCCTCATTTCAGTTTATGGACAATAAAAGGAACAAAACAATTTGTAAAGCCAAAGTTTAGAATTAATTTTCAGATTTCTTTTTATAATTAGATCTGAATAGTAAAGATCATCTCTCTCTCTCTTTTTTTTTTTTTTTTTTTGGTTTTTTCAAGACAGGGTTTCTCTGTGTAGCCCTGGCTGTCATGGAACTCACTCTGTAGACCAGGCTAGCCTCAAACTCTCGATCTCAGAAATCCACCTGCCTCTGCCTCCCAAGTGCTGGGATTAAAGGCGTGCGCCACCACCGCTCGGCAATAAAGATCATCTTAAATATTTGTTAGAGGAATGAGTACATGTCTCATCTGGTAGCATACTTATTTAACACACACAAAGCCCTGACACCACATTCAGTCCCTAGCAAAACATAAAACTATATGTCTGTAATCCCTGCACTGGAGAGGCAGAGACAGGAGGAACAGAATTTAAGGTCATTCTTGACTACCTAAGAACCTTAATCAATCAATCAATAAATAAACAAATAATTAAATTAGTTTAAAATAATCAAGTTAAATATAGGAAACTAGATTTTTTTTCATGGACTGAAAAGTAAGCAGACATAAAAGTATTCAGGAGTAAGTGTTATACACCAGTAAGTGGGGCTAGATAGCTAGTTCAATCAGTAAAAGCATTTACTCTCCTTGACTAGACTTGAATTCAATTCCTAACACACACACTGTAGTTCACCATTATTTATAGTTCTGGTTTGAATGAATTGAACAAACTCTACTCATTAAAATGGAAATGATAACCTCTACTTGTCTCTGCAGATACCAGGCACAGACAATATATACACATACTTACAGGCCAAACATAAAATAAATTAAATATTATGCATTTATAAGAACTAAAAGAAAGAATTTTTAAAATATTTAGCATATATGAAACATATATTTAACCTGGTTAAATGGCATGTACGATATTTTTGAATAAAACATTGTATGACTGTTTATTATATATAAAATATTATAGTTTTATGAATTCATTTTAAATAAATTCAATGTTTAGCTTATTTATGCATATTTTGTGCAATATTCTAGTCTTTTAACACTTGATCAGTGTTCTAATTGTTCCAATATCAACTTCTCCATTCAATACATTTATTCCTGTAAGTTACTTAGTTTCCTGTAATCTTTTCTTCTCTGTATGGCAAATTGTTACTTAGGCTTCAGTCTCAGCTCTGAAATCTTTCATATCTTCAATTTTGGTTCCAGACACTATCAATGTGGCAAACCATATTTGACCTTGGACATTTTATTTATGATACAAAATATCTAGAATTGGCCCTAGTTTATATTTAGTACTAAGCTTTTGTCCCATACAATGTATCTCTACTTGAGCTCCTGCCCCTTCTACTCCTCCTATATAACCCCCACCTTTCCTCTACCACAAAATCATTCCATGCATTCTCTTTAAATCAAATTCCTTTTTTAAAAGTATAGAACAGAGTTGATTAAGGGGATGGGGAGGGGTATTAAGAGGGTAGTAGAGACCAAGAGAGGCAGAGAGAGAGAAAGAGAGAGAGAGAGACAGAGACAGAGACAGAGAGAGAGACAGAGGGACAGAGAGACAGAGAGAGAGAGAGACAGAGAAAGAGGCAGAAAGAGAGACAGAGAGAGAGAAGAGAGAAGTAGAGGCTGAACATGAGCACGTGGAGAGAAAGGGGGAAGGGAAAGCAAGAACAAGAGAAAGCAAGAGAGGAACAGGAGCAAGAGTAAAATAAACTCTTTAAAGAAATACAAATATGGTATCATTTATTTCATAACTAATGATGAAACTTCTAATAGAAGTGAAATCATGTTACTTATTGTCTCAGATTCACTTCAAGGTAGTTTTATATGCTAGAAGAGTGAAATAGCACTACTGATTTTAATTTAATTATTGTAAAGATGGTGCCTTATAAATTGTGTCTCATATATAAAAATAGATATTGAAAATACATTGTCATATAATATGAAAAAAATCAACCAACACCATGATAGACTATAAAGTGCTTCACAGATCATACAGTATATCAGGTTTTCTTGATTTTACAAAGATGAGCACTCTTGCTAAGTACTTTCAGCTCCTAATTTCTCCTATTACTAAGAAGAAATAGCTTGTCTGGTTATGATGGACAGTCCACGTGAACAATTAAAGCAATGTTTAAACACAGTTAATCAGTTGTTCATCTCTGTAGAGTACCTCAAAGTGAGTAACATAGTTTTCCATTTAATTATGCAAAGATCTCAAAATTATATGGCTAGAATTATCTAGATGAGGTAATTTCATTTACTCTGGTAAATCATGTACATTAGAGAAGACCATGTGTGTTTTTTTCAAGTAATAAGTGAAAGCCAGGCTTGTTATCCCCATTACTCTGGAGGGGTTTTTTTATTATTATTGGATATTTTATTTACATTTCAGATGTTATCCCCATTCCCCATTTCTCCCCCCCAAGAATCGCCTATCCCATCTTCCCTCCTCCTGCTTCTATGAAGATGTGCCCCCACCTATCTCCTACTCCCACTTCCCCACCCTCAAATTCCCCTACACTCAGCATCCAGCCTTCATGGAACCAAGGATCTCTTCTCCCAGCTATGCCTGACAATACTCTGGAAGTTAAGACAGGAAGATTGCAAGTTCAACTGCAACACAGGCAACTTAGACAATCTCATCTTTAATTTTTATAAAAATGTAATTAAAGGGCTAGTGATATGGATCAGCACTATAGTATTTAATTAGCAAGTGTGAAGCATTATATAAAGTCAAACCACAGGCAAACAATAAAAAGAGTTCATTAAAAATCAGACTCCACCAGCTGTGCCAATTCTATGTAGATAATGGATATTTTCCATGTCAATAATTGTCCTTCAGTTACTCTACTTCTCTATAAAATCATAGTATCAAGTTTAGTTCTTAGATCTTCAACATTAATACTTCCTCCCCATGCCCTCCGTTTCTAAATGTATACCTAATTCCCAATCCTTTCACTTTTCTAAATATATACTTTCATGGTGTGTGTGTGTGTGTGTGTAGTTAAAACCTTCAGAAATATCGTTTCACTTTCTGACAAACACCCCATCTACCATTTAAATTTCATTTTCTGTTATTTTTTCCAGTGCTAGAGATCAAATTTAGGGCCTTGTGTATGATATGTAAAGCTGATTTACATTTCTATCTTTTTTTTTTAAGGAAAAATTTCATTGTATAACACCAGGATGGTCTCAAGTTCATGATTGTCCTGCTTCTGTCCTGAGTTCAGATATTTCATGTACTTCTGTGTTTAGGAAAACAGAAATTTAAAAAATGTATATTGTCTTATATTCATTTTATGCATTTATGAGTTTCATAAATGTGTTTTTATTAATGTATATTATTACTCTAGCTAATTTATCTATTATACCAGCCCCCAAAACCAGTCAAATTACTTTCCCCAGATTACCGCACTTATATTTTCTTTTTATGCTTTCCTTTATGTGTATGTTTGTGCCTGCATGAGTTCATGTGTACCCTGTGTGTGCCTGGATCCTGTAGGGGTGAAACAGGGGTATTTGGTCACCAGGAACTGGAGCTACAGACTATTGGGAGCAGCCATATAATTTCTGAGAACCAAACATGGCAAAAGTAGTAAGCACTTCTAACCATTAAGCCTTCTGTTCAGCCACTCACACTGATTATGTTGTAAAACTGTAAGTTCTGGTATAAATTCTGGAACTCATAAAAAGAGAGACATGAGATTTGACTTTCTGAGTATAAGTTATATTTTTAATATGATAATCTCCAATCCCATTTCCAGAATTTGAATTAACATTATCAGATATATAATACAATTAGAATCATATAGCATTTGCTTTTCATGACTGACATTTTTCACTCAATATATCAAGTTTCCTCTATACTTTTCTACGTATTAAAATTGTGTTCCTTTAAAAATTGGACAATGGTCCAAACACAACACATTTAATTGACCCATTCAACTAGTGTTCAGAGATCAGATTTGCTTCTACCCTTTCAGTATTGTGAATATTGTTAAAATGAATAACAGCACAAATGCCTACTAAAGTTCATACTTTCAATATATTGGGTACATGCATATAAGTACAAATGTGAGGTCACATATTGTTTTTGTGTTAGAAATAGAATCCCTGTACATAGCAGTTACACCATTTTGATTTTCCATCTATAATGAGCAAGGGTTCCATTTTGTGAACTGAAAAACTCTTGGTATTGAGTATTTACTTACCTTTTTTTAAAAAAAGAGCAGTGGTCATCTTAATCGTTGTTTATTACAACCACTGTGGACATCAGTCTGACAGTTCCTCAGAAAGTTGGACCCTGCTATACCACTACTGGGTATATACCCAAATGATGATCCAACATATACCAAGGACACATGCTAAACTATGTTCATAGCAGCCTTATTTATAATAGGCAGAATGTAGAATGCCCTTAAACAGAGGAATGGATACAGAAAATGTGGTACATTTGCACAATGGAGTACTATTCAGCTATTGAAAATAATGAATTCATGAAATTCTTAGGTAAATGCATGGAACTAGAAAATATTATCCTGAGTGAGGTAACCAATCACAAAAGAACATGCATGGTATGCACTCACTGATAAGTGGATATTAGCTCAAAAGCTCAAAATACTCAGGATGCAACTCACAGACCACATGAAGCTCAAGAAGGAAGACCAAAGTGTGGATGCTTCAGGCCTTCTTAGAAGGGGGAACAAAATACTCAAGGTAGAAATAAGGAGACAAAGTTTGGAGTAGAGACTGAAGGAAAGGCCATCCAGAGACTTCCCTACGTGGTGATCCATGCCATATACAGTCAGCAAACCCATGTACTATTGTGGAGGCCAAGAGGTACTTGCTGACAGGAGCCTGATACCTGATATAGCTGTCTCCTAAGTGGCTCTGACAGAGTGTGACAAATACATAGGACGACACTTATAGCCAACCATTGGATTGAGCACAGGGTCCCCAATGGAGGAGTTAGAGAAAGGACTAAAGGAGCTGGAGAGGTTTGCAACCCCATAGGAAGAACAGCAATATCAATCAACCAGACCCACCAGAGCTCCCAGAGACTAAATCATCAACTAAAGAGTACACCTGGAGGTACTGATGGCTCTAGCTGCATATGTAGCAAAGGATGGCCTTGTAGGGCATCAGTTGGAGGAGAGGCCCTTGTTCCTGTGAAGGCTAGATGCCCCAGTATAGGGGAATGCCTTCCAGGGCTGGTTGGTGGGAGTGGGTGTGTAGGTCAGGGAGCACCCTCATAGAAATAGGGGGCGGGGCAATGGGATAAGGGGTTTCTGGAGTAGAAACCTGGAAAGCAGATAACATTTGAAATGTTAATAAATAAAATCTCCATTAAAAGAAAAAATAGTAAAATCAAAAAAACAACAATAACAACAACAAAAAAACAAATGACTTTTCAAATCTGTATATCAATGTCCCAAGTGCAAAGGCCACCACATTTGAAAAAGAAAATTTACAAAAGCTCAATTCACACATTGAATGCCACACAATAATAATGGGAGACTTCAATACTGCAGACTCCTCAATAGGCAGGTGATCTAAACAGAGACTAAATAATGAAAGTAACAGATAATTATTATTATGAACCAAATGGATCTAATAATATCTCCAGAATATTTTACCCAAAATAAAGGATTATACTTTTTTCTCAGCACTGCCATTTTTCTCTAAAATTGACCACATATTCAGGCATAAAACAAGTCTCAATAGATACATGAATATTGATATAGGCCCTAGCATTTTGTCAGATCACCACAGATTTCATCAACCATAGAAACAACAGTAAGCCTGCATACTCATAGAAACTTGACAACTCTCTACTCAGTGATCATTTATTCAGGGAAGAAATAATGAAATAAATTAAAGATTTTTATAAATAAATTAAAATGATGGCAGCCCCCCCAAATTTATGGGGAACAATGAAAGCAGTACTAAGAGGAAAATACAGTAAATCCCTTCATAAAGAAATTGGAGATATCGCATACTAGCAATATAAGAACATACCTAAAAGAAGAAAACACACCCAAGAGAAGTAGATGTCAGAAAATAGTCAAACTCAGGACTGAAACCAATCAAATAGAAACAAGGAGAATACAAGGATTCCACAAAACCAAGACCTGGTTCTTTGAGAAAATCAACAAGATAGAAAAATCTTAGCTAAACTAACTAAAAGGCACAGAACCAGTATCCAAATTAACAAAATAAAAAAAATGAAAAGGTAGACATAAACAACAGAAATTTAGGAAATTTATTAGGTATTACTTCAAAATCCTGTACTTCAAGTTCAGGTAAACTATCTAAATATTCCCATAAGCTCTAAGGAAATAGGAGCAGTCATTAGAACTCAAACACACACACACACACACACACACACACAGTTCAATAGTTTTAGTGCAGAATTATACCAAAATGTCAAAGAAGAGCTAATACCAATATTCTTCAAACAATTTCAAAAAAAGAAACAGAAGGACCACCACCTAATTCATTCTATGAGGCCACAGTTACCCTGATACTTAAACCACACAATGCCTTAAAATAGAAAGAGAAATGCAATGCAAAAACATTCAATAAAATTCTGGCAAACCAAATTCAAGAACACATCAACAAATATCATTCACCAGGATCAAGTATTATTCAACCTAAGAATGCAGCAACAGTGCAATTTATAAAATTCCATCAACCTAATCCATTCTATAAACAAACTGAAAGGAAAAAATATCACAGGATCATCTTATTAGATGCTGAGAAAGCCTTTGAAAAAAATCCAACATGCCTTCCTGTTAAAAGTTTTGGAGAGATCAGGGATTCACTGCACATATCTAAACACAATAAAAGCAATATACAGCAAACCAACAACTACCATCAAATCAAATTAAATGGGGAGAAACTTGATGCAATCCCTCTAAAAGGATAGACAAGACATGGGTGCCCACTATCACCCTCTCTATTCAATATAGTAGTTGAAGTCCTAGCTAGAGCAATAAGACAACAAAATGAGATCATGTTAATGTTAATTGGAAAGGAAGAAGTCAAGAAATCATTATTCACAATGATAATGATTTTATATTCATAAATATCCACCAAATTCTACAAGAGATCTCCTACAGCTCATAAACAACTTCAGTGGAATGGCTGGATAAAATTGATTCAAAAAAAAACAGTAGCCTTCCTTTATACAAATAATAAACAGGCTGAGAAAGAAAATAAGGAAACAACACATTTCTTAATAACTACAAAAATATAAAATATCTTGTTGTAACTCTAGCCAAGCAAGTGAAAGATCTGTAGGACAAGAAATTCAAATCTCAAAAGAAAGAAATTGAATAAGATATCAAATGATGGAATTATCTCGCATGTTCATGTATCAACAGGATTAACAGAGGAAAAACATCCATTTTATCAAAAGCAATCTTACCAAAAACAGATTCAAGGCAATTCCCAACAAAATTTCAACTCAAATTTTTACAGACCTTGAAAGATCAATTCACAGTTTCATATACAAGAACAAAATACCTAGGATAACCAAAACAATTCTGAATAATAAAAGAACTTCTGGAAAGACTCCATTCCTGAACTCAAGGTATACTATAGAGCAATAGTGATAAAATCTGCATTGTGTTGGTACAGAAACAGAGTCACTTGAATTAAATTGAAGATCCGGAAATAATCCCACATGGCTATGGACATTTGATTTTTGATAAAGAAGCCCAAACCATACAATATGGAAAAGAAAGCATCTACAACAAATAGTTTTGGTCCAACTGGATATCAAGATGTAAAATAATGCAAGTAGATCCATAAATTTTTCACCTTGTCCAAAATTCAAGTCCAATTGGATCAAAGACCTCAACGTGAAACCAAATACACTACATAGAACAGAAAGTGATAGTCTTGAATGCATTGGTATAGTAGATAATTTCCTGAATAGAACACCAATGGCTCAGGCTCTAAGACAACAATGATAAATGGGACCTCATGAAACTGAAAAGCTTCTTGAAGGCAAAGGACACTGTCCATGAAATAAAAGAGCTGGCTACAGATTCCAAAAATATCTTCACTAAGAAGTCCCAGAGACCTGGGATTGGAGAGTCACTCAGGAGTAAGTCATGCAGATTAACTTAGCTGAGATCCCTAACAGTGAGTACATAGAACCTGAAGAGGCCACCTCCTGTAGCCAGGCAGGACCTCTACTGTAGTGAGAAGAACACCAAACTACCCACAAAGATTTAACTGAAAATTTGCCCTGTCTAAAAGGGAAACAGATGGAGCAAATGCTGAAGGAATGGATTATCAACAACCGGCCCATCCCATGGGCAAGCACCAATCCCTGACACTATTAATAATACTCTGGTATGCTTATAGATGACAGCCTAGCATAACTGTCTTTCGGGAGGCTCTACTAGTAGCTGACTGAAACTGATGCTAATACCCACAGCCAAACATTGGAAGCAGGTCAGGGACATTTATGGAAAAGATGAAGGAGAAACTAAAGGCCCCGAAGGGGATAGGAAGCCCTCAGAAAAACTTACAGTGTCAACTAACCTGAATCCCTGGGAGGTCTCAGAAACTGAGTCACCAACCAAAGTGCATACAGGGACTATACTGAAGCCCCATACACAAGTGTAGCAGAGGGCCACATGAGTTTTATAAGGAAACTAGAAGTAAAGAAAGCATGATTTGACAAATCGTTTGGTAAAGCTGGATGTTGGCACATAGAAGAATGCAAATAGATCCATATTTGATCACCCTGCACAAAACTCAAGTCCAAGTATATCAAGGACCTCAACATCAAACCAAATACAATAAATTTCATTGGTACAGTAGGAAATTTCCTGAACAGAACAGCAATGGCTCAGACTATAAGATCAACAATTGATAAATGGGACCTCATGGAACTGAAAAAATTTGTAAGGCAAAATGACACTGTCAATAATACAAAACTTCAGGTAAGATAGTGGGAGAGGATTTTCACCAAAGCCACATCTGACTGATGGCAAACATTCAAAAATATTTAAAGAAGTCAGGAAACTAGATATCAACAAAGTAAATAACCCAATTGAAAATTTGGGAACAGATCTAAACAAAGAATTCTCCACACTGGAAACTAAGTGGCTGAGAAACATTTAAAGAAATATTCAACATCCTTAGCCATCAGGGAAATGAACATCCATACTGTTTTGAGATTCCATATTACACTTTTCAGAATGCCTAAAAATAAAATCACAAGTGATGGCTCATGCTAGGAAGGATGTGAATCACATGGAACACTCCTCCATTGTTGGTAGCAGTTAAAATTGTTCAGCCACTTTGGAAATCAATATGGCAGTTTCTCAAAAAATTGAGAATTGATCTACCTCAAGGCACACACCAAGGAATATACACAAAAGACACTCCATCCTACTCCAAAGATATTTGTTCAACTGTGTTTATAGCATCTTTAATCATAATAGCCATAAAATAACCTAGATGTCTCACAACTGAAGAGTGGATAAAGAAAATGTGTTACATTTTCAAAATGGAGTATTATACAATTGTTAAAAACAATGACTTAATGAAATTTGCAGGCAAATAGATGGAACTGTAAAAAAAAAATCATCCTGAGTGAAGTAATCCAGACCCAGAAAGAGAAACATTATATACACTCACTTATAAGTGGAAATCAGCTGTAATGTAAAGGATAATCAAGCTCCATTCCAGACTCTGAGAGGTTATATAACAAGGAGGGCTCAAGGGACAAGTTCATGGATCTCACTCAAATGGGAAATAGATTTTACAGGTAGATTGGTGCATGATTGAGATAGGAATGAGAGGGATCAGGTTGGATCATTGGATTGAGGGCGAGAGTACTGTAATTAGCAAGCATTTTTTGGAGGCAAGGTAGAATTCTAGAAAAATGGAAAACCCAGGAATTTACTAGGGTAGCAGTAAAGACTTGTAGGCATAATGGTTTTGCAACCTACTTTTAATAAGGGTTCAACAATTCCTTTAGCCTACCACCCAGCAGAGTTAGTGAAAGAGAAATATTATTAGAATATGGGGGAAGTGATCCTGTTCAGCAATAGTTCCTTGGGGATGAGCTTTTTCTTCTTTGGCAGCAATTCAGTCCCATAGCAAACACTGAACATAATTCAACAACTGCATACTAGTCCTCTAGGCAGGAAGCCATCAGGCACAAACCAGCTACTATGCTCCAGTTCTTTCAGCAAGCAGATATCAGGCAGTTATAGTTCAGTCCTGAAGAAAGCATCAGGCTTGGCAACCAGCCTGAGGCAAGGCCACAGAAGCAGCAAGCTGCCACAGGAACCTCAAGAGCAGTGCTTGGGTGAGTTTTTCTCACTAGCACCATTACCACTAAGCAATGCTATGTAAGGCAAATCAATACATCCTTTTCTTTATTGAAGTATAGCAAGGTGAAGCAAATCAAACCAAAGTTCAGCGCTTATCTCCCAATGTCATGGGGGTGTATTTATACTCTTTCATCAAATGCCCTTTTACATGTTTGCTATATCCAAACATCCTTTCATCTGTATTTGCTTCAGAAAAACAGTCCTTCACATGTTTGCTTTAACAAGACATACTTTCACTTGTGTGCCCTAACAAAAAACATCCTTTGACATAACTAACTTTCCAAAGAACTAGAAGTTTCCACTTTAACCACTCATCAGAGTAGTGAACATAGAACCTGAACTGTCTCTCTTCTGTAACCAGGAATGTCTCCAATTTCTTTATGAAAGCACTTAATTCTATGAATTTTCCTTTTAGCACTGTCTTTTAATATGTCCCATAAATTTGGCTATGTACTGTCTTTATTTTCACTGAATTCTGGAAAATCTTTAATTTCTTTCTGTATTTCTTCTTTGCCGCAGTGGCTATTAAGTAGAGTTATTCAGTTTCCGTGAGTTTGTATGCATTCTGTCATCTATGCTGTTGAATCTACCCTTAATCTATGGTGATCTGATAGTATGCAAGGGGTTATTTCAATCTTCTTATATATGTTGAGATTTGCTTAGTGTCAGATTATGTAGTTAATTTTGGAGAAGGTTCCATAAGGCACTGAGAAAAAGGTATATCCTTTTGTGTTTGGGTGAAATGTTCTAGTGATATCTGTTAGATCCATTTGATTCAAGACCTTTGTTAGTTTCATTATTTCTATGTTTAGATTTTATCTTGACGACCTTTTCATTGGTGAGAATGGGGTGAAGTCTCCTATTATTAACATGTGGGGTTCTGTGTCTGTGTTCATCTGCAGTAATATTTCTTTTATGAATGTGTATGCCCTTCCATTTGGGACATAGATGTTCAGAATTGAAGTTTCATCTTGCTTGATATTTCGTTTGATCAGTATGAAATGTCATATCCCATCTTTTTTGATTACTTCTGTTTGAAAGTCTATTATATTAGATATCAGAATGATTATTCCAGCTTGTTTTCTTGGGTTCCATTTTCTTGGAAATCATTTTTCCAGCCGTTTACTTGGAGGTGCTGGCTATCTTTGTTGCTTAGATGAATTTCTTATATGCAGCAGAATGGTGGGTCCTATTTATGCATCCTCTTTGTTAGCTGCCATCTTTTTATTTAGGAATTGAGTCAATTGATGTTGAAAGATATTAAAGACCAATGATTGTAAATTCCTGTTATTTTTATATTGTTGTTGATATTGTGTGTGTTTCTCTTTTATTGGTTTTGCTGGTGTGACATTATTTATTTTCTATGTTTTCTTGGGTGTAGTTTTAGTCTCATTGGGTTGGAGTTTTCCTTCTAGTATGCTCTGTAGGGCTGGGTTGGTGGAAAGAGAATGGCTAAATTTGTTTTTGTTTTTTTTCATGGAATATCTTGTCTTTCCCATTTATGTTGATTTAAATTTTTCTGCATATACTAGTCTGGATAGAAATCTGTGATCTTTAGGTTCTTCAAGACATCTGCCTGGGATCTTCTGGCTTTAAGAGGCTCTGTTGTGAAGTCAGGAGCCATTCGGATAGGTCTTCCTCTATATGTTACTTGGCTTTTATCCTTATAGATTTAATATTCTTTCTTTGTTCTGTGCATTTAGTATTTTGATTATTATGTAGCAGGAAGATTTTATTTTCTGGTCCAATCTACTTGGTGTTACAGAAGCTTCTAGTATGTTTATAGCCATCTCCTATTTTATTTTATTTCATTTTATTTTACTATTTTATTATTTTATTTGATTTTTAGGTTAAGGAAGTTTTCTTCTTTGATTTTGTTGAAAATGTTTTCTGGCCCTTTGTACTAGGGATCTTCATCCTCTTCTATTCCTATTTATTAGGTTTGGTGTTTTCATATTGTCCCAAATTTCCTGGATTTCTGTGTAAGAGATATTTTAGATTTAGCTTTTTTATTTTATGTTTTATTCTCTTTTTCTTACCAATGTAACAATTACTTCTATTCTATCTGTCATATCAGTTTTTCATTCTTCCATCTCTTATATTTTATTGGTGATGCTTGAATCTATAGTTCTGTTCTCTTTCCTAGGTTTTCCATCTCCTGAAGTACCTTAATTTGTGTTTTCATTATTGTTTCTATTTCCAATTTTAGTTCTTGTACAGTTTTATTAATTTACTTCACCTATTTTATTGTTTTTTCCTATATTTGTTTAGGGATATTATTTATTTCCTATATAAATTCCTCTATCATCCTTGTAAGGTTAAATTTAAGCTCATCTTCTTGTGTTTTGGCTGTGTTAAGATATCTGTGGATTGCTGTATCAAGATTGCTGGGTTCTGGTGGGCCATAATGCCCTGGCTCATATTGTCTTCTTATGCTATCCTGTATCCATCTGGTTGTTGCTGGTGTTGGCTGGATGATCCTGATGCCAGTAGGACTCCATGAGGAGGCAAGATGATACGAGGATACTGACAGAGGATATCAAGACACAAGAAGTTGTTCACCTTTGTTAGTCGTGCCCTGGTGAACCCAACTGGCAGCAGATTGGTTGGAGAAGAGTTCACAATGTATGTTCCCAGAGCATACCATAGGCCTCCTCTGGGAGGAGGGATGCTCCCATGGTCCTGGAATCCCCCACACCCCTACCCCTAGGAATGGTAGGGTTGGCCCAGAGCTCTATGGGATCTACCCCAGGCTCATCCAACTGGCCTGGTCAATTTCTTTTTCTTGAAAAATACTGTTTCTAGGACTTCATTTATTATGTTGTATGGTAGAAGTAAGAGTATGTATCCTTGCTTTTTCCCTAATCTTATAGGATAATCCATCTTTTCACCATCAGTATGATGCTATGCGTGTAATTGTCATATTTACCTTTTATAGGTAATACAAATTTCTTCACTAAATAATTCATTTAGGTTTCCTAAGGAAAAAGTATTGAAGTTTGGCTCTTTTGCTGAATGTACTGAAATAACTGAGATTTTGTGACTTTCATTCCATTGAAGTTGTGTGTTACAATTGTTAATTAGTGTACATACAATTATTGTTAGATAACAGTGGTACATGATATTTGGACAGGGTGTATGATTCTTTATTGAATCTTTATTTTAAGAAATCATTCCTATTCTAAATGTTAGATGCTCAGTTGTAAATACAACATATATTATCTTGACCATATGGAGGTTCATTTTAGTAGAAAATATAGAATATTTTTTAAAAATTTTGTGGTCATTACATTTATTAAAAAATAGACAAGAGTAATACAAGACAGAGTGAAGTCAGTGTTCATAACTCAGTTTTTGAGAAAAGTATCAAGATTTATCACTGTATAGTCACCATATTTTTCATATCTGTTATTGGATTAAGAGTAATATTAACTACAGAAGATGACTTTGGAAGTATAATTTTAACTTATTGGAAGCCTTTATACAAGGAGTGATACTTATCAAATATTTGATAGGTTTCAACTTGGATATTATCTATTATAGGAGTTTCTTTTATTCGAAGGTGTTTTAATAATTTATTTAATAACTACTATTTATTCATCTACACATACTTTATATTTCTTCAGCATTTGACTTTGGTGGATCAAGTTAATTTTTCTGCAATTTTTTTCTGAGGTAAAAAATTTATTCATAGAGTTTCTTATCATCCTTTGTAAATCTTTAGCATCACTTATGTCTCCTTTTTTATTTATAATTTAACTTACTTGAGTTTTATATTTAGCATAACTAAACATTTGCACCCTTCCCCCCCCCTTTTTTTCAAACTTAAAGAACTGATGCCATCTTAGATATGATGCAAAGCTACAATCCAGTACTCAGGAAATGGAGACAAGGTAATTGGGCATATGAGATTAGCCTAGTATACATAATAAAAGTCTCAAAGAAAAAAGCAAAAGAATTAACATAAAATATCATTTTAAATTAAATGACTTTCTTTTGTCTTTTAAATCTTCAATTTTTTGCTTCTGCTCACATTTTAAACATCTTTCTTCTTTCACCCATATTTGTATCTCTATGTCTATATCCATGTAGTATTATTTGTTTATGATCTTGATTCTTATAAATATAAGCATTTAAAACTAGAAAGTGTTTGCTTTTCTTCTTTTTGTTTGAAATATGTATTTCTCTTTAATTTTCATTTCTTTCTTTTTTCTTTCCTCTTTCCTTCTTTCTCCTTCCTTCCTTCCTTGCTTCCTTCCTTCTTTTCTTTCTGATCTACTGATGTTCAGATGTGTGTTGTTTATCTTTTACATATGGTTTTTACATTTTATAAAATTCAACTGTTGTTTATTGCTAGGCTTATACTATTATAATCATTAAAGATATTTGAAATACTTTGAATCATCTTATGTTTAATGAAACTTTTGTTTCGAGAATGATATTTACATACTTAAGAATGTGTCTGCTGCTGTTATTTCACAGAAGTTCCACATGTTTATGAGGTCTAATAATGTTACTCAAATAAATTGTTTCTGTAGTGACTTTCTGTTCAGATGATTTATTACTTGGTTAAAGTGGGTTACTGAATTCTCCTGCTACACTTGTACTGTAGACTCTCTGGCCCTTTATCTCTGTTTACATTTACTTTATATGTTTTTATGCTACCATGTCAAGGGCATATGCATTTGCTATTGTAATGTCACTTTGATGCATTGCCCTCCTTATCTTCAAACAAGATCTTCTTTGTCTGTTACTAGAGATTTGAACTGAAAGGCTCTATTATCTGATAAGAGAATGGCCACACCTATTCTCATTGGTATTCCATTCATGTGAAATATCTTTTCATCTATAGAATTTGCATGTCCATAAGGTTAAAGTTCATCTGTAGCAGGTGACATTTTGTTGATTATATTATTATTATTATTATTATTATTAGTAGTAGTAGTAGTAGTAGTAGTAGTATTAGTAGTAGTAGTCAGGATCTCTTGTAGAAAATGTTGGTATCTACCTAGTGATATAGCTGAGGACAGCTCTGGACAGTTGATCTTCCTGCCTGTAAAAGAAGTACTTAACTGAACCTTCTTGTGGTATATGATATTCAATAGAGTCTTTTTTGGATTTGTTAAGTCTCCTGAAATCTTGAGTTAATAATTTGACTTTTATTTCTGTTTGCTTTTTCATTCATTAAAATATTTCTAATATTCTTATAAATGTTGGAGTGATGTTCCTTAATTTTTAAAATTATACTCCCAATGCTCTCTTTAAACATGTCAAATGCCTAACCTCCTAGCCAAGTTCTATGAAACAAATGTTCTCCCATCTTAACAGTTGTGAAACATTCTAAAAAATTACTAATCTTTCTAAATATTAATAAAACTTAGCAAAACGTGATTTAATATTTAGTTCCTTGAAATTTATTTTGAATATTTTGTATAACACAAATTGTGTACCTTTCTAAATATTGATGATATATACTAAAACATGATTTAATAGACAGTTTCTTATTTATTGATTTTGAGCATTTTTATCTTTATTATGCATTTGATTATTCTTTCTCTGACTTGTGTATTTTTTATGATTTGTCCATTTGCAAGATGTTGTTTTTTGATTTGTATCTGGGTGTCTTTACTGTTGTTTATTCTAGACCTTAGGGCCTTAACAATAATAGACATTTCACATATCTTCTATTTACATACTCAACTACATAGAAATGGTTTGAGAGTCTCAATTAATCAAATTTTGTCTTATAGTACAGCTCTTAAGATGTTTTTCAGTTTTCTGAGAAACTGACAAATTGATTTCCAAAGTTGTTGTACAAATTTGCACTCCCTCAAGACTCAGCTATGCCATTCCTAGGCATACACTCAAAAAAATGCTTCAACATCTAACAAAGGCACTTGCTGAACTATGTTCATAGCAGCCTTATTCATACTAGCCAGAAACTGGAAACAACCCAGATGTATCTCAACTGAAGAATGGATAAAGAAATGTGGTACATTTATAGAACGGAATACTATTCGGCTATTAAAAAACAAGACACCATGAATTTTCCAATAAGTGGATGGAACATGAGGATATCATCCAGATTGAGGTAACCTGGTCCCAAAAGGGCATGCATGATATATATGATATGTACCACTTATAATCGAATATTAGCCATAAAATGCAGAAACAATGTTACCCTTCACAGACTTCAAAAGAGCCAAACAAGCAAAAATGCCCAAACAAAGAAGCTTGAATCTCACTTAAAAGAGAGAATAAAGTAGTCATAAGAGCAAATGGAGGCAGGGAACTGGGAGGGGATGGAATGGGGAATTTAGGGTCAATTGTGGAGATGGCCAAGAGACATGGGTAGATGGTCCTGAAAATGAATGGAAATCTGAAACTAATGGAGGTGAGGAGCTGTTGGGTATCCCCAGGACAAGACATGTCCTGGGACAATGGAGGGACCCAAGAATCAGTGAATAATCAGTGGAGTTGCCATTAGCTGCTATTCACTATATTAGGGGTATAGAACCTGAAGAGGCCACCTCTATAGCCAGACAGGAACCCCAGTAGAGTGATAGAGACACAAACCCCCACAGAAAACTTTCAACTCAAAACTTATTCTGTCTACAGAATAAATGCAGGCACAGGGTAGGGAGCAGAGACTGAAGGATTAGCCAACTAATAACCATCTCAACTTGATACCATTCCAATGGGCAAGCGCCAATCCCTAACACAATTAATGGTACTCTGTTATGTTTGCAGACATGAGCACAAGTTGTCCTCTGACAGGCTCCACCCATACCCAAACAGTGGATGGAGCTTGGGCATTCTTACTGAAGAATAGGAAGAAGTACTGGGGGTCCCAAATGGGATAGAAACCCCATAGAAAGACCTACAGAGTCAACTAACCTGGACCCTTGGGGCTCTCAGAGTCTGAACCATCAGCCAAAGAGCATACATGGGCTGTACCTAGGCCTCCCAGGCATATGTAACAGATGTGCAGCTTGATCTTCATATGGGTCTTGACCAACTGGAACAGGGGCTATCCCAAAAGCTCTAGTCTGTATGTGGAATATGGTCTACTAGTTGGGCTGCCTTGTCTGGCCTCAGTGAGAGAGGAATCATCTAGCCTTGAAGTTCTAGTGTGGACAGGACACCCAGGTGAAGTGAAAGGATTGTGGGAGTGGTGATGAGGAGAGGGGGCAGAGAGCAGGATTTAAAGTAAGTTAAAATAAAATAAAATAATAAAATAGAGATGTTTTCCTTACCTGTAAGCTATATAAGTGGTAAGACTTTTTAATTGTTTCCAGCATTTCAAATGTACTACCAATATTGAACCATTATGCATTAAAATAAATGAAATAAACTTAATTTGGAGACTGGGAAGGATATATGAATACTGAATTGAAATACAACAAAAGAAAGCTTGATGTGTATCTGAACATCACATTCCCTGTCCTAACTCTAGCACTGGATGTGACATTGTAAACAAATTTTCTCAATGGTCATGGTAGTATTTATTATCGCTAATCAATAGCAGTTACAATAGCTGTCTTACATTGTTTTTAAAAAATAACCGAAGTAAATATTTTAAAAGTACTTTGAAAATCATTCCAGTATAAATAAGAAATTCTGTAGTGTTCCCTCTGTATTTTGGGACTCATTTCAATAGAGAGATTGATTTCCAGAATGTTTTCAAGTGTCTAATAAATGTTCTTACAAATTAAATTCTGTGCTCATATAAAATCAGTTAAATTCAAGTCAATTAATTATTATGATATTATTAGATTATATATATTATGTATATATACATATATATCATATTTAATATATATTATGTATATTATATATAATAAAATAATAAAATAAAGATATTTTCCTTACCTGTAAGCTATATAAGTGGTAAGATTTTTTAATTGTTTATAGCATTTCAAATGTACTACCAATACTGAACCATTATGCATTAAAATAAATGAAATAAACTTAATTTGGAGACTGTGAAGGATATATGAATATAATATATGTGTATAATATGTATATTATATATATAATATGTAATTTTTTAAAAGTCATATCCTGGTGTAAATTTTTCTTATTACTTCTTTCAGGACAACATTTTCCATATACATGTGAATATTTCCTAGAAAGTATCTTATGAACTACAAGTTTGAGAAGAATTGGTTTATTAGAAAAAAACATGTTTAGGATTTCTTTCTAGCTTTTATAGTCTATTTCTGTTACCAATAGAAAAATTTGGGAAAAGTAGTAAACTTCTTTGAGTCTCACATTCTTCACTTACAAAACAGCACATAAACTTTTGATGAGAATTATTACAGGATTTTCAATTAAAAATACACAGCACAATGAAAATTTAGTAAATGGTAGTGATCGTTTATTTTGTTACTATTGATGCTATTAATAATTTTTATTATCAGTATAGGCATTACATTCTGATAAAATATCTGTATTAATCATATCGTTGAGTTTCCTCCCTATACCTACGAAAATGAAGTAGAAGTCATTAATGTTCTTTTGCACCAAGATATAATATAGCATTCATCCTAATCATTCAACTTAAATCTCGGCTGTGCTTGCTTCCTATATTTCCTGGATCATTATTTCAGCCACCACTGAGATGAAAATGGGTCGTCCGGAGCTCCTTCACAGAAAATTTCCTGTGCGTTTAATGCAAATGAGTCCATAAAGTAAATAAATACCTTTAGCCATAGTGCTTTGTTATAGTAGAATTTTCATTGTTCTTTGTGAAAATGATGGTTCACTAGCCCTCTTTTTCGATTGTTATTGGGACCAATATCATGCCCTTTCAATATTCTCATCTTTACATTCTTCATTGTTTTATGTACTTTATAAGACCTCACTTAGATTTGGAATTCACCCTACAAATAAACAAGCAAAAACATTTCATTAAATTTTATTCAATATCTTGAGAAGATGCATTTTGAGTATTATTCTGGAGGTTTTGTAAATACATGAAGTAGTAACCATCAGTGTCCAAACAGTAACACAAAGTCAGTTATAAAATTGAAATAAGATTTAATACTTTTATCACCAGGGAAATGCTCTTGTCATAAGATAATATACTTAGTGTGATATTTTGAGCTTTAGATATTTAAAGTCAACCATAATTTTTTTTTTTACCATTTCAGTGCAGAGAACGAGTTATGATGGCCTTTTCCTTTTTCTTGTGAGTTGGAAAATGCTCAGATAGCCAGTAGTCATTTTAGTTTGTATGTGATGCCAAGAGAAGTTGTTAACAGTGTTTTTCACTTCATTTGTTCACATTCTCTTTCTTCTTCCTTTAATAGTCAATGACCCCAACTTTTGTGTGTGTGTGTGTGTGTGTGTATGTGTGTGTGTGTGTGTCTGTCTGTCTGTCTGTATGTATGTTTGCATGTATATATGTACATATGTATGTATGTCTCTGTCTTGGCATGTATATATTCCTTACATGAGTGAAAACTTCTCGCAGAAGCCAGCTGCCACAGGCCACTCAGTGGTAAGAAAGCACAGCTTCAGAACTGTCAAAGGAAATGAAAATGAAACAAATCACAAAGGAGGCTTGGCCAGGATTATTCCTGGAGATTCCATGCCAATTATGCCTGGTCGCTAGAGTTCATCATGAAAGCCTGAGGTAGGGAGGCAATTTGCCTCCACAGTTGCAGTCACTCTCAAAGAAACACCATCCATCACAAGGAAATCTCCTGAAGCTTGCTGTGGAAAGGTTGATTACCACAGAAAGTGCAAGGCCAACTCATTCTGCCTATCCTTTTGACATTTATGCCAAGACATAAGGTTACTATGGTGATAAGAAGTTGAAGTTTGCAACAGAGGGTCTGCATTCACCTATATTTGAATATACTGATTTATTTGTAATCCTACGAACTCCAAGGCAACATACTGTCTTATAGTGATGGAGTGGAAAGAATGACTCACAACATTGATCCAACAAATGCTTCTTTAATGGTGGCCAAGAGTGGGATGAAGACCAAAACAACTGAGCATACCTTGCTTCCTATATCAACAAAAACACAGTGAATGCTGTTCTACAAACTAGAGATTATTTCTATTTTTGGAAAACAATCACAAAGTAAAGTAAAGCCTGTTTTGCATGGGAATAGACTTGACTGGAAAGCAACCTGCCTATTGAGCTATTGAGTTTACCATGTTCTGGCTCCCCCTCATCACATCTTTCTGTTATTTTTTTTAACTTGTATTTTGAAAGAGGCAGGTTATGGAAGGAGGATATACACTAAGGAGACAAACTCCTGAGCCCAGACTACAACATGCTGATCTAGCTTCTACTAAGTCTAAGCCACTCCTAGGTAGGTGGTACATTAGACATTCACTTTTTCAGGCTCTGCTGACATAGTCATTATATAAATTCTACCCTGGTAGCTTGAAAATGGAATGTCTAATATACTTCAGACCAGTACTGTTTGGGCCGCAGGAGAATCTGCCGTTTATTTCTCTATATATGAAGGACAAATTAAAACAAAGACTTCCTTTGAATTTATTTCGGTCCCAAATGATAACACCTGTGATGCACAGGGATGGTATTCACACTCAAACATACTACTCTACTGCATAACTAACAGTTCCTGTCTTATTATTTGTGACCCCTAACTGGCTTTTCCTGCTGTTAGCTCAGCATCCTAATCCATACAATATAACCCCTTTGCCATTGTAGCTCCTGTTGTTCAGTAAAGGAAATAAAGTCTCCTGTCACATCACCATAGGAACTCTGGTTCCACGTGGAGAACTACCTTTGCTTTAAGTACCTTCTAATATTTGTACTTCAGTGGGAGGGAAAAAGAGTTAGTGATCATTTTATATGATATTAAAAATTGACTAGCAGCTTAGTAGATATTAAAAGAAAAGTAGTATGATTAAAGAGATTTACATGTTCACACAGAAAAACTTAAGAGTTAAAGATTTTCAGGTAGAAGGAATAACATATTATTCAGTAAAAATAAAATATGAGATTCTCCAAGTCTGGATAGGTAAATCAGCCTGTTTACATTGGATATTTTCTAGGAGAATTGACAAACCATTGAAGCTGGCTGAGAGTTGATATGCCATTTTGATTCTAAATTACTAGAAAGAACACAGCTCTAGGATAGATATCTTAGTTTTTACCAGGTTTTATTTATTGATAACTATATGATCTTTGTGCCATCAGTTCATTTCTTGGATTTCATCCTCCTCCATAAAATAGAAGACTTAAAGAAAACCTTCATGGGTCATTTTCTATTATGATATTTATCAGTTCTGTATGTTGTGAACTCTCTGCCGTGGTTATTACCAGCACTGATCCCCGAGCATTCCCAGGGTTCTATCATCTGCAATATTTCTGTCACTTCATGGTTAACTGAATCTCTGTGACTAGCTCTTGCAAATTAAAATTTCTGTACAAATTTCTGCAAGTAGACACGGGCCAGAACATCCATTTTCCAGTATGAAACTCCTTGCAACTAATTTTCTCTGTTGAATAGCTGTCAGAAAATTCAAACTGAAATCTTGTCCATTAGTTTGAGCTTCTGGAACATTTTCATTGCTGGCATATTCAATGTATATGTAGTATCGAATGAACAATGAACATTTATGATGTTGACATACTGGATTTGAGAAGTTGTTAATATTTTATATTTATATATTAAGTTATATTAATAATATTAGTTATTAATATTAATAAAATTACTATCTTGGATGATGTACCAGTCTTTTTTGCAAAGACTACCACTAATTTGTAGATTCTTAATATACTAACAAAGGTGTCAAATACACTATTTTAATGCCATTCTCAAGATAAATGACATTTAGATCATATTCACTAAAATATAGTATAGAAACAAAGGAAATAAAATTATTTTAAAATTTTTCTTAGGTCTAATAAGATTATAGAAGCTAAATAATTGAGAGAAATCAGGTGTGAAGGGTAGATGGGGAGGTATAGATGGAAGAAAATGTGGGGTAAAAACAATAAAATTACATTTTAATTTCAAAAAATAAAATATTTTAAGACAAAAGTAGGCAAACAAAATAAATGAATAAAATAATAATTTGTATAAAATAAGCCATCCTCAAGAAAACATCAAATGCTAACATACTTGAAAATTATATAGAGACTTTTTTTAGTGTTGTTATACAGAATGTAGATTGAGATAATGCATTGGTATACTTTAATCAAACGCCATTTAACATTTTGGTAAGAGAAGGCAAATATGAAAAGCCATAGGTAATTAATGACTACAGAGAGAGGAGGAATCCAACATCCCCAGGGGTAAGCCACCTAACTGGTTATCCAATACCAATGGTCAGCTCCAAATATATATACCTATGTGAAAAAAAAGAATGGACTTAGAGGCTTTATTTATATGACTCTATACATGTAACATTAATAACTATAAAAGAAACAGATATAGTACATGAGAGTAGGAGGGTTTGGAAGTAGAAGGAGAATGGTGTGGGGAACAAAATACTACTGAAGGGGAATGAAGATCATCAAAATATATTATATAAATGTATACAGTTCTGTAATGAAATCCAATGTTTTATACAATTGTAAATGCTAATAAACTGAGAAAAAATAAAACCTATGAAAATCAGGCAGCCTTTTTTGATAAAGTAGATACTTGTAAGTATAAGGGAAGGAAGGGAAATTAATGGAATACATGTGACATTAAAGTAACAGAAGTAGTTATTTGGGTGAAAGAAGATGACAAGCACAAATGGATTTAGGCATGACTTAAACAAGAGCAATATCATTAAACATGCTAATATCGAAGGCAGAAATTACATATTGTCCCAGAGCTAGGCAAAGAACTACAGGCAAATAAGGAACATGAGAGGGAGAATTTTCCCACAGATGATATCCTTAGTTGGATTGTTGTAGGCTTTTCTGAAATCTAACATAAACTCAATATAACTCAAACAGGAGATTAATGCAGATGATACAAATTTATTGTAATCAAGCCTTTACTGATCCATTAGGAATGACGAACAGACCCCGGAGCTGAACTGTGACCTTGGCAGGGGACCTTGTACAGCATATTTAAAGGATGGTGCCATAAAGCCTGGGGGCGTGGGGTGGACTGTATCATGGTCCAATCATATCTTCTCACAAGGAATTGAGCAAGGGAGTTTCCATCAATCAGGAGTGGAGTAGGTTCCTGGGCTTAGGATCGTGAACTCAGTTTGACCCTGCCAGCAAGATGGATTACTTGCTCTTGAGATGTCTAGACTCAGACAACTGTTCCCTTACATGCTATACTTGAGATATCAGGACTCAGACAATTGCTTCCATACAGTAGCACCTGTTAAGTTATTGGGAAGTTTCCAGCTCCCCTAGGGCCTGGGACCTTGAATTTTGTTTTTCTCTGTGATTAAATGAAGCCTGAAAATGAAATGGCAGTACTCAAAATAAGTTTCTTTTGCTTGTCCATAACATGCAATCCAATACCAAATAGCCTTAAAAACATACACTTGCAAGCAACACTAAGAAGACTCATCAAGGTAAATATATACATATACATAAACAAAAAATAAGGACAAGAATTTGAGAGTGAGGAGTGTATTGTTGGGGGAGTTGAAAGGAGAAAAGAAAAATGAGAAATTATGTACTTATGATTTAATTTACATTTTTATATCATTTTAAAATGTTACACAAAATACAAGAGGTCTGGAAAAGGCCAATGGGGAAAGAGAACAACTGTAATGTATATAAATGTACATGAAAAGGCCACAGTGAAACCCATAATTTTGGATGATAACTAAATAAGTATTTAAGAAAGATGCATAGGTAGTTGCAGTTATGTATCCTGCCCTGAATCATTTCCAAAAGTCAAACTTTACTTTAAAAATGGTAACAAACCAATGATTTCAAGGTGATACTAAACAACTGGTTTGACTTTTTCCCTGTGCATTTCTACATTGATCTCTCATTTTTCTTGTCATTTGAATATGGCTTTATTTAGTTTTTCTTGTCCTTTGAATAAAGCTTTACTCAATCTCCCTGAATGCTCCCATCATCCCTGTGTTTCACAGAATGTTTGTTCACCAAATGCCATATCTAGATCTAAGAAGATAATTCTAGTAAGGACCCTAGTGTAGAAACATCAAAATATAATATTTATATAGAGAAAAGGTTTATGTTTTAGTTTTTTAAATTGTGTTTAGATTTGTATTAAGTAATCTTTCAGTTATAAAACCCCATGGCAATAAGACCCCTGTTATGCTGTTGTAATACTGAAAAATAATTGAGAAATAGAAAATTATTTTCTTGCAGGAATCTGCATTAATTACTTTTCTTGTAACTATAGCCATGCATCTAACAAGAAGCAACTTAAGGGAAGAAGCCTTTTTTCTGTTTTTTGTTTGCTTGTTTGTTTGTTTGTCTATATGGTTGCTTTTTGCAACTGAAAATTACAAGGGATAATACCTGTCAAAATGGACAGAGGAGCTGCAGGCAGCTGGTCTTATTGTGTTCACAATTCAAAGCCAGGGGAGATGAATGTTGGTGCTCAGCTTACATGTATATCTGTCTGTGTACATGTGTATGGTGTGCAGGAGTATAAAGGGTAGAAGCTGTCATATTTATGCGCATACTAAGAGCATCTAAACTTTGTTCTTCATGACCAAAGCCATGTCCCCAGTCTATCATTTACTTCTTTTTACTCAGGACAGAACTCTAGTCCATGAGATGTGGTACACACATTATTTCTTGGTCTGTTAAACCTTTCTAAAAACCTCATGGACACACTGGATGGTTGCTTCTATGGTGATATTAAATCTTATCGAATTGACAATTAGGATTAAATATCACAGCTTCCTAATAAGTACTCCAAATAGTATATACAAGGAAAGTTTTCTGAATTATCTTCCAAATGACCGCAAACCCCAGTTTGTCTAGCTCTTTTCTTCAATATGGGATTCTGAATCATTTATCACTACTATTTATTAATGAACAGAGTACAGACCTTACCAAATACATTTACAAAGGAGATCTCTATACTGAAAATAAGTAAAACAACCTAAGTGACATTGATTCATCTGTTGAACTCTTCTTTTTTCCCTTAAGAAGCTTTAGAACTCTAAAATTTCCTAATATTTTAAAAATAATTGATCACATCTAAGAAATCTGTGTTTGAACAGGAAAGTAGACCTTGGTTTATATCTATTTCCTTTCTTAAAATCTGATCAAAATCTCAACCCTTTATGCTTTAGTGGATGCCAACTTAATTTTGAAAGGTTGCATTGCCACCTTGTGGATGAATGACGCCAGCAGAGGGATATGTGGGAGCAACCTGGAAAATATAATGAATTTTAGTTCTTCCTTACTTATCAAATTTAAATTAATTTTTTTCTGTTTTCAACACCAAAATGAGGAAAGAATATGTATATCTTTATGAAAACAAGACACTATCAATGATTAAACAGTACAAAGAGGAATACCTGACTGCAGAGAGGAGCTAGGGATACTTCTTATTTAGTTTTCCTGTTGCTAGATTAAAATAGCCTAACAAAATAAACATAAAGGCCTGTGTAATGGTTTTTGTAGTCAAGGTATCTACTCCCAAGCCCAATGACCCCAGTGTGATACCTGGGCACACATGGCAGAAAAAGAGAACCAATTCCCACAAATTGTCCTATAAATTCTACATACAGAAATATGCACATCCAGACACACTAGTAAATAAATAAAATACTTCATTTTTAAGTAAGTTAAGGAAGATATTTTTCTGACTCACAGATCAAGGTTACAGAAATATAATGATGGAGATCATAGAAATTGGAGCTTGAAGCATGTGGCCATACTTCAATTATTTTCTTAGATAGGAAGAGGAGAGGGAGAGAGGGGGGGAGGGAAGGAGGGAGAGAGGGAGAGAGGGAGGGAGGGAGGGAGGGAGAGAGAGGTATATCTCAGCTGATTAACTTTCTTTATACAGCTTAGCATTCCAGCCCAAGGAATGAAGCCATCCACATTGAGCTGGTTTCCCACTTAAACTAACTTAATCAAATCAGTCACTCAAGGGCATGTACAGAGTCCTCTCTCCCAATTGATTCTAGGTCCCATGTAGTTGAAAACACAAGGTGGAGCACACAGACTTAGACCAATTGCCCTACATTGGCTGCAGGGAAGGACAAAATGGTCATAGTGTACTACTGTCCATTACAAAAGCTGCTTTTGTTCTGCTTATTCTCTGTGTGAGCAAAGCATTTTTCCATTCAGTTTTCACTTCATTTTCTTTGACAATTCCCACTTCCGTAGTTGCTTGTCAGCCTGCAGGATCAAACATTGAACAAACCATAGTGTGATCACAGATCATAGTCTTAGGAAATCTCTGGCTAGGAGGGATGAGATAACATTGGTTCTAGTCTTCTTTCAGTTGCACAGACATGAATATCATCACCTAATATGGAATCCTAAAGAATATCAACACATCAAGGCATGTAAGTTTATGCACTATGCAGGAAGCTCTTCTCATTCCATGTCACTTTCAGCCACCAATAGTGCCCTGTACTCATTCAATGCAAAACTACATTGCTGTAAAAACTGCTGATATGAAGTTCTTTTATGATAATAAAATATAAAAACCAAAGGTGATACATCACACAAATGTGTCATATCAAGTGACTCACTAAAAAATGGGGTTACACATTCTTGATCTCCATGAAAGGTCAGCAGATTAAGATTTGTAATAGTATAAAATGTGAAGGGTAAGAATTCAAACAGTTATGAGCTCTTGAATAACTATGTATACTTGAGAATGTGTCAAGGTCTGCATGATGGTAAGACTTAATTAATGGATTGGAAGATTTTGAAATAAATGTTATAATCCATGTCAGAGAGTTGTTATGTGCTTCTATTTGGAACTTCAGCGCTGTTTGGGGTATTGATGACTACATTTAACAATAATGGTTGTTTTATGAACATATTCTGGCTACATGCAGTACCAAATTTAGTGCAGCAATAGAATGTTCCACTCTCGCCTCCCACCTAAATTACACAAACCCCAAAGTATTATTCAATAAATAAGTGATTCATATTAAGTAAGAAAAATAATATTACCCTACTAAAAAAATTTCTGAAGAAAGAAATTAGGTCACAGTTTAACAGGCCAAGTTTGGCTAAATAAAAATGATCATCTATTAAGAAATAGATACTGACAACACAATAAAACAAATTGAATGCCAAAGTCTCAATCTTAGTTCCTGAGGTGCCAGATATGGTTGTCACTGAAGCAGTGGCAACCCATACCAGAAATTTATATGGTTGCATTAATTTGGCTGATGCCTTTTTATTGGCTTACTGAAAAGACATGACATTACTTTTGTACTAACTCTGCCATAATCTCTGACAATATCCAAAGGCTTGTTGAACTATACATTTTATGAAAGTCACAGAGGCTAATAATTAGAGTTTAATTCATGACAAATTTAGACAAAATAGTTTGTGTTCAGACAGCTACCACCAACACAAAAGAGGCTCAAGAAATGGCAGGTATATTTGAATGTTGGACGCAAAATGACTCTGAAGGTTTTCTCTTGTACACTTTAATCAAGGTGGTCTAATAGACAGCCAATTTTGAGTGAAGCTCTTTGCAACAACAGGCCATGGGAATTGTTCAACATGCTACATTCAAGATGTTTCCTTCTAGCCCAATGGAATTACAAGAACCACAACCTTATATATACTCACTGACAATGACGTATGGAAAGAGTAAATTGCCACTGACGTGCAGAGAACACATAAGTTATCAGAAGTAGCCAGCAAATCTCAGCCCTGTGAGTGTCAGATATGTGTGAGCTATTGTGAAAAGAGGTCTTAGCGGCACAGATATTATTCTTCAGCATATCTTGTTTACATTGCTTCACAAGTCATTCAGAAGCCACATTAGAAGAATAAAGTCAACAAAGACAGCCTTACTTGAGCAGCAAGCCTGCTGAAGATCTAGATGATTGGGCCAACTCTTTTCAATGCAGCACATGAACACAGACCAGATTATACAGAAACTATGACTTCATCAGTGAAATCTTCAGTGAAAACTGTGTGACACACTTTTGATTATTTATTACAGTAGATAAAATACAGATCATTTAGCAGAAGGTAAAGTCTATAATCATTTATCAGTGAAAATACCTTTCGAAACTTTTTAAAATACTGAAAACAGATCAGAAAAAGCAAAGGAAATTAATCTTTTCTCTTCTTTCTTTCTCTCTTTCTCTCTTTCTCTCTCTCTTTCTTTCTTTCTTTCTTTCTTTCTTTCTTTCTTTCTTTCTTTCT
>NW_021604563.1:6418658-6456067 GCF_004785775.1 Grammomys surdaster
TCTTTCTTTCTTTCTTTCTTTCTTTCTTTCTTTCTTTCTTTCTTTCTTTTGTTCTCTTTCCTCCCCCCCCCCATGAAGTTTTGGTAGTTCTGAAAAATCCCCTTGTAGATCAGGATGGCCACAAATTTCTGCTTCCCAAATGCTGAGACTAAAGGCAAGTGTCACCTACCCCTGCAAATACTGGGGTCTTTTAACAATAATTTTAAGAGATATTGCAGTATAAAAGTAGAAGCCGGCATAGAAAATATTATAGGGGAAATTGTACTGGCTGATGAATAAGCCTGCAAAAGACAGAAGAGAGAATCAGAAATCATGGAGCAAGCTGATTAGATCCAGCACAATATCATCCCTGAACAAAAGCATATTGCAACAACCTTGTGGTGGAAAAATGATGGCATCATTACAATAGGGCCAGCAGAGACAATTCTTGGAGAAATGTTAGAAAACAAAAATAATGGCAAAGCAAAACATCCACTCCTCAGGACAAGGGGAATAGACAGGAGGGGAGTGACACCATGGACAAGAAATGTATACATGCTTTATAGAAAATCCTTAAATAATCTCTAATTTCCCTGAATTATGTAATTCTGTCCCACCAAGTGGTCAGTAGGGCTTGAGATATTTTGACATAACAAAATACATTTTGAAGATATAATCAAAAGCCTAACCTATTGAAATAAGTTAAAAGATCCTTATTATCCATTTGGGTATTGCTTTCTTCTAGTATTGGGTTCTTCTGGTATTAAAGGAGATAAGAAGAGTTTATTCTACACAAATTATGCTTTGTGTTACTCCCTTGAAAGATCAATAGAGATATGTAATATGAAAAACAGAAGATCTGAAAATGACCAAGAAGGACATTGGGATCTTCTTATACTGCAGCCTCACTTGTACAACTACATTTCCCTGTACATCCTACTGACTTTCTGAATCTGTAGAACTGGCTGTTGCATTCACAGGATAGCTATGCCACCCTCAGTTTTAATCCTTAAGATTATGATCCAAAGGGTTCAGTTGGTCACTTGTGTTACTATTCCTAGAATCCCAGCACTTAGGGGACTGAGGCAAGACAATTGAAAATTTGAGGACAGTCAGTCTGTAAATCAGAACTCTGTCTCAAATAAACAAAATCCTCAAATGTAAATTTATAGAATTCTCAGTTAATGAGAAGATGTGATTTTTTTTTTAAATGTGAAGGTATTTTATTTTATTTTATTTTTTTTTATTGGATGTTTTATTTACATTTCATATGTTGTCCCCTTACCCCATCCCCCACCCACCCAGGAACCCCCAATCCCCTCACACCTCCTCCTTCTTCTTTGTGGATGTAACCTCTATCTACCCCCCACTCCCACCTCCCCACCCTCAAAACTCCCACCCCCTGGGGCGTCCAGCCTTCATGAGGTCAAGGATCTCATCTTCCACCTGTGCCCAGCAGGGCCCTCCACTCTTATATATTCAGCTAAGGCCCTGGATCCCTCCATAAGTGCTCCCAGGCTGGTGGTTTAGACCCTGGGAGCTGTGGTTGGTTGGTATTGTTGCTCTCCTCATGGGGCCACAAATCCTTTCAGCTCCTTCAGTCTTCACTCTAACTCCTCCATTGAGAACCCCATGATCACTTCAATGGCTAGTTGTGAGCATCTGCCTCTGAATATGTCAGACTCTTGAAGACCTCTGAGGAGACATCCATATCAGGCTCTTATCAGCATGCACTTCCTGACTTCCACATCAGCATCTACCTTTGGTGACTGCACATGGGATGGATACTCAGGTGGAAAGGTCTTCAGACGGCCCCTCCTTCAGTTTTTGTCCCTCGCTTTGTCTCCATATTTGCTCCCTTGAGTATTTTGTTGCTCCTTCTAAGAAGGACCGAATCACCCCCACTTGGTCTTCCTTCTTTATGGACTTCATGTGGCCTGTGAGTGATTTTTAAACTGAGATTGTTATTATTCATTACACAATAATGAGAAATTAATGAAATTTGTTATTGGAAAGCACTTTATTATTATAGCAGATTATAACTAAGTTATTTTACATAAACATATAAAATATGTTATTATTATAAAAAATATAAGAGATAATATGTGGGAGATGCTTTAGAATTGGGTGGGGAACAAAGACTGGATATTTTTGAAGAGCAAGCAAAGTGTTGCTTTCATTTTGAAGAAAATGTTAGTAGAATTCTCTCAACTATGGCTAAGACTAAAGTAAGGCATATTTTATTAAAAGAGAGAGAGAGAGAAGAGAGAGAGAGAGAGAGAGAGAGAGAGAGAGAGAGAGAGAGAAAGAGAGAGAGAGTCCTAGAGAAAGAACCAACACTTTTGCTGTTGTGTAAAATAGAGTTTGTAATCAGTGAACTTGAATATTTTGCTGACATTTGCAAAGAATATATTAAAGGGGAATTTTGATGTCTTTTTAAGATTTTATTTTAAAATACATTCTTGCTACTTATGGTAAATACATTTAGAATTAAAGATTGAGTGAAAAGCTGTTAAACAAAAACAACATTAAAGGTTTGATTATTTGGAAGATTCTCAACCTAGGTAAAAAAGCAGAAGATACTAAAATAGTTTGCATTAAAACTGTGTAGTCAACAAGCAGCCAGTATGGCTTTAGAGACTTTTAAAAAAATCTCACAAAAGGGTAAAGCTTTACAGACTTTTGTTTAAAGCTCACATAGAGGAAAAGGTCAGGATAGCCAGTCAGAAGAAATGTCCTTTCAAAAGATTAATGACCTCACATGTGTTCTCAAATGAGAGGCCTTCTAGGTAGCAAAAGGGGCATGCCCCTTCAGCAATTCAACTAGAGCTGCTATACTTGTAGCTACATTTGTGACAATCTGGTGCAGAGCAATGGGAAAAATAGAGTGTATCTTTAATTGATAAACTTGTTTCAGTATAAGAGCAGAACCATTGGAGCACATAATACAATTAATGATGGTCTATACTCTTATAATTTTATCTTTTAAAATAATTACTATTGATTTATAGTAAAGTACTGGAAAACCGCCCTTTTAAGTACTGTAATTCATAAGAAGATATCTTTTGATATATTTTTTGAATTAAATTGGTATGTATCTTATGTTCCATTTATTCTTTATGAACACTTCTTTTTCTATTTAAACAGAATTTTGATAATGAACTGGGTCACTGCACTAGTAATGCATTCCATATTCTGGATTTTCCTGTTTGTTTCCTTCTGGTACAGGTTAAAATTATTTTTCATTCATGAGATTTCCTGTACTGGTAGCAATATCTAGAGATTTTTATATGAATAATGTTGAAGCAAAACTAAAGAGACAAAAGGAAACAAAAAGAGGGGAAAGATGGGGTATAAAATGAACTATCTTCAATATATATGAATCTATGAAAGATTTTTTATCTAAAAATAATTGAATGGAGGTAACTGTATAGGTATAAAAATCTCTTGCCAGAAGTAATTAGATTATTAAATGAAAGTTCCCATGCCAGTACCAAAGTCCAGGGCAGGCTAACTCCAATGACAGGATAAAATAATGACATACTGAGGATCCCAAGACAATACAAGGTATTGCTACTATTGCTCATTCCCACCAAAAACTAAATGGTAAGACCAATTATTAGATATCTCTCATAGTATTTTCACAAATCAAAAATTTTGGCTGACTTTATCTTACTCAGGTACTATGCAGATAACTAAACCTGCCACAATGACTGCAATGATAATCTCATGTCCCAAAGACTATAAGGGATATTGGAGTAGAGAAAGTAGGGGACTTGGAAGGGAAAAATGACCAAAATATATTTATTACATGCAGAAAATATTTAAAGAAAAAATAAAAATAAATTAAAGATGTAATTAAATATGTGCAAAGTGTTTCAATTTAGATCAATTGCTTTAATAATAAGACCATTTGGGAAAGCTAAAATAAATAAATAAATAAATAAGAATAAAGTAAAAACAAAATGGAAAGGTTTATTTTGGTTCCAGGATAAACAGTGTACCAGAGCAGAGGAGGTACAGCATCATGCCCCAGAGGCAATTGCTAACATTTATCCAATGTCAGTTTAGAGGTTATTATTTTAAGCGTAAGTCATCTGGGAAGAGGGAACCTCAACTGAGAAAATGATACCATTCAACTGTTGTATATTCAAAGTTGTGGAGTATTTTCTTGATTAGTGATTTATATGAGAGGCCCAGCCCATTGTTGGTTATGTCATTTCTGAGAATGTGGTCTTGGGTGGAGCAAAATCTCAAGTTGAACAAGCAATAAGGAACAATCCAGTAAGCAACATTCTTCCATTGTATCTGGTCTCTGGTTCTCTTGCTCCCACTAGGTTACCACCTTGTGTTCCTGCCTTGGCTTCTCAAAATAACGAACTTTAACATTTAATATATGGTAAACTTCTCTTCTTCAACTTGTTTTTGTCATTGTCTTCATCACAGCAATGTAAGACAGTCAGAAAGTAGACTTTGTTGAATATTGCTTCTTAGCTCATTTTCTACCTTTATATTTAGTCTAGGACCTGACTAGGATTTGTATCACCCACACTAATGGATGAATATTTTAATTCAACCTAATCTAGATAATCTACCAATGACATACTTTGAGATTGATCTCTATTTTAAATTTAAATCCAATCAAGTTGACAACCAAGATCAGCTATCTTAGATGCTACTGCTAAAAAAACCATACATTTTGGTTTCAGGACATAGAGAAATTAAACTAAAAACATATAAAGCTCCCTCCATGCTGTATTTCACAAATACAGACTATGCTACAAATATGCAGGGGAAGAATGCTCTTCAATAGTTTTACACAATTGTGAACCCTGTGAGGTACAATAATACTAACCTCCAGGCAAGACACACACATTTGTGCAATATGACATGACAATTATTGGAGCAATAAATTGCTTTCAAATTGGATTAAAAGTCTGTCCAAAGTGGAATCTTATATCATATACTGTAAGCCTGGCCTAAAAAAGGAAATGACTGGAATAGTCTCATCCTCTAGCAGGAAACATACTAGTGTTCTTTTGCTAGATGGGCTTGTTGTTGAACTTCTATTTGAGTATTTATGTTTATTCATATATTACTGCTTTTGACAGCTTTATCAGAAAGTCTTCTCTTTGGAATGTGCAGCAGTTATTCCAGAGGCTGGTCATAAGTGGTTAGATTAAATATCTATTGAATGCTAGGTTGTAAATGGGATTTCTATATCACCACATCCAAGTCTCAGTGAACATTAGAGAAGAAGCTGAAAGAATGTAAGAGCAGAGTATTAGGAAATATCACAACACATTTGAACTCTCATTAGCAATGACGACTTATATAAGAAAGTCTCATCAGCATTTCATCATTGAGGATATGTAGGCTGTTAACAGTAGTTAGATGCTATCTTACTTACATTTCTACCAATGCCAAGGACACACTTAGGAGAAAGAGTGGCGCTTACAGTGTCAGATGGTACGTTCATGACCATTGTGGAAGATAGTTTACCAGAAGACAGATGGGTATGATGTTGTAACTAGCAGTAGCTGAGAACTTACACCTAATCCACAAGCCAGAGGGGGGAGAGAGAGAGAGAGAGAGAGAGAGAGAGAGAGAGAGAGAGAGAGAGAGGAGAGAGGAGAGAGAGGAGAGAGAGAACTAACTGAGAATGTGATGAGATTTTGAAATGCCCAAGTCAACCCTTAGTGGTAAACCCTTTCTAACAAGACTATACCTAATTATCCTCCCCTAGCAGTTCCATTACTGTGGGATCAAATGCACAGTATCTATGGGATTAATTTTTTTCAAATTATCACTGGGAAAGAGACGTTTTATTTAGTGATATAATCACTTGTAAATTGCCTATATTCCTATAAATACCATGACATGCATACTTCCTTAGGTAAACCTAGTTAAATTAATTGATTCATTATCCATACCCCCAAAAGTACATGATTAGTTTAGAAAGGAATTGGAATCAGAAGAAGTGAGAATTATCTATAAATTGGTAAAGGAGGAGGAACGTGATGAAAATGAATTTTATAAATATATGTAAACACCAAAAGGAAATCTACTATCATGTATAATTAATATATATTAACAAAAATAAATATAGTAATGAAGCATATTATATTTTATACAGCTGTACTTTAAGAAAATGAGTTATTGTAGGTGTATACATTCCTGGTTTGCTATTTATATGTAAATGAATAATTTATTCTAGTTTGTCTCCATAAAGACACAGAAACCTGATATTTTATTTACAAGCTGTTTGTAAGATTAGGCAGGATCTATGTTATTTTCACTTATATTCAAACCATGTTCCACTGGTTACTTGATGTTTTAGTCTGTCTCAGGCTGCATCGGCTACACTATCTTGTCATCAGGATTCATTTCTCCTGTATATGTGTTCATAATCCAGTCTGCCTAATGGTGGTCTCCTACTCTTCCTATCTTCTTCTCATTGTTCTTCCCCTGGTCTCTCATGAGACTCTTCACTTAATCATCAAGTTATGCATTCCTCTCTATACTGTCCAATCATAGGCTCTAGTCATTTATTAACCAATTAGCCTTAAATTAGGGAGCAAGGTTTACACACACAAACACACACACAAACACACACACACAAACACAAAGGCTGGTATATGTGAGAATGCATATGTCTGGTTAGCAACCAGAACTTGGAGTTCAGAATTTAGCATTTGTTATACATACCAAGAGACCAACCACAAACATTTATGTTAAATAGGCATAGTTTAACCATCTCTCAGTCAAACAGGGATTGTTTATTCAACACAAAACACCAAAGACTGATGGATCAATTTGGGCTGCAGAAGAGAAACAGGAGCTGATAGTGATGTGGAGCCAAGATCCCATAGGGTTTTTAAGCCTGAAATCTACAAATATATGTGACAAGTTACTTCATCAATCAGGATTTTGGAATATGAAGATTTCCTTAGGAACATGTCTTTGTTGTATATTTACCTGTTCCTTTTCGTTGGGTTATTCATCTGTGGGAAGGAGCTAGCTTTGTCTAATATTAATATCTTAGCTCATTTACCAGGACTGGACTTGTTTAACATTCATGTCTTAACTTGATAGCCAGGATGTCAGTGACACATGTGCATGTCTCTTTTTTTTTCAGGTAGGATGTCAATTCCCAGGGTATTCTTCAGAACATAATCTTGACCTACTCAAAATGGAAGTCTTATTCCAAATAGATTTTTTATATCAATGCAGGTATGTATCTTATATGGGGATCTACCCTAGGGTCAGCTTATAAAAGCAACTTCCATAAAAAGCTCATTCACATGTGTAGGGATTACTGCTGGGTAATTGGTTTAGGTCCAAATTTATTGTGGCAAAATATACAAAGCAGGTCTAACTGACATCTGTTGTGATTGGTTTCCAAGAACAAAAACTTGAACAAAATATGTATTCAACTTGGGCATGAGAAGATTTACTAGTAATAGTAAAAACAGCATATTAAAAAGTTCTGTACAATATTAGTAACAGCATAAAATGGCAGTTTAGCCAGGTATCAGTTACCTAGGCCTTAACATTACATCTAGGCCTTAATATTGTACCTAGGACTTAACAATTTATATATCTTTCATAAACTCACCAGTATTATGAAATACAATAGACATATCTGTAAATATTATATAAATGTAATTCTTATATAAGAAGGTCATCCATTACTGTATTTTGTGGTCTCAATCTACAGCTTGAAATACACACACACATGCACAGATGCACAAAATGAGACTAGTACTAGTTCTAGTCTTCCTTCTTCATCTATCTGAATGTATCGTGAATTTTTTTCTTTATGATATTTTTTGCAATGCTTGAAATATATTTATAGCCTGAGACATACAAGAAAAAGGCTCTATCTGCATCTCTAGCAAACATCTTACAAATTTTCACCAACAGTGTTTCCAACATACAGAATATTAGATCCATGTTAGAAGGCAGACCTAGAAGACAGAACAAGAAACTGAGAGGCCATAACCTTAATAGCAAGCATGAAACACAGAAAATGAACTAGAAGTAGTGCAACATATATAATCACAAAATCAGCCTCCAGTGTCATACTTACTACAATAAACTTATACTTCCTAAACCTCTGCACTTACACCACCACCTAGTATCCATGTGTTTAAACACTCAAGCCTATAAAGGAAATTCTCATTCAAAGCATAACACTATGAAAGTAAACTACTTTTTATCAGAAATTATGCAAATTATTTGATCAAATAGATCCTTTAGATGCTAGAAACTATTGACATCCATTAGATATTCTCCTCAATAATATTCACTCTATTAATTTGTATTATCAAGACATTCATCTACTTTTAAAATATGACAGCCATTATATATAATACTTTTTATGTCACAAATAATAAGTGCTTTAAAATTTTCATTCATTGATTGCAATAACCATTCAATTATGTAGTGATAATACATCCATGTTATGGATAAGTGAATTGAAACAGAGTTTCAGTACTTTGGAGAGCATATTACTAGTATGTGAAGAAGACAGAATTGTAACTCAACAGTTCTTACTCTTAAAAATATTATTTAAATGGTGTTAGGTAAATAACTCAATGCCTCATGAAGGTTAATGAGGTACTAAACCATTAAATTGTGCATGTAGACCCACAAACAGAGGATTTATCCATCATATAGCTTCATCTGAATTTATTTTCCTTTTTGTAATTAGAAAAACAGGTGAAACATGGTCTCATGTAAGCCAAGATGTCATGGAATTTACTATATACCTAAAAATATTCTTGAGCTTCTAATCTTGTCTCCACCTCAAAAGTACTGGAATTATGTGAAATGTCACCATACCTCAAAGCTCTCAATAAACAATAAGGAACTAAGCCATAGTAGTCAGCAAGAAATAGTAAAGATTAAGAAATAAATTAGTGAAATGGAGATTAAAAGAATAGCACACCTAATTAATGAACCTAATTAAGAGCTGGTTCTTTGATAAGGTAAACAAAACTGACAAGCCCCTAGCCATTGTAACAGAAAGAGGGAGAAGTCACAAATTAACAAATTATGTATCAAAGGAACTCCATTACAACAACGCCCAAGAAAATATAGAACATCATTAAAGAGTTTATGAAAACTTGTACTTCTGGATAACTTAGATTAAGTAGAAGAGATTCTAAATGTATATCACTGACCAAAAATTAAAGACATAATATAAAAATAATGTAGATAAATCCATTCGAATCAATGGGATTGGGGTGTAAACAAATGTTTCCATCAAGGAAAAGCTCAGGACCAGAAAAATTTACTCTTTAATTCTACTGAACTTTCAGGGAAGATCATATACCTATTGTTAACATGTTCCATGAATAGAGAGTAAGGCCAACACTAATTCATTCTCTAAAGCCATTATTATTCTGCTACACAAAACAGGTAAAAATACAACAAAAAATGAAAATTCCAACTACTTTTCTTAAAGTGCCTCTTCATATTTGATAGACATAATGTCATTGGTTAGTAATAGAATGAAGCTTGATTTTATGAACAAAAATGTTATTTAATGGGACCTTACCAGCTTCCTTTAAGAAGCCCACATTCATGCTCTAGAAACTGTCTCTTTCTCTTGGCTCTTGTGCTTAAAGTCTATATTAAAAATATCTTCATTTAGCTCTGTGCCCCATTTTTAATAGGGATATTTGGTTCTCTGGAATCTAACTTCTTGAGTTATTTTTATTAGTCCTTTGTCAGATGTAGAGTTGGTAAAGATCTTTTCCCAATCTGTTGGTTGTCATTTTATCCTATTGACAGTATTCTTCACCTTACAGAAGCTTTTCAATTTTATGAGGTCCCCTTTGTGAATTCTTAATCTTAGAGCATAAGCCATCAGTGTTCTGTTGAGGAAAATTTTCCCTGTGCCAATGTGTTTGAGGCTCTTTCTGATTTTCTCTTCTATTAGATTCATCTTATCTGGTTTCATGAGGAGGTCCTTGATCCACTTGGACTTAAGTTTTGTACAAGGAGATAAGAATGGGTTGATTTGCATTCTTTTACTTGCTGACTGCCAGTTGAACCAGTACCATTTGTTGAATATGCTGTTTTTTCCCCACCGGATGGTTTTCGCTCTTTGTGAAAGATGAGGTATCCGTAGGTGTGTGGATTCATTTCTGTGTCTTCAGTTCTACTTCATTGATCTACTTGCCTATCTCTGTACCAAATACCATGCAGGTTTTATTATTATTGTTTGGTAGTATAGCTTGAGATCAGGGATGGTGATTCTCCAAGAAGTTCTTTTATTGTTCAGAATTGTTTTTGATATCCTGAGTTTTTTGTTATTCCAGATACATTTGAGAATTGCTCTTTCTATCTCTGTGAAGAATTGAGTTGGAATTTTGGTGGGGATTGCATTGTATCTGTAGATTGCTTTTGGCAAGATGGCCATTTTTACTATGTTAATCCTGCCAATCCATGAGCATGGGAGATGTTTCCATCTTCTGAAGTCTTCTTTGATTTCTTTCTTCAGAGACTTGAGTGTCTTGTCATACAGATCTTTCACTTGCTTGATTAGAGTCATACCAAGATATTTCATATTATTTTTGACTATTGTAAAGGGTACCCTTTCCCAAATTTTTTTTCTCAGCCTGTTTATCCTTTGAGTAGAGGAAAACTACTGATTTGTTTGAGTAGTTAATTCTGTATCCAGCCACTTTGCTGAAGTTGGTTATCAGCTGTAGGTGTTAACTTCAACTTTATTTCATCATGGTTACTCCTATTATTATTTTTTCCTTAACCAAGCCACAGATCTGAATTAGGCTTGTGGGAAAGTCCCTAAAATCCTAGCAGAATTTGTCAAACTACTGAATGACAGAGTTGAGCTGTGCGCCTGCCTCTTTCTGCTCAACTAGTAACATCTGCGTGCTCATGTGGAATCCTCAGCAGCATTATTGGAGAGTTTCCTCTATTGCTGATTAAGAAATTGTGCACTATTCTTGATTTGTGTGTTGGCTTAGTTTCTCTACTTCTGTTTTTCTGGCCAGAGAACCGCTGACTCTAAAGAAAATAATCGCCTAGAAAATTCCTATCTAATTCCTATGCCAGGTCGAACAGTTCATTAATTACCTGGAAGAAACTAGGCTCTCTCTTGACTTGAAAGCTGAGAAAACTAATCCCTAAGGCAGCTAATTCTTGATCCAAAAATACATTAACAACGACCACATTCATACTTGTTCTTGATTATAAAATCTAAAAGTCACTCTTTGGTTTACATACTTTCTTCCTAAAGATGCTCACTGCTACTCTAGTCTAACTACATTCTGCATGCTAACAGCCTAAATTAAGAAGTCTATTAGCCTAGGTATTCGAGGGTTTCCCCACCTTCTCTTCTATTAGTTTCAGTGTATCTGGTTTTATGTGAAGGTCCTTTATCCACTTGGACTTGAGCTTTGTACAAGGGGATAAGAATGGATTGATTTGCATTCTTCTACATGCTGACCTCCAGTTGAACCAGCACCATTTGTTGAAAATGCTGTCCTTTTTCCACTGGATAGTTTTAGCTACTTTGTGAAAGATCAAGTGACCATAGGTATGTGGGTTCATTTCTGGATCTTTAATTCTATTCCATTGATCTTCCTCCCTGTCTCTGTACCAATACCATGCAGTTTTTATCACTATTGCTCTGTAGTACAGTTTGAGGTCAGGGATGGTGATTTCCCCAGTTCTTTTCTTTTTGAGAATAGTTTTCGCTATCCTGTTTTTTTTTGTTGTTGTTGTTGTTATTCCAAATGAATTTGCAAATTGCTCATTCTACCTCTATGAAGAATTGATTTGGAATTTTGATGAGGATTGCATTGAATCTGTAAATAGCTTTTGGCAAGATGGCCATTTTTACTATATTAATCCTGACAATGGGAGATCTTTCCATCTTCTGAGATCTTTGATTTCTTTCTTCAGAGACTTGAAGTTCTTGTCATACAGATCATTCACTGGCTTGGTTAGATTTACTCCAAGGTATTTTATATTATTTGTGACTATTGTGAAGGGTGTCATTTCCCTTAATTTCTTTCTCAGCCTGTTTATCCTTTGAGCAGAGTAAGGCTCTACTGATTTGTTTGAATAGTTTTGTATCCAGCCACTTTGCTCAAGTTGTTTATCAGGTTTAAGAGTTCTCTGGTGGAAGTTTTAGGGGCACTTAAGTATACTATCATATCATCTCCAAATAGTGAGATTTGACTTCTTCCTTTCCTATTTGTATCCCTTTGACTTCCTTTTGTTGTCTAATCTCTCTGGCTAGGACTTCCAGTACTATATTTAATAGGTAGGGTAAAAGTGGGCAGCCTTGTCTAGTCCCTGATCTTAGTGGGATTGCTTCAATTTTCTCTCCATTTAGTTTGATGTTGGCTACTGGCTTGCTGTATATTGCTTTTACTATGTTTAGGTATGGGCCTTGAATTCCTGATCTTTTCAAGAATTTCAACATGAAGGGATGTTGAATTTTGTCAAATGCTTTCTCAGCATATAGTGAGATAGTCATGTGGTTTTTTTCTTTGAGTTTGTTTATATAGTGGATTATGTTGATGGATTTTCGAATATTGGACCATCCCTGCATTCCTGGGATAAAGCTTACTTGATCATGATGTTTTGATGTATTCTTGGATTCAGTTATCAAGAATTTTATTGAGTATTTTTGTATCAATATTCATAAGGGAGATTGGTCTGAAGTTCTCTTTTTTTGTTGGGTCTTTGTGAGGTTTAAGTATGAGTGTGATTGTGGCTTCATAGAATCAATTGGGTAGTGCTCCTTCTGTTTCTATTTTGTGGAATAGTTTGAACAGAATTGGTATTATGTCTTCCTTGAAAGTCTGATAGAATTCTGCATTAAAACCATCTGGTCCTGGGCTCTTTTTTGTGGGGAGGCTTTTAATAACTGCTGCTATTTCTTCAAGTCTCTGAAGAAAGAAATCAAAGAAGAACTCAGAAGATGGAAAGACATGTTCAGAGGTGGATGCTCACAGCTAACCATTGATCTGATCAAGGGATTCCCAATGGAGGAGTTAGAGAGAAGATTGAAGGAGCCAAAATGGTTCGTGGTCCCATGGGGTGAGCAAGGATACCAATCAACCAGAGTTTCCCAGGGTCTAAACCACCAGCCTGGGAGCACATAGGGAGGGACTCATGTCTCCAGTTGTATATGTAGGGGAGGATGGCCTTTTGGGCATAGGTGGGAGAGGAGATCATTGGTCCCATGAAGGTTGGACACCGAGTGTGGGGGAATTCAAAGGTGGGAAGGTGGGAGTGGGGTGGTAGGTGGGGGCACATTTTCATAGAATCAGGAGGAGGGGGATGGAATAGGGCGTTCCTGGATTGGGGGGAGTGGGGTAAGGGGATAACATCTGAAATGTAAATATAATATCCAATAAAAACAAAACATAAAAAAGAAGTCTATTAGCCTCTTATTCATTCTTCATTTCATATTACAGCCTCTAACACATTTTATTTTTCTTTGTGAGATGCTAACATTCTATATTTCTTTCTAAATTATCACTAGATAATGTCTTGAGGCCGAAGTGTTCATAAATTTTAAGAACAAAGTAATTAATTTTTTACCTCACATGTTCTCATTTAATGAAAGTTTAAAAGCTAAACTGATCCATATGCTTGATCATTGCATTGATGCCTCATATAGGTAATGTAATATTTCCAACAACTGACAAAGTAGATATACTTATGGAATGCCTCATACCAAGTTAATGGCTGATACTGAATGGGCTGGTGTTGTGTGACTAATATAGAGTATTATCCCATGTTTACAAGGGATGGGTAGACAGCTCAGAGCTCAGAAGGGGACTCAAAATAGTATTGAATATCCCAGGTTGAGGACAATAGACAGATTTATTGCATTTGAGTCTGGAAGATAACTTGGTTTGAATAACAAATGTCAACTTTTTTCTATTTTTTCTTTGAGATGCATAAACAAAGATGATAAATGGAATTTTGACTCAAAAATTAGAAAGAAGAAAATCTTTGAACATAATTGACATTTATAAAGGTAGTTCCATCTATAAGGATATCTTTTTTTCTGATATTTACTTCTTTAAAAGCAAATAAATACAAAATGATACTACTGTCGGTACATATAAAAATCTTCAGTCTTTCATCTTTTTTGTCATTGGGCCTTTCTTACTCTTCAAAGAGAGAAATATAATATTTTTACTTTTGTCTTTGGGACCATGTCTCTTTAGGATCATTGTTTTTATGTAATTGTCTCTATGTGTCATTTTAGGTAAAAACTAATGAGTAATAAAAATAAATTATGAACTCGTTATCTAACTATTTTGGTAAAATTGTCGCATACAGTTTTTAAAATATGATTGTTTCAAATATATTTGTAAGTACAAAAATTTTGAGTATATACCTAAAGGACTGATACTTATACTCTGTCTCATGAACTAACTGCATGACTTCCTGAAACCTATTAAAGTGGTAATGGAACTAGTGAGATAGTTTACTTGTTAAAGTCTTTTCATAAAAACAAGAAGACCTGAGTTTGGAGCCCTACTCCCTACTTAAAATTTGGGAATCATGGTATGTGTCTTTAAACTCAGCCCTGGGGTAGAAAAAGCTTCAGTATTCCTCCAGCTTGCTGGTCGACAGGTTAGCCAATCAGTAAACTCCAGTTAGTGAGAGACTCTGACTCAAAATGTAAGGAAGACAAAAATGGAAGAATAAAGCCAGTATCAACCTCTAGACATCACAAGCACATGTGTACACACATGACCACTCATACATACATACATACATACATACATACATACATACATACATATACACCAAAAATAAATAAAATTGCATCTGTTAGAGTCACAGGGGCATGCCAGTAAGCAGTATACCTTCATGTCGTCTGCATCAGCTGCTGCCTCCACGTTCCTGCCCTTTTTGAGTTCCAGTCACAATTTCCTTTGATGATGAACAGAGATAATGAAAGTGTAAGCCAAATAAACCATTTTTTTCTCCAAGGTGCTTTGGTCATGGTGTTTTGACAGAGCAATAGTAAATCTAAGAATTACTAAAGATGATTGTTTCTCTAAGACAAAAGTGTTGCCTGACTAATGGAGATTAACTTAGTAGGTATGCATAATGAGGTTTTGTGAGAGAACATTTATATCTTAGATAGTTTAAATTTATTTTATTAATTCTTGGAGGATTTCATACATGGTATTTTAATAATTTGTCCCCCCCACCTTTTCTTAAATCTACTTCATATACCATATTAATCTATTTTGGTGTCCTCCCTCCCCCACAATCCCATTAAGTCTTATTTGTTCTGTTCATATATACTTTTAGATATGTGATCACCTCCTGGAGAATGGTTGACCAACCAGAAGCTATACAGAACACTTATTGTTATGATACTGGCAGCTATCCATTACCAATAGCTTCTTAGCTAGGTGCTGAACTGCATGCCTACCTATTGCTGCAATTCTGGGGTTTGTCTGGCTTGAGTTTACACAGGTCTTGTGCATCATATAACAACTGATATGAGTTCACATGTATAAGTGTCCTGGAAAATAATCATTCATTATATATTAATGAAAATGGTATAGAAATTTAAATATATTCTAAAATGATTTCTTTCTGGTTTTAACTCTCTAAGTGATTTCAAATCAAAGGCCATATTGTATTCATTTTATCATTGGTTAGAACACAGAAGAGAGTTGATACATACATTTAAATTGCACTAAAAGCAGGAACTCCTTTGTCCATCATCACAGTCAATACTTACTAGCATAAAATGATCTCCATTTCATAGTTCTTTCAGTCCTTGTGACAATTCCCATACCATATACCCAGGGAGTTATCAAGACTGATTTGATACAGGATCATGAAAAAATATCATAAAACTCAATCCACATTCATGAATGCACCACTAATTGAAATGGAAACATAAGGGTTCCTTAGAAAGTATGTTGGATGTTGTTTTGCTGGGACAAACACATAAAGGAAAGTTTAGCTAAAGTGGCCACAGGTGAAATCTATAAAGATATGATCAAATCTACTTATCATTTATGTTACAAAGGAAAGACACTAGAGGCTATTGAGAAAATAGGTAGCTATGAGTTATATGTTAACTATTCCCATTTTATGTTAAATTTTCCTTTGAGAGGTTATGGTATGTTTTATTATTTTACATCATTATTCGTTTTCAAATAAAATTATACGTCCCCACATATTGTTATTTAGATTTGGAACTTGAAGAAATTGAGCTAGAATTTATCTTGAAGACTTCCCCCTTAATAACCGCTTTCATACTATCAGAAGGTACTATGGAAGCTATCAACAGACTAATGTAATAATTAGTAATACCAATCTGTAAAGGCAAGTATTTTTACTATACATATAGTTAGTTACCACTGATTGGATAGGTTATAGACTCTAGAAGAAAAACTACTCCCACATTTCTTAAACTACTGAGTGCAACATCTAAGTACATCCTGAATATTTAATTTTATACATGTACATAAATGTAGCTCAAAGAAGCATCTCTTTCCATCAGGCAGAAACCATTACAGAAGTACACAACTAGTTAAAATGTGGATAACTATTGGGTATGCATCCCTAATTGATATAGTACTGCACCTATGGCACAGTGAACACAACAAAATAAGGAGCGTAAAGATTTTAAGTGCCAAAGGATCAAGTTGCCTGCTGCTAAATAATATCTTCAAGACTGAACAGGGAAGAAAGGTACACTCATGAAATATCAATAGTTTGGTTGCTTAGACAAGGCTTTCATAATGGTACCAGTCAATATGCAAATGTGGATGAAGGAAATTTTACAAGTCCCTACTCTTAGATAAATAAGTATGGCAGTCAATGGCTGTTGATAGAAAGAGAATAAGTTTTGTACAGGGACATGTCCCCTGATATTAAATTCCTACTAAGAGAAACACTAAGTGAAGTCAGTAGTGTGTGTGTGTGTGTGTGTGTGTGTGTGTGTGTGTGTGTGTGTGTATGTGTAGTATAACAACAGTAAATAAAGTTAATGTCTTGAACTTGAGAGGATCTGGAAAGAGGACATGGGAGGGGTTGGAGAAGGAGCATAGAAATGTTATAAATATCATACTCTTCTATGAAAATATTTTTGAAGCTTAAATTAAAGGTACATTTGAATACTTTATAAGAAAGTATAAGGGCATAACTATAGAAATGTACCATGTTCTTAATATCAAGGGCAAAAAAGATAAACTTAGAAAATCCTTAGAATAAAAAAAAAATCCAATTAAGATACTTAGCTTCCATCAAAAACAAAATCTAGGATTGACATTATCACAAAAGTCATGTAAGTTATTAAAATCATTTAGAAGATTGAAGAGATTTTCAGGACAACTTTTAAGTTAAGTAAAATAACTTCAGAAGAACAGTCTGAAGTTCTAGTATCTCAGAAGCCTAATAAGCTCAAACTACCTCTAAGTGTAGTAAAGAGACATATTATGAAAACAATTTTAAAAGAAGCTGTTGGTATGTTAAACTCTCTGGATTAAAACAAAACATGCTTCCAAGGCCTTTTCAGATGTGGCTAAGGACTGTGCTGGCAAAAGAAACAATTTCTATAGAGCAGAACAAAGAGCAAAATATGCCTGTAAATCTCTTATCAGTGAGCAGAAATGAAATACAGATAAAGTAAAATTCCCATCTAGAACTGTTGTTCAATGAACTATTATTTTTATGTGTTGTTTGTATTATTATTTCTAATTTGTCTGCATGTGTATTTGCGTATTATATGAATGGAGGCAAGAAGTGGTTATTGTATCTCCTAGAAATGGGAGTACAGATGGCTTTGAGTTGCCATTTGATGCTAGACATTTGTGCCAGGGTTCTCTGGATGAGCAGATACTGGTTTTAACTGCTGAGCATCTTGATAAGCAAACACATACAAATCTATAGAATTCTTTTTACCCACTATCTTATAGAATTTTTATTGACCAAATAGTAATTAAAGTTTACTCTTTCCTACTTTCAGAATGGACCTTTGTTCTATCTCTACATTTGATGTTTAGGTGGCACGGAATAGAATCTTAAATTCAGTTTCCTATAATATATAGCCCCAAATGGGTGTAACAGAGAGCACATTCCATAGTTTTTTAACTTTGAGTGTGGTGATATGATTTAGTAGTTTCTTAAGATCTTTTCTTATAAAAAATATATTTGTTTAGCATGTAAGAGGAAACAGAGAGGATATTTTGACCACTAAGTAGAAATGTGGCCCATTGTACATTTTCTTTTTGTCTAGCCACTTTTCTTTCAGTAAAAGACATTTTACATATTTCCTTGTTCATATTTGACTTATAGTGCCTTTTATGACCCCATTTCTTATCCCAATGATGATAGACTGGGCAATAGTATTTACTTTACCCAATTGAGTTCACTTCTAGGTAGAAACTGTAAGTGTCACCTTCCAGATTCTTGCCCTTTTCTTTTAATCACAAAAGCAATACTTTTCAGAACTTATTGTAGACAAAGCTGCTCTTTTCTTCTGGTTAAAGACAGTGCAATGTGGAGTGACAACTGACAAATAGCTGAGCAAAGTATGAAAGATAAATATTCCTTTTAAGACATTGATATTTGGGTTTGTTTATTTAACAGATAAGTATTTTTTTATTTTAAAGCTTCAATGAATATAGTAATGCTTTCAGATATAGACAAAAATGTATTGCAATGAAGGAAAATCAAATATATTAAGAATGAATAAATAAATGAATATTAAGAGGGACAAATGTCTTCTTGTTCAATCAACAGTAATTCTCATTGGTGAAAAAAGAATCATACTAGCTGGAGTTTACTATATAAGTGTATGAAAAAGTTGGAAATATGAGATGAATTACCCTCAAAGGAAATTATAAAAATAATTGCATTCATAATGGCACCAAGTAAAATACCTAGATATGAGCTTAATAGGGGAAGTGGAATACTTATACACAAAAAGCTGTAAGACTTTAATATAAGAAATAAATAGAAAAGGCAAGCAAATGGGAAAGTCTTTTGCCCATGGATTAGAATACTAAATATCATGAAAATGTCCTGACTTCCTGAAGCAAGTTATAGATTCAACGCAAATCTTAACAAAATCACAATAGTTTTTTCTTACAAAACTGTCAGAGAGATAGTTATGAATGAGCAGGCATGAGGATGGAGATGTTACTCACATGGTAGTGTTGATAGATGGGATCTCAGTGATATTCCATGTCACCATGCCAGTGTCTTTGTGCCTCAAACAAAGTATTGAGCAGATGAATGCTACTGGGAAATAAGAACTATGCCTTTGCACCTTTTGTGAGATTGTAGTCTTATTCATATAGCCTTTGAAATATAGATGGAGAAAAACAATACGGAACAAGTTTATTAGAGTTAGAGTAAAAAAAAAAAAAACAGGGCACACACTCTGAAAACTTTGCAGCATTTGGGAACAGGGAGATGAGAAAACAAAAAGTCATGTTCTCTGAAGTTCAATCAGCAATGTAGGTCTTCATGCAGCTTTAGAAAGTGGAGAAGGGAGATACTCAGAGAAAATAGGGTGGAAACACTGTGTGTAATCAAGCACAGTTAAGATTTTGGTCAATAACATATGGAGATATAAGAGGGAGTAATGGAGGAGCTTAACATCACTTGTTGCTCTTTGTATGAAATCAGTTTGATTCCCAGAACCCACATGGTAGCTCACTACTATCCATAACTCTAGTTCCAGGAGGATCCAATGCCCTTTTCTGATCCTCTGTGGGCCCCAAGCATGCATGTGGTACACATACATACATGCAGCCAAAACACTCAAGCATACAAAATAATGTTCTACAGACATTTGCTCAGCTCTTCTCACTGCCATTTTATTTATAATAGTTAGGACATGGAAACAAGCTATATGTCCTTCAAGAAATGAATGGATAATGAAAATATGGTACATGTATAAATGGTTATTATCATTTTGTTTAGAAAAATAAATTATAAAATGTGTAGATAATTGGAAGGAATTCAAAAATTCAAAAATGTTGTATGAGGTAACGAATATTTGGAATGAGAAACATTGCATGTTCTCCCTTTAATGTGCTTCCTAGCTCCAAATATTCAAGTGGCAGTATATAATGTGTCAATTGTAGCAGAGACCAAGAAAGTAAAAAAGATGACCTCTAGAAATTGGAGTGACAGGTTACATATGTGTAGGAGATGTGGAGAGAATTGGAAAGAATGGGTAGATTTTATTTTATTTATTTATTTTGTTTTTGGTTTTTCGAGACAGCGTTTCTCTGTGTAGTCCTGGCTGTCCTGGAACTCACTCTGTAGACGAGGCTGACCTCGAACTCAGAAATCTGCCTGGCTCTGTCTCCCAAGTGCTGGGATTAAAGGTGTGTGCCACCACTGCCCGGCAACTTCAGGGGTTATAAAAAAAGTTTTCCTCAAGTGTACACTTCTAGATTACAGATTCTTAGCCTCAAAAAATAGCTACTCTTGATATCATTCTTCATTTCAAAATCATCAATCAAATCAATTATTATATTTTACTACTTTAAATATTATCTTCTTTGGACTGGTTGTTGCAATCATATGCTTTCCTTTATTTTATATTAGGACTTGTTAAACTATTTTTTTCCACTTGTGAGAACTTTTTACCAAAGACATTTGTTTATAATACTGGCTATGTAAGTGTGATCATTAGTCTTGGTTGCCAACTTGAATCTATCCGGAATCAACTATGTGACACATCTTCTAGTGGACTATGAAGGTATGTCATAGAAAAATAAGTGAGAAAAGAACAATACCCTTTAAAGTGGGTCACATCTTCCAGAAACAGTCCAAATATGAAGAGGTCCAAGTGAAAAGCCATATATATTTGCCTGCCTCTCTTAAAAGATACAGGATCTCAATGTTTCTTTCAAATCATGATAAATAACAGCAGCTTTACAGGAATATCCTAGGACTTAAGCACTATATGGAGGTAGTGAGGCATCCAGTTCCTTGCACTGAGGAGCTACCTGAATCTAATTTTTTCACATGTATTGACTGACAATGTTGGACTACTAAGCCATGTAAACCAATTTACATTTATCCTATTTATTTTGTTCATCTAGAAAGACATGACTAATAAATTGTAAAATATGTATGCAATTTAATTATTTACTGATGATAAATCACAAGCAAACTTATTTTAAAGGAATTTTATCACACATAAAATTTTATTATTTATTAAAGTAAATTTGCATCTTAATAGAATAGATTTGCTTATTTACTTTATATCAAGAATTAAATCTTATTTCTCACCTATAGCCTTGTAAGTAATTCTAATGAAACTCATTGAATTACCAACTAACAGCAACAAAAGACATAAAAATAGAAGGAGAGGTTAGTTAGGAGAAAAAGGATATAATGGAGGAGTGGGTAAACACAAATGAGTAACAGATAAATGTGATCAAAACCTTTACATAAGAGACTTCCGGTTTGGGACCGAGCCTAGAGCAGGTCACAGGCAGCAGCTCCGTACCCAACCGCAGAAAACCAAGAAAAACAGGGACTCCCAGGAGCTTGAACTCACGCAGCATCCCAGCTCAATTCCAAGTGGATTAAGGACCTCCACCTAAAACCAGCCACACTGAAACTAATAGAAGAGAAACTGGGAAAAAGCCTGGAGTACATAGGCACAGGGAAAAAGTTCCTGAACAGAACGCCAATGGCCTGTGCTCTAAGACCAAAAATTGACAAATGGGACCTCATAAAGCTGCAAAGCTTCTGTAAAACAAAGGACACAGTCAATAGGACAGAGCGGCAACCAACAGATTGGGAAAAGATATTCACCAACCCTACATCTGATAAAGGGCTAATATCCAAGGTATACAAAGAACTGAAGAAATTAGACTCTAGACAATCAAAGAACCCTATTAAAAAATGGAGCACAGACCTGAACAAAGAATTCTCAACTGAGGAAGCTCGAATGGTTGAGAAGCACCTAAAGAAGTGTTCAGCATCCCTAGTCATCAGGGAAATGCAAATGAAAACAACAATGAGATTCCACCTCACACCAGTCTGAATGGCTAAGATCAAAAACACAGGTGACAGTACATGTTGGCGAGGATGTGGAGAAAGAGGAACACTCCTCCACTGTTGGTGGGATTGTAAACTGGTACAACCACTATGGAAGGCAGTCTGGCGGTATCTCAGAAAATTGAACATAGCGTTACCTAGGGACCCAGCTATACCACTCCTGGGCATATACCCAAAAGAAGTTTCAACATACAACAGGGACACATGCTCCACCATGTTCATAGCAGCCTTATTTATAATAGCCAGAAGTTGGAAAGAACCCAGATGCCCTTCAACAGAAGAATGGATGCAGAAAATGTGGTACATTTATACAATGGAGTACTACTCAGCTATTAAAAACAATCAGTTCACAAAATTCCTAGGCAAATGGATGGAGCTGGAAAATATCATCTTGAGTGAGATGACCCAATCTCAAAGGAACATACATGGTATGCACTCACTGATAAGTGGATATTAGCCCAAAAGCTCACAATTTCTAAGAATCTTCATATAGACCACATAAAACTCACATAGAAGAAGGAAGACCAAAGTATGAATGCGTTGGTCCTTTTTAGAAGGAGCATCAAAAGTTTCAACCAGAACTCCCAAAGTCTAAACCACCAACCAGAGAGCACAAAGGGAGGGACTCACGCACCTGTATAGGGAATTGAGGGTGACCTTGTTAGACTCCAGTGAAAGTGGAGGGCCAAAGTCCCCAAAAGTTTGGATCCCCTACTGTGTTGGAATTCGAGAGCAGGGAGATGGGACTGGGAGGATGTTTGGAGCACACCATCACAAAAATTAGGAGGAAGGGGTAGGGGATAAGGGATTTGGGGGGAGAATGAGAAAGGAGACAACATTGAAAGGTAAATACGTATAATACCCAATAAAAACCCCACACAGATAAAGGATTTAAAAAAAAGGAAGTCTAATTATTTTAAATTAATTTCAAAAGTTTCTAGGAGACGCAAATTGGCTAAGATACTATTTTAAGCTCTCCACAAAAGAATTTAAATCTCTGTTCAATATTCTCAAGAGAGAGGTAAACCCTAACTTCCTCAACAGTTAATTGACAAAAGAGAGGTAATCTCACAAAAAGTAGAAAAAGCTATTTCTAATCGATATATCATATAGTCTGATTAATTGTCAGTGGAGCTATAAAAGTCCTTTGACAAAAGATTATTAATATAGATTTATATATCCTTAAATAAGGCCTTCATGACTCTCTGAGTGTGGAAGGAGCAACTGTTGGCGCTTCTGCCCGGATTTTACAAGAACTCTGAAAAATTGGCTTTAAAAACAAAAGAGGGGGAACGGTAACCCCTCAGAAGGAGTCCCCCTGAAATACTCTCCATCATGCCTTGTTCACTTTTCTCTCTCTAAAGCTGAAAGCTCATGGCAAATCTCTTGCTGACCATGTTGGTGACCTCGGGCACCACCAAGACCAACAAAACTTTGCCACAGATATGGGGAAGGACCCTCATACCCATAAAGGGAATGCCCCAGTCCCAGTTCCCTTATGGAGCGGAGGACTGATATGCCTGCCCAATACCACAGAAGGCACAGCTAACCGGCTACCACAAATATTAATGAAAAAAATAGATACCCTCACAAAGCCAGGCCCAATCATAAATACGATGAATAACAATTTACATCCAGGGAAGAGAAATCTCCCTGAGAATCCCTTTCTTTTTTCTTTCCAGGTAAAATTGAATCACCCGTGATTCCTGCTATTAGAAGTTCTAACCCAGATGGACCAGAAGCCAGGAGCCTCGCCCTTACCCTCACCCCCTACCTTTTCCCACCTGCACAAGGTCCCCTGAAGCTGGGCAACTGCAAGATCCTGCTTGGCAACTGCAGATAGACTCAAAGCAGTGTACCACATCATCTGAAGAATAGCAGGGCGACCATAACTCAAGCAGTGTACCATATCTTCTGAAGAATAGCAGGTTGCAGTCCTCCTCGCCCCCACGAATAACCAGGACCCGCCGGTTGGGTCAAGTGGCACACAGACGTGGGGCTCGAGGCACGGACCCATCCGGACGGACCCTCATTGAGAGGATGTGCGCACGACATCAAGATTGAGCAAGACAGAGATCATCGCCCGTGACCTGTCGTCCACGGAACCAGGTTGATGCTGCCATCAAGAAGGCAGTTGAAGTTCATTACCATCAGCTGAAAATTGCAGAGGATCCAGAAGTGACTCCGCAGGAGACTGACACAGCTATCAGCTCCCCTGCCTCCCCCTACGGTCGACCCCTAGACTTCCACGCCCTCCAGAAGGGTTCCTGGTATGCCTGGCTTTGCCCTCATTTCTCTCGCTAGAGAGCTTGGCCTCTTGATCACCACAACAAAAATTGGCTTTTTCCTAAACCAAGGCCACCCTTGATATGGCCGCTAACATTGGGGAGCCTTCCTATATGACAATATTACACCCCAAACTGACAAATGGTTGGTAACTTGAACATTTACAAGAGACTAGGATGGCTGTGAGTTAGTCCAATGACGGGATTATTGTAGGTCCACTTCCCAGGGGCCCACCCAATGCAGCCGAAAAGGAGTGCGTGGTGCTGGGAGTGGGTGCAGCCTACATGGCCTAAGACAGGGCCCTCACCCTCCTTTCACCCACATCGGAGTCCCTTGACGTTGCCCATCGTCGACAGCCTAAAACCTTCGACCATCGATGTGACTCGTCTCACATCAGTGTTTTGGGGTTGTGAACTTGTCTAAGACCCCCCATAATTAGACATCCAAATTCAAAACTCACATAGTTGGGATTGAACATAAGACGCCTTCTCTAACTAAACAGAGAAGGGGGAGATGCCAGAAGCCAGGACCCTCGCCCTTACCCTTACCCCCTACCTTTCCCCACCTGCACAATGTCCTCTGAAGCTTGGCAACTGCAAGATCCTGCTTAGCAACTGCAGATAGACTAAAAGCAGAGTACCATGTCTTCTTAAGAATAGCAGGGAGACCATAACTCAAGCAGTGTACCATATCTTCTGAAGAACTGCAGGTAGATCATAATTCAAGGCAGTGTACCATGTAGACCATGACATGTTTCAAGGCACAGGCCAAGAAGATTTTGTACTTTTCCACCACCTGGACCCTCTTACCCCCTCCCCTTGTAAAACATGCTATAAAAAAAAGCATTTCATGTTCAAAAAAAAAAAGAAATTAAAAAAAAACAATAAAAAAAACCTTTACATAAGAATGAACTATCATAATAAAAGCATTGTGAACTATAATTAATATATGCTAACAGAAATCTTTAAAATGGGGAGAGAGTTAATGAATATTAACTTCAGGACACCAAAGGCAAAGAAATTTATTGGATTTTGCATGTGTAATCCTAGAAGAGTACAAACATTTACTTTTCACTTTTACACATCAAAATAGAATACTGATTTTCAAGTTTTAGCAATGTAAATGATAAAATAACGTTATTATTGGACTAATCCAGAAGTAAAGAAGTGGAGTTTTCCACTGGAATAAAAGCAAACAGGTAAAATTAATGGAGAGTAGAAAAAAAAGTAACTCACTGAGTTAAATCAGGGATAGAAAAAATTACTGTTTCATTTTGTCAATTTGACACTGTTCCCCTTTGCACAGTTTTGCACATTCTTTTTCCAGAGCCTGCTACCAAAGTCCAGATCCCCAAAAATTTCTCTCTATTGAAGCCACAAGGGCTGTTAGTATGTTAATTTGGAAAAAACTTGGGGTACAGAATGGAGTCTGTATTTCTTGTGTGCAAGATCTGGAAAGAATATAACACTACTGTTTACCAATAACCTACTTTATAAAAGAAAAAGTGCAACCATTGAACCTCATGGTAGTTCACAATAATAATCTCATCTTACAGGTAAGAGATTAGTGTTCAAGGAAACACAGCTCACTCTCAAACCTGGAAAAACAGATTCTAACATTTGACAGGGAAACCTTGCAAAGTTTTATGATCTATTTCAGAGGTATGTTTATTCTATTGATTCCGTTTGTTTCCTATGCTTCAAGAGATCAAGAGACAAGAGGGCAAATAGTTTCTCTTTCATTTTTTTTTTTTGTTTGTTTTGCTGCCGATTCTCAAAGCTTAATGTGAAAACTTGGGAGTTAGTATTTTCTCACTCTTCCCTATACACAGACTGCTAATGATTTTATAATGTGAGAATTTTTTTTACATAGGAAGTCAAGAATATTTTAAGTTTTTATTCCCTCATAATGTCTTATAGACACTTCTTTCAATTTTATAAATCCATAGTAATTAAGAGTATTTATCAATGAGGTAGACTCAAATTATACTTTTACATGTCACTCAACTTCCTTTTACCAAATGTTCCATTTCTGTAAGCTGAAGAAATCGCATAAAAGGCTCTTTTAGCCTTTTGAACTGGCTATATTTGTTAGAAGTGATTTCCAAAAAGTTGTTATTTTCCTAAAAGTGTAATTTAGTCAGAGGTTTGGAATACACTGCATTATATAATGGTTTCTTGAAGAATCACAATATACATTAGAATAGGAAAGACTAAAATTTTCACATAAAGACTGTTTTATATAATAAAGAATATATTTATTTATTAAATTTATATAATAAAGAATAAATATAGAGAGAAGTTCTATAAGAAAGATACTTATTTATTTCCATTTTCTAAAAGAGGACACTGAGGGACAGTGAGATTAACTGAATGGTTAAGGGTCATATTTCTAATGATCACTGAATTTAAGAAGGCAATGAACTAAGAAAACATAAAAACTTTATTCTGTAAATAACCAGAAATAATGTCAAAAGCCATTCCAATGCAATATATATATATTGCTTTGGAAAAAATATATAAAATCAATACGAGATATCATATATAATAGTAGTATATATAATGGTAATTATAGTCATAGAAATAACAAAGCTAAAACATATTGAAGATTTTTCTACATGCTATGATTTCACAATGATAAAATCATTTGTATTCATTATAATATTTAGTTCTCAAGATAAACCTTTACGATAGGTGAGAAAGATCACAAATTATCTGGGGAACTAGATATTTAAGAGGTTAAGCAATTTTCCTAAGTGTTCACAACTGGTAATTGGTAGATTTGAGATTTAAAACCTGAAGGAGATAACATAATTTGAGATTAATGCGCTACTAGATGATATTTTTTTGTATTTAAAACCACAGTGCTATCCAAATGTAATATTTGTTCACCTCAAAATGATACTGCAGAAGTATATGTGATTACTGCAAAACAATTGAGAATCAAAACACTTTTATATTCATTGAATGACAACCAAATAACAAAGAACAAAACTTGTATGTGGATAAATCACTGGTAACAATAAATTGAAACTATGTAAGGGATGTAGCTTCCAGAGTAGATGACTAGACCGTTGGGGACATACAGCTCCTTCAACTTTGAACAGTATTTTCTGTTTACCTGAAAGTTACACTAATTTTTAAAGGAAATCATCACAATTTCCCATCTACCAATTTAAAATTCAACGTGGAATAAAATAGGAAGCATCTCACATGGCCCCTTCTTAGGATTTAAATTAGGACTTTAAGGGAATAAGATAGAAAGCCTTTGTTGTGATCATTAAGGGAAGAGGAATCATCCAGTAATAGGGTATTTTATAGATTTACTCTTTATTTTCTTCACTTTCTCTAAATGTACCTTTGCATGAATTTTGGTCTAAAGAATTATATCTTTGTTCTACAGTGGAGACATGGCATTCAAACCTGCCTCAAAGATTATAAAAGTATAAGAAAATATGTTTATCTTGTCCTTTAAGAATTAAGCAAAATGAGCCCATCAGCACCTGGATAGGAAAACTCCACTTAAAAATTTAACTCCAAGAAGAGGAATACCAGGGTGGGAAAGTGGAAATGGGTGGGTGAACCCTCTTAAAGGCAGAGTAGAGGAGAGGGGATAAGGAGTTTCTAAGGGGAGAACTGGAAAGGAGATAACATTTGAAATGTAAATAAAGAAAATATCCAATAAAAGATAAAAAATTTAAAAAAGAAATCATATTCTTGAATTAAATATTTGAATTAAATAGATGGAAGGAATAAATAGTCCCTTATGGAGCAATGCCCCTCCTTCAAATCAGTTGCTTGCTGCTAAGCTTATCCCCTCCGTTTAAAACAAATTCTGGGTCCAGAAAAATAAAAAAACTTACCTTTCCTAGTAATAGAGATCACATGAACTAAAGGTGAGCCAACATGAAATCCTGTGTGGGGGATTGTAACAGCCTGCTCGGGTCAGTAAACAGGCTCTCCAGCGCAGGAGTGAGGAGGTGCGCTTCCAATTCCTGTGGTGTCCTTCACTGTATCCCACTTACTGGAGCACCAACGTTGAGGCGCCACCATGTAATGGCCCATTCTGCCCCACGTTTGGGGGCCACTCCTGTCCAGGCCCGTGCTGCTGCTCCAGTCCATGGGTCAGGGTCTAGCAAGAGAGAGAATGGAGATGGAGGGGAAAGAGACTCAAAGAATGGAGAAAAGACAGAGGGTATGATCAAGTCTCTTTTATTGAAAGGAAAATCCTGGGTATTTGTACACTTTTCCACGTGCCTTGCCCTTGTAGACAGGCAGGGGAACACAACTGAAGGCACTATGTCACATGCCTTGCAGCGTGGATACCATGTAAGCCTTGCAGCTGGGGGTACTAAACAGCAAAACAAGATATGTGAGAAAAACAAGATGTTATCAGAGTGTGCTCAGCTGTTGTGGGCTGTTGAAAACAACTCTCTTGTCAGGGTACACGGCTCGATGTGGCTGCAAAGATGATAGCCATTTTCTGCTAGGAGTCGGCTCCCAACAGGGAATTATCTCTTCTCTTCATTCGTGTGTGTGTGTCTGTGTGTGTGTGTGTGTCTGTGTGTGTGTGTGTGTGTGTGTGTGTTAGTTGAAAGCAGTTTCTCCAGTGGATCAAATCCTTCCAAAAAACCTAGTAGCTTCTCCACTAGGGTCTTTAACTTCATCCCATTACTAGAGGCTATGGCCTGCCACATAGGATGTAATTTCCACAGCCTGGAGCAGACCTTGAATCCAATTGGAATTTTTTTCATTATAGATATGCAACTCAGGGCACTACAAATGAAAATATCTTGCTTACCATGTCCATCATGCAGCCTGTCCTTAGCCGGATGTTGGCAACAGTCCCCTGCACAGTACTTTCATATACTATAAACACTGTTTAACGTTTGTATGTAGGGGTTTGGATGTTTCCGTCTTAGTCTCAGCTGGATTTCTGCATCATCCATGCTTACAGCATGCAGTAACTTTAGCAATAGGGTTTTACCACCAAGTTCTAGCATACAACCAGCATTCTCAGCAATAAGCTTTCTAGTTGTGGGTCCTCTGGGGCTTCCCTGGATCACACTTCATAGTGGAATAACCCCTCTCTGGAACTGGGGTTTTTGTACAACAATCATACAGTCTTTTGAAGGGCCATTTCCCATCCACATAAAGTCCTTTATGCACTTGAGGCCTTTAATCATTGTTTTAGCAAGCCATTCTTTCTCTCAGCTAGCCATATACTCCACAGGGATAGGGGAGGTAGACATACCATTGCAGGTGATAGTCCTCATCCCAGGTTTATACAAAAATGTTTGCAAATTCAGTAACACTGTCACTATTAATTTTATGTAGGCAACCATAGAAAAGCAATGACCTGGGCCATTCCCTTGATGTAGACTCTTTTGTTACTTTCTTGTAGGAGAAGATCTGTATATGGTTTATGGTAGTGTCTGTGTAAGTAAGAATCTATTTGTACACTTCACTGGCTGGGACGAGGACTTGGAACTATATTGGACCATAATCTATATGCTAAGTCCTCATGAGACAGGTTGACTTATGCATAAGTTCTCCTTAATATATATCTACCAAAGTTATAAATGGAACAAGCCTAACAGGATTGGACACTATGCTGCATGTCAGTATTTTAATGAAATAGCAGCAACTTTAACTATTTGTCATTGCTTCTGGATCCTGAAACTTATATAAATCCAATAAACTCCTTTTAGGTATTTATAAATAGGTAGTCCTCACCTTGTTGATGGCATCAACATCCTGATTCCACTGAGGACTCAAAAGGTAATGGACCACTACATGATAAACCACCAGGATCTCAAGCTCCTGTAACACCTTACTGTCATTGTTTTTTTTTTTTTTTAATATCTGTTGCCCTACAGTGGCAATCCCATCACCTGACATATTTCTCTGCTGTTGATCTATTCTTAAGTTCAGATCTTTGAATACTGGCTAATTGTCAGTACAAATAGTACAAAGCAGCATAGACTACTGACTACTTTCTTTTCCTCTTTATAGCTATATATTGTCTGTGCTTATTTATATTGCAAATAATACCAGTACCCATTCTTCTTGAAGCCATTGCTGGTACCATTCATGTAACAGAAATCAGCAGTAATTGAGAGTGCCCATCCTAGCATTTGGTCAGTTTGGATAAGAGGGTCAATTACAGGAGTTGATCAAAAAGGCCCATTAGTTTGAAATACACTTAGAATTTGTGATTAGATATGTTGACTAGCCTCCCTTGATACTGTAAATACTCATGTCACCATCACAGCATGTTTTAGGTTTTGCCTGACCCCTTCTACCATAAAATGAGGGAAGGATGTGACAAAAGGCCTCAGGTCACACTTATATGTGATATATAGTTTTTATGATAATGAAGGTAAAGCCAGTAAGGTGATCAACTTGTTACAAGTCTTTATCTACTTCCAACAATTGCTTTCCTAATATTGTTTACATAGCATCTGTACATTTCTTTGACTAGGAAATAAATCATGTTGGGGTAGTTTGCCCTGATTGTTGTTAGATACACCAATCATAGCCTCTTGGCTCTGAGTGACTTCTAGTAGAAAGCAATATTAGGTGGTTGAGTTATACCACTGTTTAGCTTCTTCTAGAAGTATCTCAGATTGCTCAGAGGCTTCTTGGGCTTTTCTTTCCCAAACCTACAGGAAACATGATTTTATCAAATTACACAGAGGACATGTGACCTGAGCAAGGTGGAGCACAAAACTTTTACAGGAATACAACAACATACCCTAAAATGCCTGAAACTATTTTCTTTCAGAGGCACTGTTTTTTTGCAATATTTTTTTCAATAATCTTATCAGGCATCATGTGTTATTTCACAAAAATACACCTTAAAACTTATTGTCTACCAGGATCCTATATTTTATGTGGACTGAGTTCCTATCCCTACCTTCAGGTTTATTTGTAAATCTCCCAAATGATCTTCTAAATTTGCAAAGCACTCAGACCTTAGCATTATACTATCTACACTGTGGAATGTCTTCATGGGGGGGCAGACAGGGTACCAGGGCCAAATCCCTGATCATCAACACATGATAAATAGTAGGTCTCTGGAAAGTACTCTGAAGATGCATTGTCATCTATACCATGTGAATATAAACTGTTCTTGTGATTCAGCAGCTAGGGTAGATAATCTCTACCCTTTCAAACTCCTTAATGGCTTCTGTAATATTTTCATGACCCTCAGGAGACCCTATAGATTTTGATGGTCACAGCTCCTTTAGGATAATAATTTTATGGGCTTCTACCTTGCCCTCTCCAGTTATAATTTCTTTTATCATTCAGTCTCAGAAGGAATTCCCCAAGAGTAGGGTATGGTATCTATTCTTTCAGGGCATCCATCTTAGTCAGTGTTCTATTGCTGTGAAAAGACATCATGACTATGGCAAATCTTATAAAGGAAAACATTTAATTCAGGCTGGCTTATAGTTCAGAGGCTTAGTCCATTGTTGTTTGATTGCAACATTCAGGTAGACATGGTACTGGAGAGATAACTGAGAGTTCTATATTGAGATTGGGAGACAACAGGAAGAGACAGTGACCCACTGAGCCTGGCTTAAGCTTCTGAAACCTCAAAGCCCAGTTCCAGTGACACACTTTCTTTGACAAGGACACAACTAATCCAACAAAGCCACATCTCTTAATACTTCTGAAATAGTGACTCTCCTAATAACCAAGCTTTCAAATAGATGAGCTTATGGGGGCCACTCCTATATAAATCACCATATAACCAAACACCATAGCATCCTTCTGTTCTTTCATAAGGGCTAGGCATACACATTATATGAATAAGGGGTGGGTAATTACTCACACCCAGAGATGAGTTTTGTCTTTTTTTAATCTATATGGTTTCCTCTCCTTAGCTCTCCACTTCACCATCCGTTAGCCTTGATGCTTTTGGTGGCTAACATGAATAAATGTCCATTCTACTATTCTATGGATAAAGCTCCAAGTATTCTGCCTATATATAAGAAACTAACAAATCAACTCAACATAAGGCCTTCATTTTGGCCTATGTGTTTCTCACCATCACAACTTTAACTATCCTATTTCCTATCTGAAGAGGTGTTGAGAAACCCCACCTTGAGAGTACTTCATCCTCATCAGTGAAAACAGTAGCAATCACCTATACCTCTTATATGACCTTACCTTTAATTTAATGTTGAATTGCTGGACTGGCTTTAAGGCCCTTCACAGGCTCCACAATATACCATTGAGTTTCTCATCAGTATTGCCATTAGAAACTTCTGAATAATTCAAGTCTAGTCATAGTTGTGCTTAAGGGGCCCGGAGAGCCCTCCTTTCTTTATTCCCCTCCTCTCACTAGCTCCTTTTCACTTTAGCACTTTTCTAACCAAGAGTACATGATGAACTAAATCATCTAGATCAACCAAAGCCTCATCTGATTCCTAGTTACCATGTTCTACTATGGGGTTGAACACTTCCACTAATACTCAATGTATGTTTTGTGGTCCAAGCTGAACCAGTTTCATCTTCTTTAAACACAGTTTAGTCTGGCTGGTCCTGTGAGTTGGGAATCAAACAATTCTTTCCCTGTCTCTAGTTTTCTTATTAGGATGAGCCTATCTTCTATTGTTTTTCAGTCCCTAGTATTCATAAAAACCTTAGCTGAGGGTAACCAAGTGTTCCTAAGTTTAGGTTCTGAAGAGCTAATTCATCAGCGAATGATTTCCCTCAGATTTCCTTAGGTTGTGAAGCCTTTGTCTGAAGAAGGTATGAGTCATTATATTGTTCAGCATTTCTTTTTCTGGTGCACTCAAGCTAATCTCATTTGCTCTCATGTTCCATAGCCACAAAGTCCTCGTGGTGAGGGGTTACCTCATTGCTCATTTGTAAGTCTTCCCTGGTTTCTACAGCTCGGATGCTAAATATTCTCTGGTTACAATAGTCTTCTGCATTGGTTCACTGTTCAGGCATCTGTAACTGTGCTGGATGTAGGTTCTTTTTTTCACTTTCTCTATATGAAAGGTCTGACCAAAGGAGCATTTAGAATCACTTCTGGATCACTCCCTTCCTTATCACTACCTGATTCTTACTAGAGGTTTCAGGTTGTGAAACCTGAAGAAGGGCTTTCTATTACTATTCTAATACGAACCCCCTCCACCTTGCAGCTGAGATATATATATATATATATATATATATATATATATATATATATATGTATGTATATGACTATATTGAAACCACTAACCTCATCCTCCTTTCCTAGCCTGAAATATATGTTATTTCTCATAGTATTGGCCAGGCTGCCTCTGTAGCTGCTCCTTGGCACCACCATGATGCATTATTCCCAGGGCTTACAATGCCTACTATAGACCTTTGGCAATTCCCTCTCCCTTCCCCCAAAAGAGGGTGAGCCCATCTATCAAGTAAGCATGCCATTCTATAAAACTTAGAAGACTGCTGTGTTGGGTTTTCCCAGTGACATCTTTTTCCCTGTGGTAGTACCTTAGCTACATACCTCACTACTCTTTGCTCATTGTCTATGCCTTGGTCATTATTCCCACAAGTTCTTCAGTGACAAATGACCATGTCAAAATTTCTTTAACTATTGTCATACATAAACAAACTCTTTCCTTCACCTGCTTTTCTTTTTCCCCATATCAGGTATAATATAACTGTTCTCCCCAAACTCATCCTTCTGACTCAGGCCAAGAGTTGCTTTAAGTCATTCCCAGGGAGAAAAGTAAGTATGATCTACCCCATCTCCTAGGGTCCTACCAATAAAATGTAGGTGCAATTCCACAAAAGTTCACTCTGTGAAACCAACATGTTTATTGAGCTTTATTACAGACCACAGATGGGGATATGGGTACTGCCCCATAAACTAAACACATCTACCACATCTACAAAGCCTTAGTAAGCAATGGTGAAGATCTCTCTTAGCCACATAGATACTTTGCTCTAGTCTTCCCTTGCCTCTAAACATACTATAGACCTTCCAACAGGCAATATTCAAAGTTGACAGTATAGGAAGCAGTTGGATACTCTGGGGTTGGGACTTGCAAACCATAAAAAAGTGGAGATGAGGTGATCTTTTGTCAGGGTGCATAATTGAATGGCCCAAGATGGCAGAAGTTTATTTGCTTGAAGGACAGTTACTCAACAATAAAAAATATATATAAATATAACCTGATGAGTTCATTTACTATTGTTATTGTGTATATGCTTTTAGAGATGATTGTTCTGTATTGGACAATCATTTAGGAAACTCATACATGGGGAAGATTATCACACTATCAGTAGTTATTACATTGCTCTATCTCTTCATCTAGTGGTAGGGTCCAGTGAGGTCTAGTCCATTGATATTTACATCTCAAATTGTGATATTATTGCTCAGGTCCTCTTTAGGTAGCCATTATTGTTCAAGGTTTAGGTTCAATAGTCTAGCTAGAAGACACAATCTTCAACTAGACTTCTTAATCTTCTGGAAGGCACAAGATATAAATGCCATTATGACGCCTTTATGTATATTTTGGTGTTCTGGTACTTAAGATAGTTCATGAAAGCTATTTCTTGGGGAGGACCCTTTCAGGTCAGTTCCAACTCAATTTCTTTGAGTCCTGATAGAAATTTATCTTCAGCTTCTGGAAGGAATAAAGAGGTATATATGATAGTCTGTATTGGGAGTCTAGTTATGACAGGAGTACTAAATCCATGAAATCTCAGCAGTATGAATATCTACAGAACACTTTAATAATGACAACACTGCTGACATGCCAATATAAGTTCAAGAAAATCTCATAGAGCCCTGGTATAAGATAAAGACCTTCAAACAACAATTCCTAAAAGAGGAAGAATAGTCTTTCTCAGGGATAGTTTCCATTATTGGTTATCTGATACCAAATGTTTAGTCCTCAAAACAAAAATACATTGGACAAACTAATATTAAATGGACTCAGAAATTACATTTATATATTTATGCATTAATATGTAAGTGTTTTTACCAATGATAATTAAAGAAATGAACATAAATTTGAGAGAGAATAAGAGGATATGGTAAAAGTTGGAGGAAAGGATAAAGATTATGTAGTTATATTTTAATTAAAAATAAAAATTTTAAAAAAGTACAAAACTGATAGCTATGTAACAGTTCACACAGAACAAAAAAATAACAAAATTTCAAAACAAAACAGAAAATTTCAGATAGTCAAAGGAACACTGGAGAAAGAACTAAGGCTAGAGCTCCCCTACTTTAAAAAGAGATTATATTGCAAAGGTATACAAATCAAAACAATGTACACATGTTATAACATGAAAATCATAGATGAGTAGGTTAGAATAGAGTACAATATATTCTCTATAAATAACTCAGAACATATAAAGTTAAGAAAATTTCATGAAACAAACAAAGAAGACAGCCAGGGGAAATAACCTCTTTAAATGGTTTACTAGAAGTCTGAATTCTACATGCAAATTAATATAATTGGATCCATTTTTTATATTATAAACAAATTCAACTCAAATTAAAATGATCTAAATGTAAGATATGAAACATACAGATCTTAAAAAAAAGAACATAAAGGAAGTATCCACTTAATTTGGCTTTATCAATTATATTATACAGTTAGATATGATTGTGCAAAACTGAAAAGCTTCTGTATAACAGCAACCATACTAAATGTAACCTAAAAAATGAGAAACAAGATTCCAAGGCCCATATCTGATAAGGAGTTAATGTTCGAAGTTAATATAGAGTACTTCTAACCCACTTAGAGCAAATCATAATTTAATTCTTTCAAAGAATGAAAATTGGTCAAAAGAAGGAAATAGACATTTCTCCAATAAAGAAAAAATATAAATAGATATATGTAAATGTTAATAATATCACTAATTATCAATGAATTTAAAGTAAAATCATTACCATTGTGATACCACATACATAAATGGATATTATCAAAATAAGGATTTAAAATTTTTGGAGAGAGTGTGCTAAATAGGAATACTAGTACAATCATGAATAACAGTCTCATTAGGCCTAGTCTTTATATATACTGTAGCCCCTCTCCAGGTCATGTTCAGAGTTGACAGTTGGTAAGGAGCAGTATACTATTCAGGTGTAGGAGGGTGTCAATAAGCCTATTGGGGTGATTTGTTTTTTGAAGGGAGCTCAGTTAAATGTACCAAAATTAAAATTTCTTGGAGATGAAATCACTATATTGTTGATCTATCTTTATTCCAATATTTGTTACATCATTATTGATAATAAGGAACTGTAGAAGTAACCAACGTATCTAGCCATAGACAAATAGAAGAAAGATGTGTGTACTTTTGTACCGCCTTGAAATTTGGTTCATTCTGAGTGATGCATCCTCATTGTGTATTATGTAGTATTCATATAAAAACTAAGATAATTAATTGTTGTAATATGTGACTAGCATCATAGACATAAACATATTGATGCACAACATGGAGGTAATACAAAGAATAAGTTATACACTTAGATAAATGCATTACATGTATTATATGGATAATAGTTCTTGAAAAGAGATCAAATGAATACTGAAATTGTGAATACTCTTGATATGAGAAAGTAGAAAATAAGGAGATATTGGCTATAGGACACAACACAGCAGATACATGAGGCAATCATTCTAGATATATAAAAGATAGTATTAAAACTAACATTTTAAAAATCATATTGTTTTTAGTAGTTTTTTAAAAGTGGATTTTATTTGCTTTTGTCACAAAAATATAAGTATGTGAGATGATATATCTAACTAAACATTTCAATATAGCAAACTTAGTATTTTCTGTATATATCTCACAGAATCACATTGTGAAGTTTCAAATATATGCAGTAAAATTAACATTTAAAATACAAATAGCCCTGCACTTTGATAGTAAGAATGAAATATTTTTAATATACTTTATAAAGATATTTTCATTCAATAGTTTAATCTGTCATTTTCTTGGATATGATCATAGATTATGTTTTCTTGATAATATATTTAGCTCAAGGAAGAGGAAATTATTTCTCGAGATGATTGGATTAAGAAAAGTATATAGATGAAGCATTATATA
>NW_021604563.1:6456077-6510968 GCF_004785775.1 Grammomys surdaster
CAGAAATCAGCTTCTTAAAATCTGCTTGGCATTCAAAATGTATTTAGTGCTCATTTCACAGATAGAAATTCAGGAGTGAAATGTCCATTTCCAAGTCCATTTCATAAATATATTTGCACAGAATGATTCTGTTTTGAGAAAAATTAAAAAAAAATAGAACAGTGACAGACTTCATTTTCATTCTTGGTACCCAGTAGATATGCCAAATGTAATAAAACAGTTTTAAAAGCTAATAATTCAGGCATGACATAAGAGTTTGTAGAGCAGAAATTGGTGCTACGTATTGAATATTATTTATCTTGATTTCTAATAGAGAGCTGGTATATGTTACTGATGTGTTTGTCACTAAAATACCATAGAAATGCAGATTAATATAGCTATCCTTTCTTAGACTATATTTAATATTATCAAGTAGAGTATTGATAGGTTTAATAACTCTTTAACAGGGGAGATAGTGAAAAAACAGCAAAGGAATCAAATGTTATTAAATAATAGAAAGTAATCGTCATTTATTTTTTAAAATATAGAGCCATAAACTTACCTACTTGTTAACATAAAAAAATAAATAATAATAGTAAATTAAGTGTTTAAGTTACCTTCTAGGTCCAGCTTGTATTGGCTGTGACTGGCAAAAAAAAAAAAAAAAAGAAAAAAAAGAAAAAAAGAAAACAGCACACATTTCCCCTAGACTGTTCCAAATTATTCAATGGTATTGGGCTTGGATCCAACAGAAACTATAATCTATCATTTGAAGTTGAAGCCAGCGTGGTCTGGAAACATATTCACATCACAGCTTAGTATCCAAATATATGAATGTGCTGGAAACAGAGTATAGCCTTAGCTAAACATTTATTGCCTTATGGTTGCAAATATATGTGGTAATGCCAGTAATCTTTCTACTTTTCTTGCATTTGCACTGTATTTATTTAGAAACCTTCTTTTATAATATTATATTTTTATTTCTAAGTATGCATACATATGTTTCTATGTATGGGTATGCGTGTCTTAAGAGTTATTGCTGTTACAAATCACCATGACCAAAAGCACATTGGGAAAAAATAGTATTTATTTAGCTTCTACTTTCACATCACTGTTCATAATGAGAGGAAGTCAGATCAGGACTCAAACGGGGCAGGAATCTGGAGGCAAAAACTGGTGCAGAGATCATGGAAAGGTGCAGTTTACTGGATTGCTTCCCATGGATTACCCTGCCTGCTTTCTTGAAAAATCTAACACCACCAGACCAAGGGTGGCACTGTTGGGTTCAGGGTAGACGCTGAGAAAACTCACTTTAGATGATGCAGCTTAAAAATAAAAGCTTTATTTTCTAAGTGCTCAGGGAGGAGCCAATTTCAGAATCTGAGTTGTATCACTGAATGGAGATTGTAGAACACTTTCAAAGGATGAAAACAAAACGAAAGGGGTGTCGGGTGGGCTGCAGTGTTATCCAAATTGTATTTTGACATAACAGGTTAAGCAAATGAGTACTCATTGGAGACTATGCCATATTCTGGACACCTGACTTCAAGGTCCTTAAATTCTTGTCCTAGATATTATTAGGTCTGGAGATCAGAGTGATAATGGAACAACGGAGTTGGTCAGTTGCATGTAGTTAATTAGAGCAGAACAGGCGATTGGTTGTACATATTTACAACTTATAGACTTTGATTTATAAAACGACAGTTTCTATATCCTTTACCACTTAATAAAATAGTAAGAAAACATTTGGAGAAGTAGTATAGGTGTTTGTTCCTAGACCTGTGAACATGAACTTGTTTAACCATGCCAGCAAGAGGCAGAAGTTATTCTTGAGATGGCTGGACTCAGACAACTGTCTCAATGCAAGTTGTCCCTGAGATGTCTAGCTTCCCTAGGGCATGGAACCTTGAATTTATTTTCTCCCTATTTTTAAATGGAGTCTCAAAAACACTGTAGTACTTAGAAGTTTCTTTTACTTGCTCCAACAGTACCATTCACAATGGACTTGGCCCTCACCCAATCACTAATTAAGAAAATGTCCTACAGGCTTTGACACAACCCAATCGTATGGAAGCATTTTCTCATCTGCGGTTCCTTTTCTTCAATGACTGTAGTTTGTGCCCAGTTGACATAAATTCAGACAGCAAGTCTACAAGTGAGTCAAGATGCCTCTGGAAAGCAGAGGTATCTGATACCCTGGAGCTGAAATTACAGTAGTTTGTAAGCCAGCTGACATAAAATCCTAACTGACTGTGAACCTAACTGGTCCTTTGTCTTAGTAGTGTGCACATTTAAATGTTAAACCAGACTCTCTCTAACCAAATTTGAATTACTTCTATCCTGAAAGAACATTCACTATTTTCATGTAGTATTTCATTTTCACCCACAACCTGATTTAAAATAATTATTAAATCTTAGAACTTGCTTTGTGGTGGGAGGGGAGGCTTTATATTTTATTAAGATTTATTTTTCAAAAGAAATGTAGGAAGTATTGATTGGTCTCATTTAATGACTGATGGATAGAGTATCTAATTTGATTCCTATAGGAAAGTAATTTTTGCTTTAATTTAAATATCCATTTGAAGATAGAGTAACAAACTAGTTGTTATACATGAAAGGTGATTAGTCATCTTGCAAAGACACATTCCATTCTCATTGTAGCAAATTTACACTTATTTTTTTCCAAGTAACATAGCAAAATTTTGACTTCTTTGCATTAATCAAATATAGGAAATAATTGACAAGCTACCTTCTGTGATTATGTAAATTCTTCATGTAGAAATAGATAAATAAGCAACACATTGCATACTTTCATATGATATCATTTAAAAAATAAAGTTACACATGTAAAACTGATGTGAAAACAGCCCTGAATATTTAATTTTTACAAATTGCTGAGTTTGAATATAAGTATATAGCCATTACAATATCAGAAAAAACATGCTAATAAATATATGTGTCACCTCATAGTGTCATTGTTTAAACTATGAGCATTAAGTCATTCAGGTTTTTATATCATACTTAACATATACAATTCAAAACATATACCTGTGTAATGCCTATCCCTCATATCTTCTACCAAGTCCTCTGATGACTAATATTATATTTGTTGTTTCTTTGATTTTGACTATTTGAGGTGATTCATAAAAATGGAGTTATGAAACAGTTTTTCTTCTGTGACTGGTATATTTTTCTTAGCATGCTAACTCAATGTCTATCTTTACTGCTACCTTATTGCTGAATATGTCAGGAGTTGGTTTTTTATAAAGTTGACTATTATTTTGTTGCTTACATATACCACTCTTTTTATTCATTAACAGCAATAACATGTACTTTAAATAATACTAATGTATTTTATTTCCATATTTTTCCTTAAGATTCTGACTACATATAAATATTCAATGTTTTCTCTAGCTCTGTAAAATATGTTTTAATTTTGAAAGATTAGTACTGACTTTCTAGAACTATCTAGTACATGAACTTATAGAACTTATAGAAGTTCTTACTGTTTATTTTTATCTTTGATTCCTTCCACCAAGCCATGGTTTGTAGATAAGTATACAAATGTTTACTTTCTTTGTGTAAGTTTGCTTCTAAATATTTTGTTATTCTTAATGCTGTTATAAATGGTATCATTTTACTTATATAACTATGAACAAATTCATTGTTAGTGCATGCAAGTTCAATGCTGGTTTTAAATGTTGACTTTGTATATTGAAACTTTGCTGAATTCATTTATTAGTTCTACCAAGTTTATTTTATATTTAATATATACCACATATAAAACCATACCAGCTGAAAGCAGAGAGATCATTTTACTTCTCTAATTTATATATAAATGGGCCTCCATATCAGAATCTGGTAGCTAAATGTAAGCACACACACATACACATAAACACACACAGACACACACACACACACACACACAGAGAGAGAAAGAGAGAGAGAGAGACAGAGAGAGAGAGAGAGAGAGAGAAAGAATGTGGTGAAAAAAGAGCTCATATACACTATTAGAAAGTGAACTCATACACTAATTGTGTAAAAAACAAGAGATTTCTCAAATATTAATAGATCTTTTACTTATGGCCAATTAATACATTAATTTGAAATAATTAAAATTTGTGTGTTAAAAAGATATCTTATTACTATGCTGATTGCACCATTTTTAAAATAATATGAATGGTACAGTTACAAAGGGAATGAAATATATCAACAGATAGAAAAGAAACTGAGAGCTGTACAAGATGTGAATATGATTTTGTTTTAACAAAGAAAAAATTCTTGCAGTTTGTAACACGGATGAACTTGTAGGACATTCAACTAAATGAAATAAGCCAGAAGCAAAGAAAGGCTAAGCATTCTTGTTCTAAAAAACAAGATCTAAAACAAATTTAAAATACCTTTATTATTCACATTATGTTAAAATTGGAAATGTTTTCACCTGAAATCATATAACAACACATAATCAAAATTAATGTACATTAAAACATTGTTTAAATTAACTTTAGACTGTGTGAATAAGGTTTTATATATGATGCTTATATAAAAATTGTATTTTAACTAATATTTAATCATTGAATACATGTATTTTCATATATTTAAAAATCCAAAGAGTCACTAATTGAAGACAATTCTGTTCAAAAATATTTTCAGAAATACATTCAACCTGTGCTCTATGACTTAACTTCTTTATTCAATCTTTTAAGAAGGTCAAATTCAGAAAAAAATGGAATAGAATTATGATGATGAGAGGTTGGATTTGAGTAGAATAAATGGACAAGTGTTGATCACTGATAAAATCTTATAGGACTGAAAATATGGCTCAGGATTTAAAAGCATTTGCTGCTCTTCCAAAGATTCCTGGTTCAGTTGGCAGAACCCTTATAGTTGATTGATCACTGCTGCCTGTGTGTCCAGTTCCAGGGGAACTGCTGCCCTCTTCCAATATCTACATCATGCATACGCATGGTACAGAAATATACATTCAGGCAAAATATCTGTATACATAAAATATTAATTAATTTTAAGGGGAGAGACCAAATATTTTGGGTTCAGACTCCATCTTGTTCAGGTTCAGACTCCATCAGGATCAGAACCTGACCTAACGTTGAACTCAAGTAAAATAACAGGCCAGTACCTCGCACAAGTTTCCAGGCTATTCCGCAACAAAACTTGCTTCTTGCACAAGTTTCCAGGTTATTCCCCAACAAATTTGCAACCCTGGATTGCAAGACTGTTCCTCACACTTCAGTTCCAACCAATCACTAATCAGGAGGAAAATAGAAGTTATATTTATGGCTTGGCTCCAAGCACCAGCGAATTATATGGAAGGATATAACTGTTCCCCAATCAGATGTGTTCCAGAATAGATACTTCCTTCTTGGTGCTATAAAAGTTTGCCTAAAACTAGGCTCCCAGGCCTCCACCTTTCTGCTGTGTCAGGGTTGGCAGGGAGCCCAAGCTCGGGCTTGAAGTGACCCTAAAGTAATTGCATCAGAATCTGCTCCTTGGTGGTTTTTGGTGATTCAAGAACAACAAAAGAACCTGTTGCTATACTTTGAGTAAGTTATAGAGACACAGACATTGTATGCTGACAATATTCTACAATACAATAAACATATGATTGTGGAAATCTTTTCACAGCATTATAGAAATATCAAAATATCACGCTATAAACTTTAAATAGCTACAATTTTTCTTAACTATATAAAATAAGGTTGAGAAAGCTGCAATCTTATGACTCAGTATCTTTTTTTCATTTTTTATTGGTTATTTTGTATTTACATTTCAAATGTTAAACCCCCTGCCACAAACCCCCTATCCCCTCTTCCCTCCCCCTGCCTCTATGATGGTACTGCCCCACCTGCCCATCCACTCCTGCTTCAGCACTCTAGCATTTCCCTATCCTGGGTCTTTAAGCCTCCACGAGACCAAGAGACACCACTCCCAATGATGCCAGATAAGGCAGTCCTCTGGTGGTTTAGTCCCTGGGAGCTTTGGCTGGTCTGGTTAGTTGATACTGTTCTTCCTATGGAGCTGCAAACCCCTTCAGCTCCTACAGTCCTTGCCCTAACTTCTCTAGTAGGATTCCCCATGCTCAGTCCAATGGTTGACTGTGTACATTTGCATCTATATTGGTCTGGCTCTGGCAGAGCCTCTCAGTGGACAGCTATACTGGGCTCCTGTCAGTAAACACTTCTTGGCATCAGCAATAGTATCTGGGTTTGGTGTCTGCATATGGGATGGATCCCTAGGTGAGGGAGTCTCTGACTTGTCCTTTCCTCCAGTTTCTGCTCAACTCTTTGTTCCTGCATTTCCTTTTGATAGGAGGAATTCTGGATTGATTTTTTTGAGGTGTGTGGGTGGCCCCATCCCTCAACTGGGGGCCATGCCTATCCACTGGCTATGGTCTCTACAGGTTCTATCTCCTATATTTATTTGTACTAATGCAAAATGAGAAAAATGCAACATTTTAAAACAGCTAATGATTAAACATGTTATGATTTAGTGTCATTATAAAATATGACTCAATAAAAGCACAAAAATAGACAAACTATTAATATTAGGAACTTGAATGGACCATGTTGAATTCAAAAGGTCAGTGTAGAATATAATATGTAGTTTTATTTATATGTTATTATTGAAATGACAAAATTAAAGAAATGTTGACTGATTAATATTTATCATAAAGATGGGGAGGAGTAAATCTGTCATAGTTACAAGATGAGTTTGGCTAATGAAATAAAATTTTTAAAGGAACAAATTTTCAGCAACACAGTGGACTTGCAAAACAGTACTTTTATGAGATGAGAATTTTCTAAATTACTTTAATTTCCTTCTAATGAAGAAACAAGTTTGACAAGTCAGATCTTTAAGTTTCATGTTAAGATGATACATGATAATTGAAAAGAAATTAAATTTATACTTGTCTGATATAGAAAGACTGACAGGCTGGTGTCATAATATGTCACCTCCCATATTTTTCATACAGAAAGCAGTTCATGATAACAAATGAAGATAACTTCAGTACATAAAATGAGTAGTCTCATTTCTTCATACACCCTTGCATCCATGCTGTTATCCGAAGCTCACTGTAAGAGTGAATTTCTTTGTGTTTAGACTGTAGCATTGACCACATTCTAATAAAGAAGAGGGCTTGTTTTGAGACTATACCTTCCATGGTTCCTGTTTTCTGTGGCATTAATATGAGATGTTTTACCAGGTAGATAAAGGGGCCAAAAAGGATGAAATATACATAAAATAGAATAATGCTGTTAATCAAGTACACTACATAGGAAACAAACCTTCCAAAGCAGCCAGATATCAAGAAAAGAATAAGTTCATCACAGCCCAAGCAAGCTAATCAACAACCTGCCTGCATAAGTATGTTTATTATAGATAATTTTGTTCTGTTTTCCTTTACTTTAAGCCACTTATTTTTATAATGATGTATTTAATTGACAGAATAAATCAGAAGACGGTATGGAGACACTAATATTTTAGGAGAAATTGTATAAAATAAAAATTGTTTTAAGAGAAGTTAAAGAAGGAGACTGATGTTCTTCAACTTCTTTCTTGAGAGACTTGAAGTTCTTGTCATACTGTCTTTCATTAGTTTGGTTAGAGTTTCCCCAAGATACTTTATAATTTGTGACTATTGTGAATGGTGTTGTTTCTCTTATTTCTCATCTCATTTATCATATGTACAAATGAAGGATACTGATTTATTTTAGTTAATTTTATATCCAGCCATTTTGATGAAGTTGTTTATCAACTGTAGATGTTCTTTGGTAGAATTTTTGGGGTTGCTTATGCATACTATCAAATTATCTGAATATACTGATATCTTGACTTCTTCTTTGCCAATTTGTATCTCCTTGATATTCTTTTGTTTTCTTATTGCTCTACTTAGAACTTTGAGTACTATATTGAATTGATATGGGGAGAGTGGGCGTCCTTGTCCCTGGTTTTAGTGGTATTGCTTCAAGCTGGAAGCAACCCAGATGTCCCACAACCATCATGGGAGAATGGATACATAAATATGGTTCATTTATACAATGGAATACTACTCAGGTATTAAGAATGAGGTCATCATGAGTTTTGCAGCCAAATGGATGGAACTAGAAGTGAGATAACTCAAAAACTAAAGGATGTGCATGGTATGTATTCACTAATAAGTATATATTAGTCAAAAATGTACACAATACCCAGGATACAATCCACAGAACTCAAGAAGGTTAACAAGCAGAAGGGCCCAAGTGAGGATATCTTAATCCCACTTGGGAGGGAGAAGAAAGCAATTACAGTGGGGGAAAGGGAGGGAGGGATTTGAGTGGGAGAGGAGACACGGACAAGAAAAGGGGAACATGGTCAAATATTAGGGGGGAAGAGGAGTAAAGTCCTAAGGATCAGCAAAAAGAATAAAAACAGGCAGCCTCTGAGGTAAGAGATGGATTGGGGGAGCTCTAGACTGTACCAGAGACTCAGGAGGTGAAAGACTCTCAGGACCGAAATGGAGGGACTTTAGATGAAATGTCCAACAGTGGAGAGAGGGAACTTGCAGAGTCCACCTCCAGTAGAGAAGCAGGGCATCATGTGGAGGGATAGGGTTGCTATCACACAGTCAAAAACTCTGGCTCAGAATTGTTTCTCTCTAATAGAACTTCAGGGACAAAACTGGAGAAGAGATTGAGGGAAAGGAGGTCCAGTGACAGGCCCAAATTGGGATCCATCTCAAGGGGAGGCTCCAAGGTCTGACACTATTGCTGATGCCATTTTGTTCTTACAGAAAGGAACCTAGCATGGCTGCCCTCTGAGAGGCTCAACAAGCAACTGAAAGAGTCAGATGCAGATGCTTACATCCAACCAATGGACAGAAGCTCGGGATATCTGTGGTTGAATTAGGGAAAAGCTCAAAGAAGCTGGGGAGGGATGCAACCCAATATGAAGACAAGCTGTCTCAACAAACCTGGACACCCAAGATCTCTCAGACACTGTGCTACCAAGGAGCATAAGACTGCCTGGTCTGGCCTCACTGAAAAAAGATGCACCTAAACCTCAGGGAACGTGAGGCCCCAGGGAGTGGGGACAACCTCTTGGAGACAGGGGAGGAGGAATAGGTTGAGGAACAGGAGGGCAGATTGGGAGGGGGATAAAGGCTGGACTGTAATCTTAACATTTTAAAATTAAAAATAAGAAAAAAGTGAGACTGGTTCACATTTTTTTTTCTGTGTCCCACATAACATAAATTCTAACAAATTCCAAGTTTATAAACAAGCGCTACAGATGTCTGTCTATGTTGTCCGAAGGAATCCATATTCCTCTGGGGAACCACTCTTGTTTTACTGGATAAGATGAACTTGAAGTGACTAGATAACATGCTATAATAGCCATAGAATTCTACATGTTTCTTTAGCTGAATAGACAAATGATATGAGCCTAGATAGCAGAGAACAATAATGATAATCAAAAGATTAAAGTCTGCAATGTCTTGTTTTGTTCTCTACCTTTTATGGTCTCTTAGTGTTACATCTAATACAAATAGAAAATTTCCAGCCAAAGCATGCATGTGGAGCCATGTTATTTAAGTACAATTATTCTCATGTACTACTTACTAGAAAGGTATAAAGCACCAGCCTTTGTTGAGTGTTTATCAAATACTGAGCAGCATTATGATGTTTTTATATGCAAAATGTTATTTAATTTTTATTGGAGAACATATTAAGCAGAAATTATTGTCTAGATATAGACATGATGAAACTGAGAGTAAGTACAGTAAATAACATATGAACCCTTTATCTAGAACATTTGCTCTAATTTATATAGTATCCTGCAATTTTACAGAGGTATTTATGGAAGCAGTGAAGACTATTTGAAAAATAAGACATTTCATATGACACAAAGTAAGATTAAATTTATTTTTAATCTATACTGATAGGCAAATAATAAAGCTTTAAAAATGATAATGCTCAAAATAGAGAGAAAAATAACTAAACTACAGTTCATGCAGCTGGATACTCTGAAAGAATTAACAAGGATAGTATGTTTTTGTTTAATTAATTAAAATGTGTTAATACATGCCTTTCCTTTTAAATACTTATCTTTTAAAGAAAATCAGACATTATAACTGTGTATATAATATTGCTTTACTATGTGTGTGTACATCTGAATATAGAAATAAAATATTTTGCCAGGAGGTGGGTGACACATACTTTTAATCTTGGAAAGCAGAAGTTGACAGACCTTTATGGGTTTTAGGCAAGTTGTTTCTACAGAGCTAGTTTCACCATGCCCAGGGTTACACAGAGAAATCCTGTTTGAAAAACCAAAAAGAAAGAAAGAAAAAATAAAGAAAGAAAGGAAGGAAGGGAGGAATGAAAGAAGGAAGGAAGGAAAAAAGGAAGGAAGCAAGGGAGGAAGGAAGAAAGAAAGAAAGAAAGAAAGAAAGAAAGAAAGAAAGAAAGAAAGAAAGAAATTACAGTATTATGTAATACCCAAAATGTGCTTATGCTATAATGGTGGTATTATAACAATGAACATAGTTAAATGTATATTTAAGTATTTTTTTTAATCTTTGCCAAATATGCACTGCTTTAAAAATATAGGAAATTAATTTCACACAAAGGAAAACAGCTAAAATGAGACAATACCTAAAGGTACAACAGAAAAAATGATAGTACCTCAGGGATATTTGCAACATCAAGAGCCTATGATTTATTCATTAATATCTTGCATACCAGAGGCCAAAATATAAACAGTGAAGTGCTTGTGAAATCTATATAAATGAACTTAACTTTTACTTGAGCATTGTGCATATATAGTAACACCTTTTAAAGACAAGTTATTCAGTTGACTTGGAATTACTCTTTGTAGGGATGAGGACAATGAAAATTAACAATAAATGTTGGGGGTAGAGTGCAAAGATAAACAAATTTTTTTCTTAGAAATATGATTAATTATCATTAACAAGTGATTTTTAAAAACTAACCATATGTGTGTTTTTTCTTCCTTTGGAAAAATAAACCATTGATGTTAACATAATTAACTTTATTATAGTCTCATAACCATTAGTCATAAAAGATATATTCTCTAGTACTGAACTCTTCCTGCTGATTATTTACTGTTCTTCATACCATAATTAACACTGTAGTTACTCTATAGCCTTTGTTGCCTGGATATTATATGCATGAAGATTAAAACAAGACCTTGCACACAATCATCTTATAGTCATGTTTGTGTTTGTTTGATTTGGTGTATTTTTTCTGATTTCGTCATTTGTGTGATCATCAGTAAAATAATGTGACTACTTTAAAGCTCATTTTAGGATGAGCAAATCTTTGCTTAGAATTTTTCCTTAATCCTTGAGACTGACACAATTAGTGAATATTTAAGTTCAAAATACTAGAAAGCTTCTAAGTTAGTATGTATATAACTTTTATTTAATATTTGTTCAATTTTACACTATTTTCCTTTTATTTACATATGAATATTTTTCATTATTTGTATTAGAAAATCAGTTGGAGTTTCAATTGTATCCAAACTCATAATTGCATTGTCCATTGAATTAAGACAGCTTTTGACTGAGTTGGGTTCATGTTAAGGTATTATGTCTTTGAATAAAAGTTCTTAAAAACATTATGTCAGTATTATTAGGACTTGACCAAATGCACATAAAGATATTATATTGATGATGAGTATTAAAATATAAGTGCCAAAGAACTATCCTTTGCTTCAGACTAGTTACTACTGGGTACCCAAAAGCCTTGTCAGTTTTTTTCATAATACAGATACTATATAATAGGATGGGACAGTAATTTTAACAAGTATGGATAATGAAATCATGATGCTGTATTTTACATGGACTGTCAATGAACTGGACAAAAACATGAAACTGACTATTAATTTTTATTATACAAATAGTTCACTAAAGTGACCATATCCCTACCTCTGTTTCTTATTTTAATACCAACAATTTCCCTGAAGGAAAATGCATACCCACCATTCACTGTTCAGAGCATTTAAAATTCCAGAGGGCCCTGTTAAATTCCACTTTATGTTGGCATAAGTATATGCAATTGTGTCAGTAATTTACATTTACGGAGAACTGAAGTACTCATTACTTTTTCATCTTTCTTTTTTCTTCTTCTGCCCTTGAATGAATAAAGCTGCTTAAGCCGCTTAGTCAGTATTGGAAATTAAATAAAATAGGACTTTTCTCATTTATTTTCATATTGTACATTAAAGACTCGATTTGAAACTAAAATTATGGTATATAATATGCATCTTATAGCCTTTTAGAGATACAGCTTTTAATGGCTGGAAGGTGGCTTAAAGAAAATATAATTTCTATATATTCTTAAATATCTTAAAACATGCAGTATGGAAATTTTAATGATGATACATAGGAAAGAGAAGCCATCAAGAGCTATAAATGAAATGAAGAGGAAAAAGATTCAAGAGATGATTAGATTTTTATTACACTGGGCTAATTAGCAAAGTTACAGTTCTGAGATGAAATTTTGCAATTATATGGACTTATTTTTCCAATTGTCAAGACTGTCCTTAATGCCCAGTGACAAGGACAATGATAGGAATCTTTACACATCTGTGCAGAGAGACCACATTTTGAAAAGTATATCTTGAGACCATTATTCAAGAAAATCTTTCTAATTGTACCCAATATTTTGACAGAATAACATCAGAACATGGTCTCAACTATTTAGAAGTTAACATTGTCACCTATGGTAGGAAGTTTCTGTTGAATGGCTTAGGGTTTTTTCATAGATGGAGAAAATGTTAATTGTACTTTTTTGCTAAACTTGGCAAATTAATTCCTCATGTTTATTTCCTTCATCATCTGAAACAATTCTATAATGACAGGCAGCAGAATCAGAGATTTGCTTGATTATATCTTCACTGCACACAGGAAGTAGTGGGAGTGAGCAGGAAGGAGGATGAGGATAGGAAACATCATAGTCCACCTACAGCTACAAACTTCCTCCCACAAAACTCTATGTGATTAAAGTTCCTTAACCTTTCTAAACAGCACCAACCATCAACTGGAGAAAACATATTCAAATAATTGAGCATATGGGACACAGTTTTTACTCAATTCACAACTGAAAGATTTAAAAATAGGAATAAAGAAAGATAGAAAGGAAAGAAGAAAGGAAGGAAAAAAGCAAGGAAATGCTCTAGCTCTAACAGAGAATTAAGAATACAATACAACGGTACTTAGGTATATAGCTGAGTGGTAGAGTGTTTGTCTAATGTAATAGAGTTCTGGGTTGCAGGCCTACCAATATTCATTCTCTCTCTCTCTCTCTCTCTCTCTCTCTCTCTCTCTCTCTCTCTCTCTCTCACACACACACACACACACACACACACACACATACACACACACAGTCTTACTTGAGACAAAGGGACAAGAACTAAAATTATTAGTGTGAAAATCTGAGTCACATATATAATATCATAGTAGAATATACGTAAATATTTTTAAAACAACAACTCAATTAAGAAAATGAGGAATAAACACTATATGTAAAAACAATGCATTCAGATATCAGATACAAATAATTTTACATATGGAAGACTATATAACAAAACAAAATAAGAATCAAGTGTAAGACTTTCACCAAAATTTTATTTTTCTTGTATTATTTCTACAAAAATTTCTCTTTGAGAATAAGAAATGTATACCAGTTATAAAGAATACATGATATTTAAGGTATATATGTATATAATGTATTTAGTGGCATTCCCAAATGATGACTTCACCAAGCCTATAAAAAAAAAAAGAGTAAATAATGAGACAGAAGAAATGAATATATAAGAAGAAGGGCTTTTCCAGGGATAGAAAAATTGTAGCTATTATATTTTTAAACTTTATTTACTATGTGAGCCTTCGTGTGTGTGTGTGTGTGTGTGCACGCGAGCTTGCATGCACGCACGCACACTCATGGCTGCAATGTACAAGCCTCAGTATGAGTTTAGAGCTCAGAGGACAACTTTCAAGAGTTACTATTCTTCTTTCACTATGTTTTCCAGCCAACAAATTCAGGGCACCTGGCTTGGTAGCAAGCTCTATTACCTTTTAAGCCAACTCATGGACCATTTTAAATTTTATAACAAAAATTTATGAAAAGTAGATAACTACAAATCTAGTGGAGCATGTAAAACTAATTATTGATAAATATTGAATAAAATATATACTTGTGTAAATTAAAAAGAAAAAACACATACAATCCTATAATATTTTTCATCAACAATTTCTTTTTATGAAAAATATAATGAAATAATTCCCTAGTTGTTTTAATCAAAATTGTAATATCAGAAACAACATTTTTTAAATTGTCCTTGTTGTCAAATAACCTTAAAATGTTTTTATTTTCACCTCATTTATACAATTATGTATAATAAATGTTAACATGAAATAAATTATGCATATTTGATTCATTAAGAATAAAGAACATAGAATCTTGAATGTGTGAAACTTTAAGTTGAGTTTTCTTGCAGCAAAAGTTTTAGGATTTGTCTTTGTAAATAAGATAATTATTAGAATATAGCTTTGGAGATAAAAAGTCATAATAGTCCATTTTGCCTACACTGGCATTTAATTCACAAAATGGTCAGATATAAACTAAAAAGCAAACAAATTCGCAAAAATTTATAATGCATACATATGATTTTTAAATGTTTCATTTTTATTGGATATTTTATTTATTTACATTTCAAATGTTATTCCCCTTTTTGGGGAGTTTCCCCTCTCCAAACCCCCTATCCCCTCCCACTTTACCCTGCTTCTATGAGGGAGCTCCTGCACCCACTCCCACCTCACTGCTCTTGCATTCTTCTAAAGTGGGACATTGAGCCTTCACCAGACCAAGAGCCTTCCCTCCCATTGATGCTGGATAAGGCCATCCTCTGTTACATGCGCAGGTGGAGACATGGGTCCCTCCATGTGTACTATTTGGTTTGTGGTTTGGCTCCCTGGGAGCCCTGGGGTGTCTGGTTGGTTGATATTGTTGTTCTTCCTATGGGGTTGCAAACCCCTTCAGATCCTGCAATTCTTTCCCTAACTCCTCCTTTGGGGTCTCCATGCTCACTCCAATGGTTGGCTTCAAGCATCCTCATCTGTATTTGTCAGGCTCTGGCAGAGCCTTTCAGCAGACAGCTATATCAGGCTTATATCAGCAAGCACTTCTTGGCATCAGCAATAGTGTTTGCGTTTGGTGTCTGTATATGGGATGGATCCCCAGGTGCAACTACATAGGAAGAGCAACAATATCAACCAACCAGACACCCCCGACACACACACATACACACATCAAGGGCTCCTAGGGACTAAACCACCAATCAAAGAGTACACATGGGAACCTCATAGAAGCAGTGGGAGGGTGGATGGGATAGAAGGGTTCCAGAGGGTTATCTGGGAAAGGGGAGAACATTTGAAATGTAAATAAATAAAATAGCCAATAAAAAATGCTGGGAGCCTCCCGGCTCAGAGAGGGTAATGGTGTTGGCAAAGAATAGGACTCTGGTGATGGCATTAAAATCTGAGGGTCTCAGGGCTTTCTAGCTCTCTAACTGTACTGAAATACTGATAACTTTAAAAACATCCTAAAAACTTCTTTCTCTTTCTGAGGGTAAAAAACTACTGGCTTAGGATATTGACACCTGTAGCCTAACAGCAGAGGATTAAATAATGTGGCCTTTGTACTATCTCAGCAGGAACTTTTCAACCTGCTAGTCAGAAGTAACAGGAAGAAAAAGGGACACTTAGTGAAAAGTGGTTATAGCTTTTATTACTAAGTTGTAAAAAATTTCCTATGAAAGCTATCTAAGGGGAAAAGCAGAAGTATCCTAAGTGGGTAAGGGAGATGGGAAGAATTCTTCTAAGGGAAAACAATTCTTCTGGACTGAATCCATTCCTCAGTTGAAGGACATCTGGGTTCTTTCCAGCTCCTGGCTATTATAAATAAGGCTGCTATGAACATAGTTGAGCATATGTCCTTATTATATGTTCGAGCATATTCTGGGTATATGCCTAGGAGTGGTATAGCTGGATCCTCAGGTAATGCTATGTCCAATTTTCTGAGGAACCGCCAGACTGATTTCCAAAGTGGTTGCACCATCTTGCAGTCCCACCAACAATGGAGGAGTGTTCCTCTTTCTCCACACCCTCGCCAGCATCTACTATCACCTGAGTTTTTAATCTTAGCCATTCTGACTGGTGTGAGATGGAATCTCAGGGTTGTTTTGATTTGCATTTCCCTGACAATTAAGGATGCTGAACATTTCTTTAGATGCTTCTCGGCCATTCAAGTTGCTTCCGTTGAAAATTCTTTGTTAAGCTCTATACCCCATTTTTAATAGGGTAATTTGGTTGTCTGGAGTCTAATTTCTTGAGTTCTTTGTATATATTGGATATTAGCCCTCTATCAGATGAAGGATTGGTAAAGATCTTTTCCCAATTTGTTGGTTGTCGTTTTGTCCTATTGACAGTGTCCTTTGCCTTACAGAAACTTTGGAATTTTATGAAGTCCCATTTGTCAATTCTCGATCTTAGAGCATATGCCATTGGAGTTCTGTTCAGGAACTTTTCCCCTGTGCCCAAGTATTCGAGGATTTTCCCCACCTTCTCTTCTATTAGTTTCAGTGTATCTGGTTTTATGTGGAGGTCCTTTATCCACTTAGACTTGAGCTTTGTACAAGGGGATAAGAATGGATCAATTTTCATTCTTCTACATGTTGTCTTCCAGTTGAATCAGCACCATTTGTTGAAAATGCTGTCCTTTTTCCACTGGACAGTTTTAGCTCCTTTGTCAAAGATCAAGTGACCATAAGTGTGTGGGTTCATTTCTGGGTCTTCAATTCTATTCCATTGATCTTCCTGCCTGTCTCTGTACCAATACCAGGTAGTTTTTATCACTATTGCTCTGTAGTACAGCTTGAGGTCAGGGATGGTGATTCCTCCAGAAGTTCTTTTATTGTTGAGAATAGTTTTCGCTATCCTGGGTTTTTTGTTATTCCATATGAATTTGAGAATTTCCTTTTCTAACTCTGTGAAGAATTGAGTTGGGATTTTAATGGGGATTGCATTGAATCTGTAGATTGCTTTTGGCAAGATGGCCATTTTTATTATATTAATCCTGCCAATCCATGAGCATGGGAGATCTTTCCATCTTCTGAGATCTTCTTCAATTTCTTTCTTCAGAGACTTGAAGTTCTTGTCATACAGGTCTTTCACTTGCTTGGTTAGATTCACACCAAGGTATTTTATATTATTTGCAACTATTGTGAAGGGTGTCATTTCCCTAATTTCTTTTTCAGTCTGTTTATCTTTCATGTAGAGGAAGGCTACTGATTTGTTTGAGTTGATTTTATAACCAGTCACTTTGCTGAAGTTGTTTATCAGATTTAGGAGTTCTCTGGTGGAAGTTTGGGGGTCACTTAAGTATACTACCATATCATCTGCAAATAGCGATATTTTGACTTCTTCCTTTCCTATTTGTATCCCTTTGACTTCTTTTTGCTGTCTAATTGCTCTGGCTAAGACTTCCAGTACTATATTGAATAGGTAGGGGGAGAGTGGGCAACCTTGTCTAGTCCCTGATCTTAGTGGGATTGCTTCAAGTTTCTCTCCATTTAGCTTGATGTTGGCTACTGGTTTGCTGTAAATTGCTTTTACTATGTTTAGGTAGGGGCCTTGAATTCCTGATCTTTCCAAGACTTTTATCATGAAGGGATGTTGAATTTTGTCAAATGCTTTCTCAGCATCTAGTGAGATGATCATGTGGTTTTTTTCTTTAAGTTTGTTTATATAGTGGATTACATTGATGGATTTCCGAATATTGAACCATCCCTGCATTCCTGGGATAAAACCTACTTGATCATGATGGATGATTGTTTTGATGTGGTCTTGGATTCGGTTTGCTAGAATTTTATTGAGTATTTTTGCATCGATGTTCATAAGGGAGATTGGTCTGAAGTTCTCTTTCTTTGTCGGGTCCTTGTGGGGTTTGGGTATGAGTGTAATTGTAGCTTCATAGAACGAATTGGGTAGTGTTCCTTCTGTCTCTATTTTGTGGAATAGTTTGAAGAGAATTGGTATTAGGTCTTCGTTGAAGGTCTGATAGAATTCAGCACTAAAACCATCTGGTCCTGGGCTTTTTTTAGTGGGGAGGCTTTTGATGACTGCTGCTATTTCCTGAGGGGTTATGGGACTATTTAGATGGTTTATCTGCTCCTGGTTTAACTTTGGTACCTGGTATCTGTCTAGGAAATTGTCCATTTCATCCAGGTTTTCCAGTTTTGTTGAGTATAGGCCTTTATAGTAAGATCTGATGATTTTTTTAATTTCTTCAGTTTCTGTTGTTATGTCTCCCTTTTCAGTTCTGATTTTATTAATTTGGATACTGTCTCTGTGCCCTCTGGTTAATCTGGCTAACGGTTTATCTATCTTGTTGATTTTCTCAAAGAACCAACTCCTGGTTTTATTGATATTTTGTATTGTTCTTTCTGTTTCTATTTGGTTGATTTCAGCCCTGAGTTTGATTATTTCCTGCCTTCTACTCCTCCTGGGTGTATTTGCTTCTTTTTGTTCTAGAGCTTTTAGTTGTGCAGTCAACTTGTTAGTGTGTGCTCTTTCCAGTTTCTTTTTGTAGGCACTTAGAGCTATGAGCTTTCCTCTTAGCACTGCCTTCATGGAGTCCCACAAGTTTTGGTATGATGTGTCCTCATTTTCATTGAATTCTAAAAAGTCTTTTATTTCTTTCTTTATTTCTTCCTTGACCAAGTCATCATTGAGTAGAGAGTTGTTCAGTTTCCATGTGCACGTGGGTTTTCCATTGGTTTTGTCATTATTAAAGACCAGTCTTAGTCCATGGTGATCTGATAAGATGCAAGGGATTATTTCAATCTTTTTGTATCTGTAGAGGCTTGTTTTGTGACCAATTATATGGTCTATTTTGGAGAAGGTACCATGAGGTGCTGAGAAAAAGGTATATTCTTTTGTTTTAGGATGAAATGTTCTATAGATGTCTGTTAAGACCATTTGGTTCATAGCTTCTGTTAATTTCAAAGTGTCTCTGTTTAGTTTCTGTTTCCATGATCTGTCCATTGCTGACAGTGGGGTGTTGAAATCCCCCACTATTATTGTGTGGGGTGTAATGTGTGTTTTGAGCTTTAGTAAAGTTTCTTTTATGTATGTAGGTGCCCTTGCATTTGGAGCATAGATGTTCAGAATTGAGAGTTCACCTTGGTAGATTTTTCCTTTGATGAGTATGAAGTGTCCTTCCTTATCATTTTTGATTAATTTTGGATGAAAGTTGATTTTATTTGATATTAGAATGGCTACTCCAGCTTGTTTCTTGGGACCATTGGCTTGAAAAATTGTTTTCCACCCTTTTATTCTGAGGTAGTGTCTGTCTTTGTCACTGAGGTGCGTTTCTTGTATGCAGCAAAATTCTGGGTCTTGTTTGTGTATCCAGTCTGATAGTCTGAGTCTTTTTATTGGGGCATTGAGACCATTGATGTTAAGAGATATTAAGGAAAAATGATTGTTGCTTCCTGTTATTTTTGTTATTAGAGGTAAAGTTATGTTTGTATCTTCTTTTGGGGTTGTTGGAAGATTACTTACTTGCTTTTTCTAGGTTGTAGTTTCCCTCCTTGTGTTGGCATTTTCCATCAATTATCCTTTGAAGTGCTGGGTTTGTGGGAAGATATTGTGCAAATTTGGTTTTGTCATGGAATATCTTGGTTTCACCATCTATAGTGATTGAGAGTTTTGCTGGGTATAGTAATCTGGACTGGCAATTGTGTTCTCTTAGGGTCTGTATGATGTCAGTCCAGGCTCTTCTGGCTTTTATAGTCTCTGGTGAGAAGTCTGGTGTAATTCTTATAGGTCTGCCTTTATATGTTACTTGACCTTTTTCCCTTACTGCTTTTAGTATTTTTTCTTTGTTTTGTGCATCTGATGTTTTGATTATTATGTGACGGGAGGTATTTCTTTTCTGGTCTAGTCTATTTGGTGTTCTGTAGGCTTCTTGTATGTTTATGGGCATCTTGTTCTTTAGGTTAGGGAAGTTTTCCTCAATAATTTTGTTGAAGATATTTACTGGCCCTTTAAGTTGAGAATCTTCATTCTCATCTATACCTATTATCCTTAGGTTTGGTCTTCTCATTGTGTCCTGGATTTCCTGGATGTTTTGAGTTAGGAGTTTTTTGCATTTTTCATTTTCTTTGACAACTGTGTCAATATTTTCCACCGTATCTTCTGCATTTGAGATTCTCTCTTCTATCTCTTGTATTCGGTTGGTGATGCTTGCGTCTGTGACTCCTGATCTCTTTCTTAGGTTTTCTATCTCCATGGTTGTCTCCCTTTGAACTTTCTTTATTGTTTCTATTTCTAGTTTCAGATCCTGAATGTTTTTGTTTAATTCCTTCTTTGTGTTTTCTTCCATTTCTTTAAGGGATTTCTGTGATTTCTCTTTAAGGGCTTCTATCTGTTTACTTGTACTCTCCTGTATTTCTTTAAGGGAGTTACTTAATTCCTTCTTATAATCCTCTATCATCATCATGAGAAGTGATTTTAATTCTGAATCCTGTTTTTCAGTTGTGATGGGGTGTTCAGGGCTTGCTATATTGGGAGAACTGGGCACTGATGATGCCAAGAAACTTTGGTTTCCGTTGCTTATGTTCTTGCGCTTGCCTTTCGCCATCTGGTTTACTCTAGTGGTACCTGCCCTCACTGTGTAAAACTGGAGTCTGTATTTCCAGTTATCTTGCTTATTGCAGAGCTCCTCAGAGTCCAGAGGTCTCTGTGGTCTTATGCTCCTAATCTCCTGGGTGGAAGAACTCCTGGGACTCAGGCCACCTCTTGGATCTGGAAATCCTTCTGCTCTGAGTGCAGTGGGTCCTCGATGACTCAGGATTCAGTTTCAGCTGCTCTGAGTGCAGTGGCTCCTGGATGACTCAGGATTCAGTTTCTCAACAGGACAGGAGCAGACCTACTCTGTGTCTGCTCCAGCCCAGAGGACCAGGCAGGGGCCGAAGGGAAGTGGAATTCCGGAGGGGTGGGGTTTGGGTAGCTGCTGTGCCCTGGATGTCCCTGGCTCCCCGATCTATCTCTGGGGCTTAGGGAGTGAGATGGAGTTCTTACCAGCTGCTCTGAGTGCAGTGGCTCCTGGATGACTCAGGATTCAGTTTCTCAACAGGACAGGAGCAGACCGACTCTGTGTCTGCTCCGGCCCAGAGGACCAGGCAGGGTCGGAAGGCTCTAATTTTCTATTGTCACCTTTTCAAAAATATCTCCCTTGTTTCTTCAAATTAACCATGGATTCCTGCAACTCAAAAATATACTCTTCAAATCTCCTTGCCTCTCTATTTAAGTCTCTTTCGTTCTTTGGGCTTAAAGATATCACTAAGCCTCACAGCATTATTATTATTATTATTATTATTATTATTATTATTATTATTAATTACTTTACTGAAATAAGGTTTTGCCTCAATAAAACCTCAACAATCAGTCTGAATGGCCAGAAAATGGCACACTTTCCAAAACTTCTCACTGCTCTTGATACATTCTGCCAACCATCAGGCAAATGGTCAGAAACCTCTATGTTCAGGCTTGCTTTGTCTTTCCTTTTCACCTTCTCTGTTTACCTTGTGCCATATTTGCTAAACGCTAAACCACCTCCTAAGTCTGACCAGACCACAAGGTCCTAGTTTCCTTCTCCATTCCATTTTGATATATTGGGTATGGCTCCTCTGTGGGTGTCTCCTCAACCTGATCCTCCATGGGTGCCACCCAAACCTCACCACAAAACATATCTGCAGACCACTCCACCCCTTTATTATGATTCAGTTTCAGCCTCATTTTCTTCATCATTTTGGATAGCTCACACCTGCTACCATATAGGTAGCCTTTATCCTGTCAGAGAAATGGCAGACCCTAATTGTAGACTCCATAGTACATGCCACTATTTTTTATAGCTGATCTCTCCCAGGTGGAAAAGTGACTCAGTTCTTTCTTGGCAGAATCTTTTAAGTTCATCAAAGAGCTCAAGTGCCTTACTCAAAAATAGTTTAATCTGGAGAGAGCTTTATTTTAGTTTTTTTTTTTTCTCTACGTGAAAGCCAGTGGTAAAGCAAAGTATCTAGACAGCTACCCAAGCCAATGTAAATGAATCCTCCATAATGACACTTTGTATTAGATAGGGATTATGGCAGTTCTCATAGAATACACCCACTGAAATGACCAGGTTGATGTTCAGTACTCTGACAGGGTAGTTTGAAAGAAAATAGTTATTTTTCTCCTTTCTCCAAAAGTCTCCTATAAGTGGCAATATTACTACTACTGCTACTGCTGCTACTGCTGCTGCTGCTGCTACTACTACTACTACTTCTACTACTACTACTACTACTTCTACTACTACTACTACTACTACTACTACTGTTACAGCACACACACACACATATACACACACAAACACATTTTACAAGGGTAGATATTTTCTCGGGATGGGTGGAATCTTTCCCTACTATGGCTAAGACTACGGACATGTTATGTTCCCATCTTATGAGTGCAATTTAATAAATTTTGGTATCCTAGATTGTTACAATTGGACAATAGCCCAGCATCTACTTTCAAAGTTACTCAGTTAGTTTAAAAGACTTAAGGTGTACAGTGGCACCTTCACATTTCCTATAACCTTCACTCCCCAGAAAAGGTAGAAAGGACTTATTGAGACTCATTTATCAAAATTGTCTTCTGTACTTAATTTTTTTTGACTCAACCCCTACCTCTTGTCCTCACTTAAATTTTGGACATTCCCCAACCCCTCTCCTTAATCAGCTCATTTCAGTTAATATAGTACACTTCTTTTTTTCCAGGAAATCTGTTTCCTCTGAAACCAACCCCCTTTTAAGGCAACTTACTTTCTCACTCTCTAAAGATACTCTCTGATCATGTCCTCTCGTAGCCACCCCCCCATAATCTTATCAACAAACTATTTTACCAGAAAACTGAATTTATCAAAAGACCTCTCACCCATAAGCTCTCAATGTATGCTGGATCTGTCCTCATCTAATTATACTTACCATACAAACAGTAATTAAGCTTTAAGAAGATGGGACTTGGATCCATTAATCATAGCAAAAAACAAAAACCAAACCAAACCAAAACAAAACAAAAAGGCTCTGGATCCCTGGCAGATAAGTATTCGTGTCAGTCAATGAGCCTATTAAAACTTAAATTCTCTTGCTTGCCTTCCATTCCAAGAATATTTGATACGGATTTTTGTCTTTCATTCTGGTCACCCAAACTTCTCATCAGGGCAAAAACACTAATACCCTCTTACGAGGAAGTTGTCCAAATTAGAGAAGTAAGTACCATCCCTCTAAGCCAGGATGGGGCATATAACCTCAATAATTCTACTGTGGGCCTGTGGGTCACCTTTACTGTCAAAGACCCTGGGATGAAAACTGAGCCCACATGATTGTGGAATGTACCTACTTCTATATGGCAGGGTTTAGCCCATCACCCAGAGGCAGGTATGTGGTAATTTTTAGGTGTCTTGAGCAAACACTAGCCAGCCTATATAAACTGTATAGATGAGGTTATTAGACCATCTGAATTCACCCTGCAGTCAAAGATGCATGAGCTCTCCCTTAAGACTATCCCAAATGACCCTGCATCTTCCCCATACATATAGAAGTAACAGTGAGTTTCTTAATACAACTCATCCTGTGTTTCCTTTGTGCTTTCCTGCAATGATTACTCTTGGCACCTATACATCTCAGTTACCCACATAATCCTAACTAAACTCGACATACTGTTTCTTCCCCCCATCAACACTGATGCCACTCTAATCTTTTGAGACAGGTGGCAACTATCTAAGATTTTACCAGTTGTTCCCAATCTTGCCTTCTATCAGTCTGTACTAATATCTCATTTTTGAGAACCTTACTATCCCCAGAAAGAATCCTCTTCTGGAAGTACTCCAAGCTCTACCAGTGTATAGACAAATATACTCATGGCTCCCTTTTCCCCACTCTGTTACTTTCCCAGTCTAAGTGGACCTACAATTCTGAATGGCCTTTCACCTGCTGACCTGTTCAAAGGGAGGCACATATTTCATCCTCAGTGAAGAATATTGGTACTATGTGAACTAGGCAGACCAAGTGAAAGAAAGGATTACAAACTTACATGAACTGACTTACATACTACAGCCCCTAGAAGATGACTCTGACGTGAAATTCTTAGTTGTTACTTTCTGAACCCCTAGCATTAATTCCTCCTCAGCTCACTGGTCTCTATCTTTCTCATAGTAATGGTTGATCCTTGTCTCTTCAGGTTCCTTTAGGAGAGAATTAATGAAATAATCCAACAGTCAATAAACCAGAAGCTTCTCACAGACTGTCTTCAGTTCTACTATCAGCTGCTAACTTGAACCATTATTTTAGATCAGTATTCCTGAACCCCCTCTTCTCAATCCCAACTCAGCAGTAAGTATCCTGAGGACTATCATCACCCTTCTCATTAACAAAAGTTTGGAAAGTTACTTTCAAATGGGGACTCCAAAAATAGCAGTGATATTGATAAAGTCCTAAATTGAAGGACTCTAAATGAGTAAACAAAACTGTTATCATTTAAGCTGCAGCCTAAATTCAGCATTCCTCAGGAAACTCATCAGAAGAGTTTTGTTTACCAGGAATTTCACTTAATACATCTCTCAAACTCAACTATCTCAGGCAAAGGCATCTAGTTTCTGATCAATCAAAACATCATGTGTCAGCACAAAATCCTCTACTCTTCTGAATAGCATATAAAATTCAATTTCTGTTCCATTATTTTGATTATCTCTACCCCTGAAGTGATAGCCTTTGCAGTTTCATCTCCATTAAGTCTTTCCTTCTATGTATGGAATATTCTAGTTTGTTTCCTTGTTTCTTCTATTATACTCCTGAGGCCGTTCCATGAACATCATACACACCTACATCTACACATACACATGTATCACACACACAAATAAATAAATTCTGTAAAGGAAAGAAGATATACATGATCTTTAATACTAAAATCAGTTAACTGTAACAGAGAATAATAGAAGAATACTCTGTCTATAAACAAAAGTTCATGACCAGACTCTTCGGCAAGACTAACAGTAAAGACCTTTCTTTCTAGATTCAGTTGGTAAAGGATAGATGAGAAAAACACATTTCAATTTAACAGCAATATGGGGCTCTGAGGAACTTAGAAGAATCGTGGAAGCATTATGTTAGCAGAGTAATAAAGTATATCTTGATGTCTGACTCTAAACTGGCTAATAAATAATTTAAAATGGTCATCTTAATGAAGGTTTATGAGGCACAGAAGAATAGAACAGAAAGAGAAGTAATCAGTATCAGAAAAATGATGAATGACCAAAATGAGAGTTTTAACCCAGAAACAGAAAACAAATAGAAATACTGAATTAGAAACAGTAAATTTGTAAATTCAGAATTTCAACAGATTGGTTCAATAGAAGACTAAGCAAAAGTGAGGAGGAATCAGTAATTTGGAGACAGACAATCTATAGTTATTCATAGTTACAATAAGAAACAAAAAAGTAGACAAGAATGCTTATGGGACATATGAAAAAAAATGACACCACCTCACAACTAAACATATGGATTTTGTGGTCCTCGAATAAACAGAGATGGAGAATCTGATAGAAGGTGAGAAGAGCATAGCAAGTGAAATGTGGAGGGCTGGACAATTAGGATTTCCATATGAGATCTCTTTCAATTATTGTTCAACATAGTCATATAATCATTTATTATAAAAGAACACTATTATAAAAGTCATGGCAATCTTATCTAGAAATCCTCTCTGGTTAGGATGTTTAGAGAGTAGTCTATATCTGCCATGAAGTCCTTCAACTGTGGCAAGCCTAAAAGATGGCTCTGCTGGAGGTTGCAGGTGATTCTTGGGAGCCTCAGTCAGTGGCTAGCACTGATAGCAGACACATGTGAACTCAACAACTGTACTGGAATCTCAGTGGTCATGGAAGCCAGAGTCAGACACAGGGCCTCTATCAGGAGTAAAGCAGTAACATACTAAGGGCCCTTTCCAAAATTCTGATTTTTGTATTATTTCATTGGGATGCAGCTTTGTACTATTGTGGCTCACATCTGAAGGTTGGTTCACTAACAATATCAATACCAGCTTAGGGTGATTCATTAGCATATCAAAGTCTGTCTTGGGTTCGGCTCCTAATTGGAGCTGCCTTGTGGCTGGTTCATTAATATATCGTAGCTTGCCTTGGGGTTTTGCTCTTTACTGGGTTGCCCATCTTGCAGGCACAATTACATTATTCTAAGTCGCACAAAATGTTTTTTAATACATAAAATAGTTTTACTTACGTTTCTAACAGGAAGCTATTGAACGGAATGATGACAGAATCTTCCTGAATATACCAAACCATTATCTATAGTTAGGGTGTTGAGATAACTACAGATGGATTAAGTAAGATGGATTCACAAACAGCCAGTAAGACTAAACTGGAAGAAACCAAAGACAAAGAGACAAGTATGAAAATAGTGACAAGCAATGATCACTGTTGGCCTCAGAAGCAGATTACAGATTCAAAATCCATCAATGACATCACTCCTAGGCAAGAAGGACCCATTTGTCTGTTGCCATGGCAACCACCATACATTCCTAGGATACACTTCACCTCCCCACCCCTTACCTGTGCGTGGTAGTTTGTTTAATTAGGTTACAGCCCAAATAAGAGGCAGAGACCTCTTACTAACTCCTCGCACCTTCCCCTTCCCCTTCTCCTCCTCTCCTTCCTCCTCCTTCTCTCCCTCTCCCTCCTCCTCCTCCTCCCTCTCCTTGTCTTCTCCTTCTCCTTCTCCTCCTTCTTCTCCTCCTTCTTCTCCTCCTTCTCTCCTCCTCCTCCTCCTCCTCCTCCTCCACCCCCTCCCCCCCCCTCCTCCAGATTGCCCCCTTCTTCCTCTTCTCTTCCCTACTTCTCTCCAATAAACCCTCTTCTTGTGGAGCTATGTTGGCCTAGTGTGATCTGTCTGGATACTAGCCACTTTCTAACACAACAATCAATATAATATTATCAATATATAGAGTTTAACAAGAATGTTGTAGAAGAGTAGTATGATAGATTTAATGGCTGGTAGAAAAAAATGATTAGATTAAATGAGGTGGGATTATTGCTGGCCAAAAGTAATAAGAGTGAAAGGGGACCTGAGTACTATTAGTCATCTGTCTCTTCTTCCTGAATGCGAATGCAATCTGACCTACTGCTGTGAGTGCTTACTACAATGAATTGCCTGCCCTAATGGACTATACCATGGATCTCTGAGCCAAAATGAACATTTTTTTTCTTAATTTGCTTTTATCAGATATCTTAATGCAGTGGCATAATAACTGATACAGAAATCTTATCAAAATTTACATAACAAAAGCAAAAAGAAATTTGTTATATTAAATATACATGTCAGAATAAAATATATGTTGAAAATTGATCATCTAAATTGATAGGTTATTTTTACCCTGGTGAAGTGAGCCAATTCAAGTCAGATTAAAATATCTTAAAGACAAGTTTATTGGGAAACTGCTCTCAGGCAAGTTTACTAGCCTCAAGGACCAAGGCCAGAGTGTCACCATGGGGAGGGAGGCCAGGAAAGCAGAAGGGAAAGCAAGGGCACAGTCAGAGAAAAGTGAAGGAAGAGGAGGAGGAAGAAGGGGAGGAGGAGGCAGAGGAGGAGGGAGAGAGAGAGATGGAGAAAAGAAATAGAGAGAGAAAGAGAAAGAAATGTCTGGATTATATAGGATATAGGAAAGAGTCTCTGGGGGAAGAGCAGGGCTGGAAAGTTAGGGTTGGGAGCAGGGTATGCCAGGTAGGGATTGAGGGATGCTGGGAAAACCTGGAGGCCAGGTTTACTTTGCCATACAAAATATGCACTTCAGTCCTTTGTCCTCAGGTCCAAAACAAAACATAAATTTCCATTCTAGGAAAAAGAGGAACAACATGCTAGTTTTGGTCAATGAAACTAAAAAGAAAAAAAGTCGATAGAGAAAAATCAAGAAATCTGAAGGATATCTTTATGAAATACCAACAAAAACCACTAAATTCTCATCAATCTCACAAATCTGGACGCAAAAAAAATTATTAGTATCAGGGAGAGAAAGATGTTGTGAAGAGGAGTTTTCTGGTTTATTTGGAGACTCAGTTATTTCGTATCATGTTTTGCTGAACCAGAAACATGAGAGGACACTTGATGTCTAGAAAGAATATAAATATAACCCAACAGACAGAGTGCCTCTTGCATTGTTTCACCTTGTACCAAGTTGCTGATCTTCACTTGTGACTTCACAGAGAGTAACTCTCCAAAGAACTTGTCATGATATTTTGGCTGCTTCTTGCTGCTTTAGTGGACTCATGTCAATTCAGTAGGGTCTTGCATTTTCTTTTGGATCCAGCCAAAACTTCTACCCATTTATTTTTGGTGTTTGCCAATTAGACTGGGTTATGCTGCTATTAATTCATGTTTGATGGTTTTTTTTTTTTTTTTGACTGAACGGTTGAAACCCTAACAATGAATACTGGATTTACCCTAAATAACTACTTTTAAACAGGTCCATAATCCCTGTTTCCTGTTAAATTTTCTTTCTCCCTACCTCTGGTATGTGGGCAAGAATGAAGATTGAAGCATTTAAGAACAATAATTAAAGTAGGTTTTGAAAAATCCAAGCCTACGATGTTGTGTTTTCTGTCTATATTACAAGTATAAAAAGGGGACTAGAAAGATTGCTCAAGAGTGCTTCCTGTTCTTATAGAAAATGTAGAATCAGATTTTCCTGGCACCCACATAAGTTGGCTCTTAACCAACTACAACTGCAGTTCCTGATGATCCAATACCCTCTTTTGGTCTCCAAGGGCACTATATACATATGAAGAACATAAAATCACACAGATATACACATATGCATAAATAATTTTTTAAAAATCACAATCAAGAAATACTATGAGGATTTCTATGGCTACATATTTAATGGTTTAGATGAAAATGGAGATATTTACTGAAGCCACATTCTCCTAAGATTTGCTCAAAAAGAAAAATCTAAATAATCAATGTTGATAAAATTATGTGCAATTAACATTCTAGATTATTAATTATTAATATATGTCATATTGGTTCATTGATGAGTAATACAAAATATTTAAAAGTAAAATGATACCAACTCTGCAAATTCAGAGATGATGAAGATATAATATTTCCTATCTGATTGAAAGGTCATCACTATCATAATACTGAGACCATGCAAGGGTCCTATAAGAAGAAAAATTTGTAGCTTAGAGTCTTATGAAAATACAAACATGAAAAACTTCAATGCAATATTTGAACTTTAGTCTATTGATTTTTAAGTATAACACAAGCAGGTGTGGCTTATATTAACTATGTGATGTAAGGGGCCATGATTCTTCAAAGAATAATGCCTGGTCTCAAATAAATGCAAAGAGTGATTTATTCTGAAGAAGTCCAGCATACTGGGGTCTCCCATTCCCGCAATAGAAAGACACCCAAGTGAACCTGCAGGCCTGATTCAAAATACATTAGGAAATTCTAAGGTAAGTGACCACTATGTTAATCTGTTGGGTAGATCCTTTTATTACTGGAGTATTGGGGGCTGGAGACTTGCTGGCAAAGTCTGGAAATGGCTGTTTAACCATTGTTCTTGCCTCAAGCCAGGTGGTGGGGTAGCTTCTGAGGCCTGGACTTGCCTGGACTTGCCCAGTTCTCAGTAACAGAAATTTAGGCCTAGTCAACTTAACTGCCAATTTGAAGCGTGTCATGGAATTGGCCTAGCCTTTTCATTCTCCCCTTTCAGTAATGGACCACCTTGACTCCTTTAGATATTTCTGAGGCCCCATACACTAGCAGCTCCAGTCACTCCTATGTCAAGGAGTGAACCTAGTATCACAATGAAAATGGCCACCATTTTAACCTGACTGTTTGGAAGTATTTACAACCAGGCCATAAATAGATGGAGTAAGCCCTGAGGTACAAACCTAACAAGCATTCTCTGGGGCAGCATGTATCATGCAATAGTAGGTGTTACAGTGTAGTTGCAGAGGTGGGAATAGGCTAGGGGTGCCTTATTTCCAATGCAGAGTCCCTGTCTGGTAACCAACAATTTTGTGGTAAGTTTGAGGCTAGAGCAGTAAAGAACTGGCAGTACAATTGACCTTCTTGCCACCCACTGTGAACATGATGACAAGGTTATTGAATTGCCCCCTGGGGGTACCCAGATAGTAAGTGGGCTATTGACTGGTGTAGCAAAGCTTAAGCAGCAAGCAAGCAGGATCAGGAGCATTGGAGTAGCAGTTTCTGCAGATCAACAGGGTATGGGATAACTTTCCATCATTCTTGCAGCAGTTTTCCTGGAAGTCTCCACCTCTGGGACTTCAACTGCTGGATCTTCTCTACTGGCAGGCTTAATGTGGGAATGATGTATCCATACACTGATCATGTCCACCTTAACATGGTCAGGATTATAGTGTGAAGCCCCTTCCAGCTAGGATACAGAGTCTTGTGGTTATGACTCTTAATACAGACTTTGTCACTTGGTTCAAAGCAATGGGGTTTAGGGAAGAAGCTGAATCATAAACCTGCAGACAGTAGGCTGGAGTTGCATCTGGTCACTATGGAGGGCTTCCAAGGATTTTAAAAACTTATATTGGTTATATTTATATAAGGTATCATACTGGAGGTTAGGTAGAATGAGAGGGGGTCTCCCATATAAGATCTCAAAAATGGGAGAGGACCTAAAGTATAGGGGGTGTTTCTAGCCCTATATAAGGCATAAGGCAGGAAAGACATCTAGTCACCACCTGTTTCAAGGGTTAATTTGATCAGGGTCCTCTCCAGAGTCCAATTCATTCTCTCTATTTTCCCTATACTCTGTAGTTTGTATGCACAATGTAATATGTAATTTCCAACTGGTCCCCAGAACCTGTGCTAGATATTGAGTTACCTGTGAAATGAATGCTGATCCATTGTCAGACTCAAGCAGGGTAGACAAACCATACCTGGGTATGATGTCTATTAGCTTCTTTGCCATTATATTGGCAATCTCCTTCTTTGTAGGGTAGGCTTTTACCCATCATAAAAAGTTATCTATAGCAAATACTTATATCCATATGGTCCTGGTTTTATTTCTGTAAAGTCTATTTCTCAGTTAGCCCCTGGACATCTATCCATGTTTGTGGTTCTTGAAGTGGCTCCTCAATTGGGGCCTGAGGAATTCAGAGCCTGGCAGTTGGCAAAGTCTGAATTATCTGATCAACCAAGTGTCCTAAGTGAAACATTTTGTACCTTGCCCCTCACAGAAATTTTTTACCAGGGGTAAGGCTTAATAAATCTGATGGATGAATTGCTTAGCAACTCCTTAGGTAAGATGATGCAGCCTTCAGAGGTCAGCAATCATCTGTCTCTTCTGTAACCTCCTTGTCATTTCACTTGATGTTTTTTGGTTCAGCAGTATAATTCAAGGATGGCTGGGAGGTCTGGCGTGGCAAAGCTACCAGGATGTTGGCAGTGGCAGATTGGAATGCCTCCCTGATGACTTTATAAGCTAGTCTGTTCCCTCAGGCTATTTCTGATATGTCCATTTCTGATGACCATGGCAATGAATCATAGCTATTTTGAGAGGAAGCCATGATGCTTCCAATAAGCCAAGTATCCCTTCCTTATTGATGGTTTTTCCATCAGCAGTCAAGAATCCCATCTGCTATCACTGTAAATGTTAGCTATGGCTCCTTTTTGCCAGTTTTACAGCCAGGGTTTGAACCTTTAGTTCAGCTTTGTGGGCTGAAATTCCTGGTGGCAAAGCAGTTGCGAAAATAATAGAGTCCAAGTCCATTAGTGCTGCCCTTGCATACTTGATTCCATTCTGGATGAAGCTGCTTCCATTCATGAAGTAGATATGTTCCTGCATCGGGCCAGGGTATGCCCGTCTAGTCTGGTCTGGTGTTCTGGATGTGTCCCAGAACTATAGAGCAATCATGCTGCATGTCTGAGATCAGGTCAGGCAACAGAGTGTTAGGGCAAATGATGGGTTATGCTGGGTGGATCCTTGGTGGTACCCTCAATAGAATGGGGGTTGGTGATAAGTTCTTGCCCCTGGTTATTTTGCCAGCATACTTGACTAGCAGGGCAGAGGCAGCCATGATACAAAGGTAGGCTGTCAACCCTTGGGCCACTGGGCCCAACTTCTTAGATAAATAAGCCACAGGTCTTTTCTATGGACCCAAAGTTGGATGAGCACCCTGTTTGTTACCCCCTTTCTCTGATCCAAACACTGGTGGAAAGGTTTGTGAATATCTGAGAGGGCTAAGGCCAGCAGCTTCAATAAGGCTCTTCCTTGAGTCTTAAATGCCATGTCTATCTCAGGGGTCCATTCTATTTTGTCTTCTTGGCCCTTGGTGGCCTCATATAACTGTTAAGATATTTCAATGAGCCCAATCACTCAAAGTCTACAAAACCTGGCAGATCCCAGAAATTCCCGTACTGGTTTGCTTCTGGACATCTGAGAGCATGCATTGGCTACATCCTGTGAATATGTACCCTAGACAGGTGACCTCAAATTGATAAAGCTGGGCCTTCTTAGCAGACACTCAGAGCCAAGTTGACTTAGCTTCTATAGCACATTGTGTGGCTTCCTGGCATATCTGCAATTCAGGGGCACAAAATACATACTGGAGCACAGTTATTTTGGGGTGGGCCAGCCAGTACTCACCCAAGTCCTTATACAGTGCCTCATTGAAGGCAGTGGATGAGTTCTTAAATCCTTGAGGCAGGTATGACCAAGTCAGCTGTCCCTTGAAGGCTCTCTTCAACTCTTGCCATTAAAAGCAAATAGAGACTGGCTTTTGGGAGCCAGAGGTAGGACTCAAAGCCACTCAGTGTCTGAAGTTTCCAAAGGATGTCAGGGGCAATTTGGTTAACAAAAGCCATGTTCACAACTGACTGGTGCTCTCTGGCTTCTGGGTCAAAAGCAGTGTATGTCCTATACGCTTCAAAAAGACTTTCTAGATGTTCCCTAGGGCTCCCATTTTTCCCTGCATCACCTAGCACACTTTAGATAAATTTGTCTGCTGTCTGGCATTCTCTCAGAGCAACCCCCCCCATCAGAATCTGGCAGTAGACTTGAAGCCTATCTTTAACTTTAGCAGTGTTAAAATCCCACTGGGGCCAAGTCAAAGGAAAGACTGAATCCATATCATCCTGAACTTGAGTAGGGAGCCCATTTGCTTCCATAACCAACTTCTGGGTAGCTCCTGTAAGACCCCAACCATTGGTCAGTGGTACTTACTTTGAGATGCTCCAGTGTGGCACTGAGATGCAGATCCATGCAAAAACAAGAGGTTTATTTTCCAGCATGTTGGGGTCAACCTTCAATTAGTCCCTCAAGGCAGTGACTAGAAGGCAACCCTGAATGTGTATTACAAGTAGTATTTGTACTGTTTAGGGGCACAGGTTACATCAGCAAGGTTACAGTTCAAACTTACTGGGTAAGCATATTGGTAGCAAGTATGACACACATTTGAACTCTATTTGGGACTTTCCAGAGCATCAGGTGACTATAGTCAGTACATTCTGAGAATTTTTTTTTATTCAAGAATGTTCCTGTGGGTAGAGAATAGAACTTGGCTTAGCCTTGACCCCAGGCAGGAAGAGGAAGCTGTAAGGAGGGTGTGCGACTGGAAAAGTACTGTAGGGTCCCTCATTCTCACAATCCCCTCTCTCTCCTCTGTTGTGAAGAGGACCTGGAGCAATTGCTGAGAGTCATCACAGGTGGACAAGAGAGTCAGCATGACCAAATACAGAAGATCTCTGAGAGCTGATGTTCTTTCTAAAAATGAGTTTTGAACCTTTCAGTTGTAAAAATAATTACTGGCAAATGACACATATGTCATCAACTTTCTCCCCTGCGCATCTCTTCTTCCCATTGCCCAGAAGAATAAGGGCATAATAGAGTCAGCATTCTTGGTAGTACAGGACAGGGTGTAAGGTGGACTCCAAGTGGAGTCAGAGGAGTCAGTGTCTGCTATTCCTTCTGCCTGTGCTGGATGGGCAGGGGCAGAGGCAGCAGCTATGCCTATAGAACTCTGTCCAGGTAGCCACCAGTCCTCATAAACTAAACTTTTACCCCTTAAATGATTGAGAAGATGGAAAGTCTTCTTCTCAGGCCATCCTACTTTATAGGTTACCCATTCATTCCTGCAAAAGATGGTTAGTTTGCTGGAACAAACAACCAGTCTGAATCTTCTTTAACTCAACAAACATCCTTAAAATGGTACAAGACCAAGCCTAAATGGGTGCTTTGTACCTGTCCCATTCTAGGAAACAAAAAAAAATTGTAAGAGAAGACAAAATGTATAAACAGAATATACACAGACAAACACAGAAGGACATTCCCTGGGAAAACAAAACCAAAACCAAATGGATGTCTCAGATGGTTTTCCTCCCTGTGAATGGGAGGCCCATTGACCCACAGTCAGTTCAGAATCCAGATGATAATTACAAAGTTCTCCAGGTGCTGGTAAGGGGTTAGGAACCTCTTTGGTTGCCCCTGGGCAGGTGACAAAATATGTGTGTGCTTTGTCCCTGTTGGCCTCCATATTAAACCTGAAACAGAAACACAGAAATGAACCAGTTAAAAGACAAGCAGGTGCCCAGAGTCAAAAAAAAAAAAAAACTCCACTATTTGGGTCAGGGGAATCTCTGGTGAATGCCAGACAAGCCCCCAAATGTAAGGGTCTATGATTCATTGAAGAATAATATCCTTTCTCAGATAGTATGCAAATGCAAGGAGTGTTTTATTCTGAAAAATTCAGCATGCTGGGATCTCCCATCACCAGAATAGAGATGCACTTAAGTAAGTTTGCAGGCCTGATTTAAAGCACATTAGGGAATTCTGGGGTTGGTGACCTCTATGTTAATCTGTTTGCATCCATCTCTATGGACATTCGATTACTAGGGTATGGGTGCTGGGAAGTTGCTAGGGAGGTCTGGAAATGGCTGCTGAAGCATTGTTCTTGCCCCAGGCCAGGTGGCAGGGCAGCTTCTGAGGCCTGGATTTGCTGGACTTGCTCAGTTCTTTGCAACAGAAATTTATGCCTAGTCTCCTTAACTGGCGACTTGAAGACTGTCATGGAATCTGCCTAGCCTTCTTAGTAAGGTTTGCTTAACATTTAGTAATTAAGGTAATCTATCCCGTCAAGAGTCTAGAAAATTGTTTAAATGTACCCACAAATGTAGTAAAATGCATTTGACAAAATCTAACCCTCACTCATAACAAAATTTCTCATCACTTTTAGGGATAGTGAGATCTTACTGAAATAGAAAAAGACTACCCATGAAAATACTCCTGTAATTAAAATTATTCTTTGGGGCAGGGGAAATAACATTGTTACTGGCATTAGAAACAAGGCCATGATTGATCTTGTTAATATTTTGTTTTAACATTTGATCAGGGCGTCTAGAAAATGTAACAAGACAAGAACAAATATAATATATATCAAATGAGAGGAAAGAAACTGAATTGTCTTTGTAATCTGCAATCACAAAACCATGAGGGGTAAAGGTTACATTGACTGTCACCAAAACTATGATATATAGCAACTACAAAATCTCAGCACATTTTTACTTGTGTATTTACTTAGCTGGTGAGTTTGTACATTAAACAGAATATGCAGGCTCTAACTTGTGCCATGTGCCTGTTGTTTGAAACATTGAGTCCATTGCTGCTGAGTTCTGAACAAACATCTACTCATTCTAAATAGAGAAACAATGACAGAATTAAGGATATCCAACATGGGTTACAGATCATGAAAACTGGAAAGCTAGAGCTTACTGAACAACTTGCAAGCATCTTCAACAAATTGCAAGGTGTCTCTTTCAAGCAGATGGGCTGGGCTCTGCCTCTTTCAAACAGGTGAGTAAGGTTCTGCTTCCTCCAGAAACCTGAGATGGTCTTGGCCTCATCTATGTATCCCAAATACTCAGAGAATATCACTCACCAGTTCTTACTATTTGTATATGCTCGAGGAAGAAGGGTCTAGTTTATCTGTTCCATTTCAGAGACTACTTCAAGGCATAGAGTTGATTATTTACTGAACTTATTGATATTCCCTGCAGGATGGAATGTTTCACTTCCTGTAAGGACATATCTTTATATCCCCTATTTACATCCTGTGTCATAAATAGCTTTCCTCTAAGATTTTAAACTTGTAATGAACTGCTTTATAAAACTCTACTCCTTCCTTGGGCTCTTTTAATATTTCCCTGGCCCTTTCTGTGATTTTTTTCGCTGAACTTTGAAGGAAGTGATATAGATGTCTTTGTGGATCATATCTTTAATCTCAGCTCTTAGGAGACAGGCATGCAGATCTCTGAGTTCAAAGTCAGTTTTCAGAACAAGTTCCAGAAAATCCAAGCTTAGGCAGAGAATAAATTCATTGTTGGCTACTATTTCCAACCCTCTTTCTCCAAAGCATAGTATCTGTATTTATTTATATTGATGCAGCTACACATTGCTGTTTGTTATCTCTACTCATACCATCGGTGTACTGGCATGAGTGATATCGCTTCCAGACCTTATTTATTTATTCATTTATTCATTTATTTATTTATTTATTTATTTATTTATTTGCCGTTGCAATTAGTTCAGTTACTAGGAGAGGATCAGTGGCTTTAAAAAACAGTTACTCTAGGACAGCCTGCATGGCATTGATAATATGGTTTGAAGTCACCATACCATATTGATAGAAACATACATTCCAGCAGAAAGTGATTTTTCCAGCAGAATGGCTTCCATTTAGTACTTAAACTGGAAAAAAACAAAAAACAAAAAACAATTTTCCAGTTAGTGAAGTGGAGCCATTTAGGGATTCCTCTGGCTATAAAGGTTTATGTACAACTAAAAGTTGCTGTTTTAGTGCTATGTCCTGAGCTTCTACCTTCAAAGGACAAACTCTATTGGAACTACCTGTTTGTTGGGCACTGCTCGTGCCTGGAGGTTGCAGGCGGCAGTGCGGGTGCGAGCAGAAGCACAGCAAGAGTGTGCAGGGTCGTCCCGGGGAGCGGCAGTCCCGGGGGCGTGCTGTTCAGTCGTGCCGGACTGAGCCACCAGCTTCTCATCCCCCTGATGCACATTGGGGGGTTAGGGGGGTGGCCGGGCGCGGCTAGCAAGAGTCCCTCCCCACCCCACGTGGACAGGGGCACACGCAAGTCTTGACTTACATGAATCCGGATTTCAAGAGACATGTGGAGACTTAAGATGGGTTGATTTATTAACAGACAACAGGTTTGGGTGGTGTGGAGCTTTCCCGAAAAATGTCGGAATGGGTTTGCTTATATTAGAAGCCAGGGAGAAGGGTGGGGCCAGGGAAATCTTGAGGCAGAGACTTGTTCCCCCACCCTCTACTTGGGACATGGAGACCTCATGGCAGGGCTCTGGGGGCACGGCCGAACACCCAGGATTCTACAGTTCCACACTTGTTCAGGCTTACAATTCTATTGCAATAGCCTATATCTGTACACTTCTGAATTTCTGATGATATATAACAGGAAAGAACACAGGAGCAACAAGTCACATGGCTGTTTATAAGAATTTTAGCCTATTGAAAAGCCTCTTGAGGGTTTCTGTTACAAATCTTTGTGGCACCCAACTTTACCAAATTACACAAAGGCCAGGCAACCTGGACAAAATGGAGTATGTAAATCTACCAATATCCCAAGATCCCTCAAAACGTCTGTAACTATGACAATTACAGGCATAAACTGCTATTGTAATTTTTTCACTAACAATGCCAGGAATCATATACAATTTGCAGGACCATAGTATTCCCAAGAATTTGACAATTTTACCAAGTCCTTGGTGATTTCTCTAATTTCATCTTATCCTTTAGCCAGGCAATAAAGTTTGATATTCATACAGGTTCCCATTTTGCCCAATCACTCATGAATGCCTCCAGGTTTCACACTCTTAGGTAAAAATCTCCTGAGGTGGTATGCAGAGTGAAGCTCAACAACATATTTAGCACAAGAATGTCATATTATAGTTGACAAATATGTATGTTGCTTCTGAGATTTACCTTTCCTGTCCCCAATTTCTATAACATCATAATTCAGGTTGTGAGATGGTCCCTTATAGCTTGTATTTAAAATTCTTTCTTTTTCAGTTCAGTAATCTCAGGTCCTTAGTATTTTTATTACCATAGTTTCTTATAAAAGATCATTGTTATGGCTCCCTTTTGGGTGTTGAATAACTAATTTTCTTTTCTTCTCTACTAATGATCTAATCTTAGGAATATATTTTTATTATTTCTACCATTTGTTCTTCCTTTCTTTCTGATTATTTCCATGGGCTTCAGGTGTTTGGATCCTAGTAAATTCCTATTACCACAATTACTACCTTTATTCTCTGTTCTTTTGCTTTCCCAGACCATAAGAAATTACAAGCCACCACATCCAATTGATCTTCTCTTTTATCTAATTTATTCTTTAAGTCATTTGGCTATGTGGAGGAGGCTAGCTACATTCATTTTCATGTTACAGTTTTCCTTTTAAATTAGTTAGTTCCAGTCATGTCAGCCTTGGTTATACAACACATTGCATTACAAATAACAATGGCCATGCAAATTACTTAGCAGCATTCTGATGCCCTAATCTCTTATGTGTTATTTTAAGGACTGTAAAACTTGCTTGAAAACTTCAAATAGTCTGAGGGTTTTTCCATACTTATATGGTGGACTTCTGTGGTTGTTTGAATAGGTACGGCTCCCATAGATTCATAGCTTTGAATGTCTGGCCTTTAAGGAATGCCACCTTTAGGGTATTTGGCCTTTTGGTATAGGTGTGGCTTTGTTAGAGGATGCTTGTTACTGTGGAGGCATGCTTTGAAGTCTCCAAGTCCTCAAGCTCTGGCCAGTATGGAACAGTCTCCGCCTGGCTGCCATCAGAAGCTAGTTTTTTCCTGATGTCTTTGGTTCAAGATGAAGAACTTTAGGCTCCTCCAGTACCATGTGTGCCTGCATGCTGCCATGGATCCTACCATGATAATGGAGTAAATGTTTGAAACTGTAAGCAAGACCCAATTAAATGTTGTCATTTGTAAGTGTTGCCTTAGCCATGGTGTCTTTTTTCTGCAATGAAAATCCTAAGACACAAGTTGGTACCAGGGACTGGAGTATTGCTGTGATATACCTTATCATGATTTTTGTGGAGGAATGTGGATTTTGGACCTTTGGATTAGGAAGGGAGTGAAATGTTTTGGAGGATTAATAGACCATACTATCAGGGAAATTAATACAATAGTACTGATTCTTTTTTCAACTATGGGAGCATGGCTCAAGAGATTTCAGGGGAGAAAAATGTTAGTATGTTGTTTAGAGATCATTCTTGTGATATATTGGTTAAAAATGTGGCTGCTTTTTGTTCTCTGAATAATCTACCCGAGAGATTTAGATTGTTTTGAAAGAAAAATAATTTTAAAGCACCCTAGCATAGACTCTGTCCTGTGATTCACTGTTATGAAGATCATTTTAATCAACCATAGCTCAGAAAAAATAATTCTACAAAATATAAGGATTAAAGCTTAGAAAAAAACCACTACAAAATGTATTGTTCAGGAGTTAAAATGACACCAGGAAGTCCTTTGTTTAAATCCTAAGTTTAAGTATACTAAATGAAATTAAGGGAATGATGATCTTGGGGCAACATCTCATCAAGCTAAGCTTAATATTTATGCACTTACAGTTGAAAGAGGCATATTTATATTATGTTATGTATTATTATGACCTGGTTACTCTTTTGTGGTATCTAAAGATACCGAATTTAGTCTTGACAATGTATTGTAATGGCTATTCTCAGTAGTAAAATTTACTATATCTGGAATGAACTACAATCCAGAACTTATAATGATCTTGTGAAAAGGAACTAAAGAAAATATTAAATCGAGATACAGTGATACAAGCATTTACTCCCAGGACTCAGGAGACAGAGGCAAGCAGATCCTTGAGCTCAAGGTCATACTAAAGAGCAAGTTCCAGGAAAGCCAAACTTAGATAATGAAGAAAAGCACGTAAAACAGCTGGTAAAGATATAATAATAAGAGGGTCAAGTTCCAACCTCAGTAAGCAGCAGAACATGCAGCTTCAGCTATATAGCTCTGGCTTGAGAATCCAGAATAGAGGGGCTTGCTATGACTATTGATGCTGGCTAGCTGGAGCTAAGAAATTAGCAGCAATATAGAAGAGAATTATATTAGTGTATATATCCCACTCTGCTTGACCTCCATTGTCCTTCCAGTCTGCACCTTGAACTGGAAAGGACAGATTGGCATGCTTGCTCCCCCTGACCCCACCCCACATCATGACTGTATCCCAGGTGGTCAGCCCTAACTTGGGACACAGGTGAGACCTCAGCCTCAATACCATGAAAGCTAGGATTCCCACCGAACCCAGCAGACATGGAATCTAACCTGCTTTACCTGAGCCCCGTCTTTCTTCCAATCTGCACCTCTACCTGCACCTGTGACAAAGAGGTATGCTAGCCCCCTCTCCAACCCCAGACCTTACATGTCTCCCAGAAGCTCTGCCCTAATGAGTTATATAGTTAAGACCAAGGCCCAGTACCCACAGCAATACCCTCCACAGATCAGAGCAGACTTGGATCTCTCCTTCTGTTCCTGAGCCCCATTGTCCCTACTGTCTAGACCTCTACCTGCACCCAGACCAGACTGGGGTGCCTGTATCCTCCCTCTGACCCCACACCTTGCCTGTCGCTCAGGAGGTCTGCCCTAACCAGGGGCACAGGTAAGTTGCCCGCCACAATATTCATGCCAGCTTGGACCTACGGGAGAGCCATACCGAGTGGGATTTATACCATTCTACCCGTGCCTCATAACCCTTTTAGTATGTGTCTCAACCTGCACCAGTGGCAGAGCTTCTTGACAGTCCCTGTTCTGACCCCACAGCCTGGCTGTCTCCTAGGAGTTCTACCCTAACTAGGGACATAGGCAAGACACCTACCCCAATACCCACTCTAGCTGGGACCCCACAGTGCCCAGCAGACATGATATCTATCTCGATCTGCATGAGCCCCATTGTCCCTCCAGTCTACACCTCCACCTGCACTTGTGGCAGAGCAGCATGCCTTCCACCCTTGGACCACACAACCTGCCTGACTCCCATGATATCTGCCCTAAGCAGAGACACTGGTGAGACTATTGCCCCAAATACCCACGCCAGCTGGGACTTCCACAAGAGCCCAGAAGACTTGAGTTCTACCCTGCTCTGTCTCAGCCTCATTGTCCTTCTGGACTGCACCATCACCTGCACTTAGGTGCCTGCTCCAACCCTGGCCTGAACACAACAGCCTCTGTGTCTCATTGAATGTCTGCCCAAATCACAGAAAAGGCTGCATCCTCTGCTGAAATACCCATGCCAGCTAGGACCCCAACAGAGCCCAGCAGACTTGGATTTATCCTCTGCCTATGAGCCTCAGTCATTACAGTCTGCCCATCCAGATACACTTGTTGGGGAGGGGAGCAGCATGCCAGCCTATCCGCCGACCTGCCTGCCTGTCTCCCAGAACGTCTGCCCTAAACCAGCCACAGGTAGACACCTACTACAATATTCATGCCAGCTTGGAACTCCACAAAGCCCAGAAGACTAGGGTATATCCCGCTCTGCAAGAGCCCCATCTTCTCTATGGTCTGAACCTCCACCTGCACATGAAGCCGAATGTCATGCATGTGCTCCTTCACAGACACTACAGTCTGCCTGTCTCCCATAAGGTCTGCCCTAACCAGGGATTAAGGAGATAGCACCACCCCAATATGCATTCTAGCTGGAACCCCCACAGAGCCCAGCATATTTGTGTTGTATCCAACTCTGCCTGAGCCTATTATCTTTCTGAACAGCACCAGCACCTATACCTGAAGCAAATAGGCATGCCTGACCCTACTCTGATATCAGAGCTCCCTTGTCTCATAGGAGATCTTCCCTAACCAGGAACACAGGTGAGACCCCTGCTCAGTACCAACCCCAGTGGGAACCTCCACAGAGCTGAGCCTACATGGGATATATCTGGCTCTGCATGAGCCCTGCTTTCCTTAATGTCTGCACCTCCAACTCATGTATGGCAGAGATGTGTGCTTAACCCCTTCAGACTACACAGTCTGCCTGATTCTCATGAATTCTACCTTAATGAGGGTCACAGAGGAGACACCCATTCCAATACTCATCCCCAGTTGGAGTCTCACTGAGCTCAACAGATGTGGGTTCTGTTCCATTCTCCCTGACCCCCATAGTCCTTCTGGATTGTACCCTCAACTCCATTCATAGCAGATTACTTTTCTTGACCCCCATCCAACCACATACCCTGCCTATCTCCCATGAGATCTGCCCTAACCAAGGACATGGGGGGACCCCCCACCACAAAATCCATGCCAGCAGGTAACTCCACAGAGCCCAGCAGACTGGGAACTATCCTTCTGTGCCTGAGCCCTAACGTTCTTTCAATCTGCACATGTACCTGCAACAGAAGCACAGTGGTGTGCCTGCTAATTCCCAACACACTGCTTGCCCCCACAACTGCCTGTTGCTCAGCAACAGAGACACAAGTGTGTCTGGTTGTGTCCTAACCAGAGACACAAGTGAGACTTCCCTTCCAATACATACCAGCTGGAACCTCTTCAGAGCCCAGCAGACTAGAGTTCTATTCAGTTCTGCCTGGGCCCCATTGTCCTTCTGGAGGACACCCTCACCTACACCTGAGGATGCACCTCCTCTGACACTAGAGCTCTCTTGTCTCAGTGGAGGTCTGACCTAACCAGGGACAGAGGTGAGACTCCCACCCTAATACCCACATGAGCGGGGACGCACACATAGCCCAGCCAACATGTGATGTGTCCTGATGTTCATGAGTCCTATCATTCTTCCAGTCTGCACTGTGGCAGAAATGTATGCCTGCCCCACTTCAACACACAGCCTGTCTGATTTTCATGATGTCTGTCCTAATCAGGGACACAGTTGAGACAACCTGAAACAATATCCATGCCAGCAGGTACCCTCTCAGAGCACAGCAGACTTGGCATCTATTCCAGTCTTCTTCAGCCCAATTGTCTTTCATTTCTGCACCCTCACTTTCATTCATGGCAGATAGGTGTGCCTGCCCCTCCTCCAACAGGGAAGACCCTTGCCCCAATAGAATTGCCAGTTGGGACCCCCACAGAGCCCAGAAGACTGGGATCTCTTCTTGTCCTGAGCGCCAATGTCCTTCCAGTCTGCACATCTACCTACACCAGGGCACATTGGCATGCATGCTACTCAAACTCACAGCTTGCCTGACTTTCAGAAGGTCTCCCCTAACCAGGGACACAGGAGAGTCCCCTGACCCAATACACATATCAGCTGGGAATCCCACAGAACCCAGTAGATTGGGATATAGCCTGCTGTGCTCGAGACCAGTGGTATATCCACCTACACCTGGGGCAGAGCATCATGGCTACCTGGCCTATGACTATACAGCCTACCTGTTTCCAGGAAGGTCTGCAGTAACCAGTGACACAAGGAAGAACCCCTCTCCAATAGTCAGACCAGCTGGCACCCCCACAGAGCCCAGCAGACTGGGATATATCCTGGCCTGCCTGATCCCCATCATCCCAATGGTCTGTACATCTGACTGCACAGGAAACAGATTGGTGTGCGTACTCTCTTCAACAGACACCACAGCCTGACTGTCTCCCGGGAGGTCTGTCCTAACCAGGGACACAGGTGGGTCCTTTGCCTGAATATGCATGCCAGCTTGGACACCCACAGAACTAAGCCGATTGAGGTCTATCCTGCATTGCCTGAGCTCTATTGTCCTTCCAGTCTGCAACTCTACCTGCACCTGTGGCATAGTTGCAAGCCTGTTTACACACATACCCCACAGCTTGTCTGTCCCCTAGGAGGTCTTCCCTAACCAAGGACACAGGTGAATACCCTGGCCCAATACTCATGCCAGGTGGGGCCATCACAGAGCCCAGAAGACTTGGGTTCTTTCCAGCTCTGCTTGAATCTCATTGTCTTTCAAGTCTATACTCTCACCTGTACACTTGTCTGATTGGGGTGCCTGCACTCCTCGGACACTACAGCCAGACTGCCTCCCTGGAGGTCTGTCAAAACCGGGGACACAGTGGAGACACCAGCCCCAATACCCATGACAGCTATGACCCCCACAGAAAGCAGCAGACTGGGATATATCGTTCACTTCCTGAGCCCATTGTCCCTATGTTCTGCTCCTCCACCTTCACAGGAAGCTGAATTGGGGTGCCTTCTCTCCCCCACAGACACCACAACCTGCCTGACTCCCAGGAGGTCTGCCCTAACAAGGGACACAAGTGAGTCCCCCACTCCAATACCCATGACAGATGGGATCTCATCGTGTCCAGGAGATTGAGATTTATACTTCTCTGGCTGAGCCTCATCATCCCTCAAGTGTACTCCCCCACCTACACCTAGGTTAGATGGTGTGCTTACTTTCCTAGCCCAGACACTACAGCCTGCCTGTCTCTCCGGAGGTCTGTCCTAATAAGGGACACAAGTGAGTTCCCTGCTCCAACACTCATGACAGCTTGGACTCTCCCATCCTCCAGAGCTCTGCAGACAAGCATCTGCTTGAGCCACTGGTTCCTTCCAGTCTGCATCTCCACTTGCACCCTTGACAGAGTGCCGTGCCTGTTCCCCACCCTGAACCCACAGCATGTGTATCACTCAGGGGGCTTGCTCAAATGAGAGAAAAAGGTGAGTCCCCTGCCCCCATACCCATTCCAGCTCGGACTCACATAGACTTCTGAACACTGTCCAGAACCCCATTTTCTTTCCTTTCTGCACCTCCAGCTTGACCTGAGTCAGTGTATCCTTCCTGGCCCCTTTCCTGCACTACAGACAGCCTGTCTCCCAGGAGGACTGCCCTAACCAGGGATAGAGGTGAATCCACCTGTCCCAGTACCCACACCAGCTAGGATACTCACAGAGCCTAGCAGACTTTGGTTCTATTCAGCTTTGCCCGAGCCCCAATCTTTTTTCTGGACTGCAACTTCACCTTCACCAGTGGCAGATTGGCATGCTAGCCCCTCCTCCAATCCTACAGCCTGCATGTCTCCCAGGAAGTCTGATCTAAAGAGAGACATATCTGAGATCCTGCCTCAATAACCATGCCAACTGGGACCATCACAGAATCCTGTGGACATGGGATCTATCCTGTTCTACCTGAGCCCCATCATCCTTCAAGTCTGAAACTCCACACGCACACATGGAATAGCAGAGTGTCTGTCCTGCCTCTGACCTCTCTGCCTGCATGTCTCACAGAAGGTCTGGCCTAACCAGGAGCATATGTGAAACCCCTGCTCCAATACTCACTCCAGCTGCGACCTCCACAGAGCAGAATAGACTTTGGTTATATCCTGATCTGTCTGAGCTCACCATTTATTTTCCTTCCACTCTGCACCCCTACCTGCTCCCACGCCAGAGCAGAATGCCTGATGATCCCGCCCTCCCTGACTCCACAGCCTGCTTATCTCTCAGGAGGTCTGTCCTAACCAGAGACACATATTGACCCCTGCCCCAATACCCACGCCAGCTGGGACCATCTTGTAGCTCAACACACATGGAATTTATCCCAGTATGCCTAAGCACCATTTTCCTTCCAGTATGCACAACCACCGGCACCAGTGGCCAAATGATTTGCCTATCCCTCCTATGACCCTACAACCTTCTTCTCTTCCAGGAGGTATGCTATAACCAAGGATATAGGTAAGTTCCAGTCCAAGTACCTATGCCAGCTGGGATTCCCACAGAGCCCATCAGATTTGGGTTCTACATGGCTCTTCATAAGCCTTTTTGTCCTTTCGTCTGCACCTACACATTCACTGGGAGAAGATCAGGTGCCAGGTCTCCCCAAAAGATACAATGTGCTTCCTGTCTCCCAAGAGATCTACCTTAACAAGGGACACAGGTGAGTCCCCTGCCCAATACTCATACCAGCTTGGAGACCCAAAGAGCTCCACAAACTGAAATCTTTCCTTCCCTGCCTGAACCCCACTGTCTGAACCTTCATCTGCACTTGTGGCAGAGTGGTGTGTTTGATTCACCTCTGACTCCACAGCCTGGCTGTCAACCAGGACATCTGCCCTAACCAGGGACCTGGCTCAATACCCATGCCAGCTGGGAGTCCCACAGAACACAGCAGACTGGGATATATCCTGCTCTGCCTGAGCTTGATTGTCCTTCAGGTCTACACCTTCACCAGTATCTGTGGCAGAATGCTGTACCTACCTCTGCCTCCAACCCCATTGCCTGCCTGCCTACCTGGAGGTCTGCCCTAACCAAGGACACAGGGGAGTCCCCCACCCCATTTCTTATACTAGCTGTGACCCACACATATTCCAGAAAGCTGGAACCTATCCCACATTGCTAGAGCCCCATTGTCTGCACCTTCAGCTGCACAAGAAGCAGATTGGCATGCCCGCTTTACTCACTCCCCAGACATCATAGGTCTGCAACTTCAACTGTGCCTGTGGAAGGTTGGTGTGCCTGCTCCTGCCTCCAACCCCATAGCCTGCCTGTCTTCTAGGAGGTCAACCCTAACCAGGACACAGGTGAGATCCCTGCCCCAATACTGATGCCAGCTAGGATTCTGACAGAACTCAGCAGACTGGGATTTATCTTGCACTGCCTGAGCCTCTCTTCAACTCTACCTGCACCTGTGGCATAATCCCAAGCCTGTACCCACTTCTAACCCACAGCCTGCCTGTCTCCCAGGAGGTCTGACCTAAACAGGGATATAGGCAAATCCCCATTCTCAATACCTATGACAGCTGGGACCCCCAAAGAGTGCAGCAAAATTGAATAAATCCTACACTGTTTAAACCCATCAATTCTTCCATGCTGCACCTCCACCTGGATCTGTTGCATAGAAGTATGCCTGCCCCCACTCCGATCCTAAAGATTCCATTTGTTCCTGGAGGTCTCCCCTAACCAAAGACACTGTTGAGATGCCTGCCCCAATACCCATGATAATTGGGTCCCCCACAGAGCCTAGCAAATACAGGATCTATTTCACTCTGCCTGATCCTTTTAGTTCTTCCTGTCTGCAACTTAACTTACACCTGTGGCATAGCTGAGTACATGCCTGCTCCTGTCTTAATAACATGCAGTCTGCCCTAACAGTGGCACAGCTAAGATACTCACCTCAACCCATGCCATTTGGGAACCCGGCAGAGCCCAACAGACTTCTGTTCTTTTTTTTTTTGTTTTGTTTTTTTGTTTTTTTTTTTTGTTTTTTTGTTTTTTTTTCTTTTTTCTTTTTTTTTATTGGATGATTTATTTACATTTCCTATGTTGTCCCCTTACCCCATCCCCCACCACCCCCTCGGAACCCCCAATCCCCTCGCCCCTCCTCCTTCTTCTCTGTGGATGTAACCTCTATCTACCCCCCCCACTCCCACCTCCCCACCCTCAAAATTCCCACCCCCTGGGGCATCCAGCCTTCATGAGGTCAAGGTTCTCTTCTTCCACCTGTGCCCGGCAGGGCCCTCCACTTTTACATATTCAGCTGAAGCCCTGGATCCCCCCCTAAGTGCTCCCAGGCTGGTGGTTTAGACCCTGGGAGCTGTGGTTGCTTGGTATTGTTGCTCTCCTCATGGTGCCAAAAATCCTTTCAGCTCCTTCAGTCTTCACTCTAACTCCTCTATTGAGAACCCCATGATCAGTTCAATGGCTAGTTGTGAGCATCTGCCTCTGAATATGTCTGACTCTTGAAGGCCTCTGAGGAGATATCCATATCAGGCTCTTATCAGCATGCACTTCCTGTCTTCCACATCAGCATCTACCTTTGGTGATTGCACATGGGATAGATACTCCAGACTTCTGTTCTATTCCACTCTGCCCTCATGTTCAGGCTTGACAGATCAGTATACCTGCCCCCTTCTGTCCCCACATCCTGGCTGTCTCCCAATAGGTCTGGTATAACCAGGACACTGTTGAGAAGAGCCCAGCATACTTAGGTTTTGTGTCACTCTGCCTGAGCCCCAGTCTGCACCACAACCTGCAACCATGGCATAGAGTGTGTCTGCCCCCTATCTAATCCTGTATCCTGCCTGTTTCCCAGGAGGTGTACTCTAACTAGGGACACAGGGGAGACCTCCACCTGAAAAACCTATGCCAGTTGGGACCCTCCACCTAGGCCCAACAACTTGGGATATATCCCTCTCTGCCTGAGACCCAAACATTTCCAGTCTGCACCTAAACCTGTACTTGTGCAGAGTGGCAAGCCTGCCCCCTCAACTCCAAAACCTGCTTGTTTCCTAGCAGGTCTGCCCTATTTAGGGACACAGGAGAACTACTCTAACTAGGGACACAGCAAGCCTGTTCTAAGCATGGAGACAGGAGGCCTGCCCTAGTCAGAAATAGCACTCCCTGGTTCCCAGGAGGCCTTCTCTAACCCAGATCACATAGCTGTACCTGCCTCTGTGGAGCCCTGATCTAGTCAAAGACACCCAGGTCAGGTAACACTAGAGATAACCAGATGACAAAAAGCAAGTACAACAACATAAGCAACAGACATCAATGTAATTTGGAACGATTAGAACCCAGTTCTCCTACCACAGTGAGCTCTGGAAACACTAATAAAACTGAAGAGCAAGATTCTGACCGAAAATTCCATCTCATGAAGGCAATAGAGCCCTTTAAGAAGGATATAAATAATTGCTTTCAAGAAATATGGGAAAGCACAAGCAAACAGGTAGAAGACCTTAAAGAGGAAACAAATAAGTCCTTTAAAGACATACAGGAAAGTACATTCAAACAGGTGAAGAAATTGAACAAATCAGTACAAGACCTAAACATGGAATAAAAAAAAAACAAAAAAAAAAACAAACAAACAAAAAAAAACAAATGGAGGAGAGCCTGGAGCTGGAAATCCTAGGGAAAGAATCAAGAACTACAGAAGCATCACCAACAGAATACAAAAGATGAAAGAGAGAATCTCAGACATAGAAGACACTATAGAAGATATTGACACATAGGTCAAAGAAAACACAAAATGAAAAAATTCCTAACATGAAACATCCAGGAAATTCATCATACAATGAAAAGACCAAACATAAAAATAATAGGAATAGAAGAGAGTGAAGATACCTAGTTCAAAGGTCTATGAAACATCTTCAACATAATAATAGAAGAAAACTACCCTAACCTAAAGAAATAGATGGCCATAAACATACAAGAAGACTACAGAAAACAAAATAGATTGGCCTAGATAAGAAAATCTTCTCACCAGATGATATTCAAAACACTAAATTTATGGAACAAAGAAAGGATATTAAAAGCTATAAGGAAAAACAGTCAAGCAACATAAATGCAGACCTATCAAAATTACACCTGATTTCTCAAATCTAAAAGACAGAAAATACTAAAAGCCAGAAGATTCTGAGCAAAGGCTTGAAGACCCTAACAGACCACAAATACCTGGCCAAATTAGAATACCTAGCAAAACTCTCAATTATTGTAGATGGAAAAATCACAGTATTCTCTGACAAAACCAATTTAAACTATATCTTTCTGCAAATTCAGCCATACAGAGGATAGTATATGGAAAACTACAATGCAAGGGGGGAAACTACACCCAAGAAAAAACAGAAATTAACTATCTCACCACAAACCCAAAAGAAGGCAATAACACACATACATAATATCATCTACAACAACAAAAGTAATAGGAATTAAGTCTCACTAGTCTGTAATATCTCTCAACAACAATAGACTCAATTCTCCAATAAGATACATGCTAAAAGATTGTAGACAAGAAGAGGCTCCATTATTTTGCTGCATTCAAGAAACACACCGCAGAAACAAAGAAAGTACTACCTCAGAAGTAAAGAGCTGAACAAAAATTTTCCAAACAAGTGGCCTAAAGACACAAGCAGGTGTAGAAATACTAATATCTAATCAGATAGACATCCAACCAAAGGTAATTAAAATAGATTGGGAAGAAAACTTCATACTCATCAAAGCAAAAAGCCACCAAAATAAAGTTTCAATTTTGAACATTTATGCCCTATATACAGGGGCACACTCATTTTTAAAAGAAACTATACTAAAGCTCAAAACACACATTGGATAGTAGGAGACTTCAACACCATGCTCTCACCAATGAAACAGAAAGTAAACAGAGTAAAAGTGAAACTAACAGAAGTTATAAACAAAATCGATTTAAGAGATATATACAATACATTTCACCCCAAAATAGAAGATTATACTTTCTTCTCCGCACCTCATGGAATCTTTTCCAAAATTGACCATATATTTGGACACAAACCAAGTCTTGATAGAAGAAAAGATTTAAATAATCCCATGCATTCTATCCGATCTTTACAGACTAAGGCTGGTTTTGATAACAATAAAAACAACAGAAAAATCAGATATACATGGAAACTGAATAATTGTTTACTCAACGATAACTTGATTAGAAAAGAAATAAATAAATTAAAGGCTTTCTATAATTCTATAAAAATGAAGGGACAGCAAACCTAAATATATGGGACACAAGGAAATCAATGTTAAGGGGAAAATTCTTAGCACCAAGTGCCTTCATAATGAAACCTGAGAGGTCCTATACTAGCAAATTAACAGCAAACTTGAAAGCTCTAGAACAAAAAGAAGTAAACACACACAGGAGAAATAGAAAACAGGAAATAGTCAAAATCAGGGATGAAATCAAACAACTAGAAACAAAGAGAACTATACAAAGAATCAACAAAACTAAGAGATGCTTACTTGAGAAAATCAACAAGATAGATAAACCTTTAGCCAGACTAGCCACAGGTCAGAGAGACAGTATCTAAGTTAAAAATAATCAAAAATTAAAAGGAAGACATAACAAAGTTGAGTAAAGTATAAAAATCATCTTATCTTAGTACAAAAGTCTATATTAGACAAAAGTTAAAAATCTAGATGAAATGGTTGATTTTCTAGACATATATAATACCAAATTTAAGTCAAGATCAGATAAACTATCTCAATAGCCTCATAGCCTCTAAGTAAACAGAAGCAGTCATTAAAAATTTCCCAACCAGATATTGCATAGGGCCAGATGGCTTTAGTGCAGAATTCTTCCAGATCTTCAAAGAAGAATTAGAATCAGTATACCTCAAACTATTCCACAAAACTGAAACAGAAGGAACACTACCTAATTAATTTTATTAATCCACAGTTGGACTGATACCTAAACCACACAAAGACACAACAAAGAAAGAGAACTTCAGACCAATTTTACTTATGTATATTGATGTAAAAATACTCAAAATTCTCAAAAACCAAGCGCAAGAACACTTCAAAATCAGAAAACATAAAAATCATATTCACTGCAGTCAAGTAGGCTTCATCCCATGGATGCAGGCATGGTCCAATATATGAAAAACTGTCAACATTATTCATGATATGAACAAAGTCAATGAAAACGTTCACAGGATCATTTCATTAGCTGCTGAAAAAGCTTTCCACAAATATAACACCCTTTTGGAGAGATCAGGAATCCATAACACATACCTTAACATAATAAAAGCAATATACAGCAAACCAGAAGCCAATATCAAATTAAATGGAGAGAAACTATGAAGCAACTCCACTAAAATTAGGGAAACGACAAGGCTACACACTGTCTCATTATCTAGTCAACACAATACTCGAAGTCCTAGCTAGAGCATTTACACAATAAAAGGAAGAAGTCAAAGTATCACTATTTGTAGGCGATATGATAGTATATATAAGCAACTACCAAAATTCTACCAGAGAATTCTTACAGCTGACAGTTTCAGCAAAGTGGGTGGATATAAAATTAACTCAAACAAATCAATAGCCTTTCTTTATACAAATGATAAATGTACAGAGAAAGAAATTAGGGAAGCCAGAACCTTGAAAATGGCCAAAAAAATAAAAAAATATTTTGCTGTAACTTTAACCAAGCAATTGAAAGATCTGTATGACAAGACCTTCAAGGTGATGAAGAAATAAATTGAAGAATTCAGAAGACAGAAAGATCTCCAATGTCATGAATACGTAGGATTAACAGTGAAAATGTCTGTATTACCAAAATTAATCTACAGACTAAATGCAGTCCCCATCAAAATTCTACCAGAATTCTTTACAGATATGGAAAGAGCAATTATCAACATTATATGGAAAATAAACCCAGGACAGTGAAAATAATTCTCAACAATAAAATGACTTCTGGATTAATTACCACCCCTGATGTCAAGCTGTACTATAGAGTTATAGTGATAAAAAATGTGTGGTATTAATACAGAGACAGACAGGTCAATCAAAGGAATAGAATCATAGACTCAGAAATATATCCACACACCTATGGATACATAATCTTTGCAAAGAAGCCAAAATTATTCAGTGGATAAAAGAAACCATTTTCAATAAATGATACAATTTTAACTGGCAGTCTGCATATAGAGGAATGCAAATTGATTCATATTTATCGCCTTCCACAAAGCTCAAGTCCAAGTGGATCAAGGACCTCAACTACAAAAAAAAAATAAAAAAAAATAAAGATACAATAAATCTAGTAGAAGAGAAAAATGGAAAACAGTCTTGAATGTATGGCATAGGAGAAAGTTTCCTGAATAGAACACCTTGGCTCAGACTCTAAGACCAACAATTGATAAACTGTACCTTGTGAAACTAAAAAGCTTGTGTAAGGCAAAGAACACAATCAATAAGACAAAATGGCAACCTACATATTGGAAAAAGATCTTCACTAACCCCACATCTGATAGAGGGCTAATATCCAAAATATATAAAGAACTCAAGAAATTAAACTCTATTACTACTACTACTACTATTACTAATACTACTGCAACTAATAATAATAATAACGATAACAACAATAACCCAAATGAAATGGGGTATATACAGAATTTTCAACAGAGGAATCTCGAATGGCCAATAAGTAAATTTTCAACATTCTTAGCCATCAGGAAATGTAAATCAAATGACTCTGAGATTCCACCTTACACCAATCAGAACGGCTATCATCAAAAACTCAAGTGTCATCACATGCTGGAGATGATGTGGAGACAGAGCAATTCTTCCCCTGTCCTGGTGGAATTTAAACCAAGTACAACCACACATGAAATCCCCTTTATTGTGCCTCAGAATAAAAGGAAATTGTTCTATGTGGAGACCCAGCTATAATGTTCTTGGGCATATACTAAAAAGATTCTGCAGTATTCAGAACACATGCTCCACAATGATAATAGTAGCCTTATTTGAAATTGCTAGAAACTGGAAACAACCCAGATGTCCTTTTTTTTTCTTGGTTTGGTTTTTCGAGACATGGTTTCTATGTATAGCCCTGGCTGTCCTAGAACTCACTCGGTAGACCAGGCTGTCCTCGAACTCAGAAATCTGCCTTCCTCTGCCTCCCAAGCACTGGGATTAAAGGCGTGCACCACCACCACCCGGCCCCAGATGTCCTTAAACTGAAGAATGAGTACAGAAAATGTGGTTCATTTACACCATAGAATATCATTCAGGTATAAAAATCGAGGACATCATGAATTCTCCAGGCAAATAGATGGAACTAGAAAATATCCCTATTGAGGTAACCCAGACCCAAAAGGACATGCATGGTATATACTCATTGATAAGTGAATATTAGCAAAAAATAATAATACCCAAGATACAACCCACATATTGTAATAAGTTTAACAAGAATGATGGCCCAAGTGAGGATATTTCAATTCCACTTAGAATGGAGAACATAATAATCATGGGAGGCAGAGAGAGGGAGGGTGTTGGGTTGGAGAGGTGAGAGGGACAGGAAAATGGGGAAGGATCAGGTATGGAGGAGACAAGAGAGAAGCCCAGAGGGCCAGGAGAATGAATGGAGTTATGCAGCTTCTGGGTGTGGGGAGTGAGGGTTATGGGGGTGTGTGGGAGAACATAGATGTGAGAGGCTCCCAGGATTCAGTGAAGTGATATTATCTGAAATGCCCAACCAGGGGAAATTGAATCTGAAATTACCACCTCCAGGAGATAGACAGGGTCCCTAGTGGTGGATGGTGTCACCAAACTACCTTCAATTTTTTTATACAGAATTGTTCCTTTTTAAAGGAAATGCATGGAAAAAAATGGATCAGAGACTTAAGCAAAGGCTGTTCAGTGACCAGTCTAATATGGCATCCATCCCATTGGTGGGCCCCAAGCCCTGTATGTTGTACTTGCAGACAGAAACCCAGCATGACTGTCTTCTGAAAGGCTCTACCAGCTGCTGGCTGAGGAAGATGCAGATGCTCACAGCTAAGTATTAAGGTTGGGGAACCTAAGGAAGTGTTAGGGCAAGGATTGGAGTAACTTAAGGGGATGGCAACCCCATAGGAAGACCAAAAATGTCAACTAACCCATATTTCTGGGAGCTCTCAGAGACTAAGCCAACCACCAAAGAGCACACATTAGCAGATCTGAGGACCATGGCACATATGTAGCTGAGAAATGCTTTGTCTCGCCTCAGTGGGAGATGATGTGCTTAATCCTGTAGATACCTGATGCCAAAGAAAGGGGGATTCCAGTGTGTGGAGCAGCCTCTCAGAGGTAAAGTGGAGGGGGAATGGGCTGAAGAAATCTGGGGGCAGGACTGGGAGAGGGTAACATTTGAAATGTAAGTAAATAAACAAATTGATTATCTATATCTATATCTATATCTATCTATATCTATATCATCTATCTATATCATCTATCTATCTATCTATCTATCTATCTATCTATCTATCTATCTATC
>NW_021604563.1:6510978-6536132 GCF_004785775.1 Grammomys surdaster
ATCTATCTATCTATCTATCTATCTATCTATCTATCTATCTATCTATCTATCTACCAGCATTACCAAGGTGAAATCTTCTGAGAGGTGTTTTCTGAGACTACAAAAAACTGTGTTACAGATCTTTTGCTGGCAGATGGACTTGGAAATGTGTAAAAATCACCTAGGTGATACTGGTATGAAAGTGTGATGGGCTTATGGAGAGCAGCTGAGGCTTGGCATTTAAGAGATCAGGAATGTCCATTGGTGAAGGTGCATCCTAAGTGGCAGTTGAAAGTCCAGGTCTGAAGGGATCATGCACAGAAGGTAAGACTTGTCACTATGCCTAGAATATGTAGGACACTACTGGTGAATGTGAAGCTTATTTGAAGTACAAGACCACAGCATATTGGAAATGCCAGTGCCATAGTATGATCACCAAGAACAGCAACAGCAGTGGGGGTATAATCAGCCTTAGTGTAGCATGCTACAGAAGGCAGAGCTGGAGAAATGAATCAAGGCTTTTGGAGGAGCCCAGAAGATCATGTGTTTATGTATCCCAGACATTGGAAGAAGCTGTGAAGTTGAAGTTGGTTTGGATACCCTGAGATGATAGAGATCCCAGAGCTATGGGATACCTGATGAGGACAGCTACTAAGAGGGCAGAGAACAAGCCGAAGAGAAAGAACTGTGTTGCAGTAAACAAAGCTGAAAGAATTAGACATCAGACATGGAGATGCAGAGTTTAGAGTTTGCCCACCTGGGGTTTGGTCATGAGTTGGTCCAGAATTTTCTATGATGACACTTTGGAAGGAAGATTTACATCCTGTGATATTGGAACTATATGATCTGCTTTTTTATTTTGATTTTAGAGGGAATTCCAGTTAAGATATTGCATAAATCTCAGAATAGACTTTGAACTTTGGACATTCAAATGTCTTTGAGCCTCTGATAGACTTTGGGAATGTTTGAAGTTGCAATAAACTCATTTTGAATTATGCTATGTAATCAAGGCTATGGTAGACAGGGAATGGAAAGTAGTGGTTTGAATGGATCTGGCTCACATAGACTCATGTGTTTGAATGCTGGGCCATTAGAGTATGATACCATTAGGAGGTATGGCCTTGTTGAATTAGGTATGGTATTGTTGGTAAAATTTGTTACAGTGGAAGGAAGGTCTTTGAGGTCTCCAAAGCTCATCTTTGCCTAATAGGATAGTTCTGTTGTACTGCATCTAGATTAAGAGGAACGTGCAGTTCAACCAGCATCATATCTGACTAAATTCTGACGTGCATCCCACCATGATGATAATGGACAGAATCTCAAAAAATTATTAGCCATAGACAGTTAAATATTTGGCTTTATAAGAGTTGTCTTGGTTTTGGTGTCCTTTCGTAGCAATGAACCCCTAACCAAGACAATTACCCCCATCAATCAGGTATGCAATTCCAACCATATACATGAAGACTGCCCTCCTGGGATTGCCTCCAGGTATACTGCATCTTTCAATGATTATATGTGTCACTATGCATAGGAAGACCCATGTAACCATTGCCACAGCTTTTGCTCACCTCTTTTTCCTCCTACTCTGTCTCATTCTATTTATTCCTAGTTCTATCACTTTCTTTTCCTATTTCTTCCTTTTTTATGCCTTCCTTTTTTTGTCCTCCCAGCCTCTCACTTCATTAATCCCTTTATCCCTCTTCTTCCCTTGTCTCTCTTCCCTTACCTTCCCTCACTATCCATCACAAACTTTCTTATCCATCCTCTTCCTCCATGTCTGCCCAACATCTTTGTTTTGCCCTTCCCATCTTTTTCGATTCTATTTCTCTTCTTTTAGATTCATATGGTTCTATGACTCTCTCAGTCTTACTTCCTATCTCTTTTCTTTTTTATTACTGCTCTCCCATTATCTCTTACTTTTTTCTCCTCTTTGTCTCCTTCCATTTCTGCCTCTCTTTATTTATGACACTCCCTTTCTGACACACTCTCTTCATATGTATCTCCATCTACCCTCCATCTCGTTTTTGTCAATATTTTCTGCTCCTTTTCATATCTATACTACTCTATGTTTCTGTCCCTGCTTCATACTGCCTCTCCCATATCCTTCTATCTCACCCATCTCTCTGACACTCTCACATTCTCACTTTTTCTGTCCTCTTATTTCTCTCTCCCCACTTTCATTCCTTCATCTCTCATCATCTCTCTTTCTCTTTCTTCTACCCTTTCTTTTTCACTCTCCTACTATCTTCATCTGTTTCATCACTCATTACCTTCTATCTTTGTCTCTCCTCCTCTATCCAACTGTGACTCATTTATCATCTTTTTCCACTCTCAATCTCTATACTAAGAGAGAGAGAGAGAGAGAGAAAGACAGGGTAGAGGGATAATGGGATAAGTAGAGTGAAACAAGACAATGAGGAAAATGTGAAAGTGAGCCAGACAGAAAGAGAAATATAGATCAAGAGAGAGGAAGAAGAGAAAGAATGGAGGAGAGAGAGAGAGAAAGAGAGAGAGAGAGAGAGAGAGAGAGAGAGAGAGACTGAAAGTCAAGGCTGATTGAGAGAGACACAGAGAAAGATTGAGAGAGCAGAGAAAGATTGAGAGAAGGGAGAGGAAGGGAGGGGAAAGAAGAGAGAAGACAGAAGGGAAAGAAAGAAGAGAAGAGAGGGAGACAGAGAGGAAGATTAAGGCAGGAAAGAGCAAAGAGAGGGAGAGAAGAGAAAGAGAGGAGAGAGGGAAGATAAAGGTTAGAATGAGCAGAGCAAGGTGTAGACAGGGAGAGGGGAGGGAGAGACATGGGGGAGGGGAGAGACAGGTGAGAGAGGAAAGGGAAAGACAGTGTGAAAAGGGCAGGGATTAAGAGGGAGGGGAAGAAAGAATGGGGGAGAGAGAGTGTGGAGAGAGAAGGGTAGTGAGGTCATAAAGGATTGGAATGTGGTGATGCAAGAAAGGACTCAGAGTTTCAAAGTTCAGTACTGCGGCCAAGAATGCAGAGCTAGGAGGAACACTTGAATAGCTCTGTGTCCTTCCTGTGGGCTCCTTTATTCAAGATATCAGACATTCCTGCCACGTTACTTGTCACTGGTTAAGTTGAAGACAACATTGCTCGTTAGTACATGCCCTAGCCTTCTTTGTTGTATACTCTATGTATTGTGATTAAATACAAGTATACAAATTTAACAATGACATATATGGCAATAAGAACATGCAGAGTGCTATGGAACCATCACTATTGTCTATCATTCTCAAATGAAATGTTGTTCTTATGGAATGTAATGCTCTTGCTGAGTCCCATAACCCTCTTTAGCCACCATTCTATTTCATATCTCTGTAGTCCCAGGAACCTCCTTAATTGCATTTACTCAGTCTTTGATTTGAGACTGACTTATTTTATTTAGTTTAAAATCCTCAAGATTCATTCGTTATGGTAAATACTTGAGAATATATCATCCTCTCAATATTATAAATAGGAAAAGTACTCTACTTTTTGAAAAATCAGCTCCTAATTTACCATGCAGTTATAGTTTGTATATGGCCTATCACTAAAAAAGGCTCAGGTGTTAAATCCTTGACCTCTCAGATGCTGATATTATTGAAGTTTTGGGGCACTTTTAAGGAGGTGGATCATAGCTAGAGAAAGCAGATACAAGAGACTGTGCCTATTAAACTTTAAATCATACCTAATCATTTCTTTTGTTTCAGATTCCTGTCCATTATGAGGTAGAATCTCCCAGTTATTCTCATCTTTAGCATGATCTCCCTCACCACACACCTAGAATCAATAAAGCCAAGGACTGTAGACTGACATCTCTAAAATGGCAATTAACTATATAATTCCCAATAACTTCTTCTTTGGAGTACTTTGATCACATATATGAAAAACTCACCAACACAGATTATTTGCTTTTTAATTACATACATACTCAATAGATTTCAAATAGAATGTACTCAATAGAATTCAAACTTTGGACTTTAAATTTTGCATTTGTATATTTTCTCTAGGCTTGCAAAATGATCAATTTTTTCTTTTGGTGCCTGGCAGGGACAGTAATCTACATTTCTATTTCTTTGTCTTTGCTTGTTTATTTTGTAGAACAATGTCTCTATATTTCTGAATCTTTGTCTCTGCCTGACTATTTACTGTTAATTGCCCATTTAAATAGTGAGGAAATGTTACACAAATTTCTGCTCCCTCATTTCAGATCCATTTCCATTTTTAGAATGTGTAGGGTTCCAAGTGGTAGGTGTACTTTCACTTGTTTCGGTCACCTTCATATGCAGCCCATTATACTGGATTCTTGTGATCTTCATTAACTGCCTTATACTTCTTATCCACCTGACTATACACATGTCCTCTAGAAATTTATTCTTTGGGGATTTTGTCAGATAGATTTGATAGGGAATTAAAAAGTCTTTTTTTTTTAAATCTGTTGATCTGAGTTGAGTACAATGTTAGTTTTCTGGGAGAAGCAGGAATAATGTTAAGTAAAGGCCATTCTTGGCTACACAAAGGATTTGCAGCTACCCTGGTGTACGTAATGAGGTGATAATTCAAGTAAAGTAAATAAAACTCCAGCAACAAAGAAAATTCTTTCTTAGAATACATATGGATTTCAAGGCAAGCTTGAGTAATTTAGCAAAAACCTGCCTCAAAACATTTTCTTTTAAATGAGGGGCAGTTCCCATGGTACACAGCTTGTCTATTATGTACAATATTTTAGCTTCAACCTATAATAATACCAAAAACAATTGAGCCAGAATATTTAACCAAAGACAATGATGGTTATTTATATGGTCCCTGCTCGGGTTGCTCTGGCCACTGGAAGTGATTTTAGGGATCTGACTTCAAAATCCCTTATTTTGTGGACCAATTCATGATAGTCCTTCTATAACCTGCAGGTAACCTTGGTGTTTTCCACAAGCAGATTTTGGTTTCTTCTCTTGTTTTATCTTTCATTCACCTGAACCCACACTTATTCTCTGATTCTTCAGATTAGTATGTGTAATTTGAAATTTCAATTCAAGCTATGTCTTAGGCATATGGTTCATCTGATTTCTAGTAAAACTCTATTTCAAACACACACACACACACACACACACAAATGCTATACTTTTAACATAAGACAAAAAAGAAAAGAAAAACCACGAGTCATCTTAGAATTCAAATGTATTCTGTTTTGTATTTTTCCAACATATTTCATGACAGGTCAAGAAAAATAAATAAAAATTATACTTCAATATGTGCTTAATATTCTCTCTTCACTGAAGATTAGCTTCCTGGTGAAGATTTCCCTAGTTCCTAAGTTGTCAATTTTCATCTAGTTAGATGTGTGGTGAGTACTCTGGTGGATGGGTTGGGTTTAAGGTAATGTATACCAAATAATAAAGTTTATGCACCAGAATCTCTTAATATTTGATTATTGGGAAGTTCTCAGCAAATACTGTCACAGGGTCCTTCTATGTTTTTTTTTCCCCTCAGGCCATACTTACAACAGCACATCTTGATGAGAAAAGGCTACCTTTTTTTTTTTTAACTCAAGACTACCATTTTGGTGGAGCTAAACAAGGGCATTAGTGAAGGCTCAAAGTGGGCACCTTTATATGTCTCTGCATTTCTTTTTTAGATTCCACCACATATTTGATGCCAGCATGGTCTTGTTCAACAAGTCTGCCAATCACCAAATAAGAGGTTTCGCCTTGGCCACCATCGCATGGATACTGTGCAGTACATCTATGGGCCTTCCAGAATGTCGAATTTGGTATTTGGAGGAACCCATGGTTTCCTCCCCAAGCACAGCTTTTATAGGTATGTGGAGGGCCTGTATCTGCCACCACGTTGACAACTCCAGCCATCAGAGAGTTTGTCATCACTATACCTACCATGATGCCCTTGTTCCTTTGGATATTCGATTAGCTCAACATCTGCTCCTGGTTGCAAATATTATTGGTCTGGTTGGGACAGTTTGCGCTGTCTTTGCTCTACAACAGTTATACACAGAGAAGCTGCAGAAGAATCACGACTGCAATCCATTTCTTCTTTCAGCTGTCCTCAATGCAGTTGCTAGCACCTTTATTTTTCTTGCTGTTATGTGTAATTACTCCTCTGTGCCTAGAAAGGAGGGAGTAGGTTTCCTGCCTGCTTTACAGATGCCTCTTTTTCCATATGCTCAAAGAGCTGGAAGTGCCATGGGAGTGGCAAGTGTGTCTGCCATATTGTTTTTATTAAGTGCTATAATTTTTATTTCTTACTCTCCATCAATGGAAAAAGAAAAGCTTCCCCTTGTTTGAAAATAAATTTACTGGATGCATAATCTTGAAAATCCAAAATTCTTGGTGGTAGCTTTGGGAACTCAGACAGAGATCTAATGGGAGTCTCAGATATTGACTTAGATTTTCCAAGGATATCAAGCCATGCCCTGGGTAGCCCATGACAGAAAATGGCAAAATGACATTTATCATCCTTTCTTATTTGGTTTATTACTTCTTTGGTTGAATTGTTTGCTTTAGATTATTTGCATTTTGTTTTTTGTTTGTTTGGTTGGGTTTTTTGTTGTTGATTTTATTTATCATTCCAACTTACCAATTTGTGTTATAAAATCTAAATTATAAATATGGTTTGGTCAAGGTAAATAACCACTAAACATAGTTGCATTAGTCTGTGTTATCAAAAGGTACAGAATTTATAGAATCAGTCTCACACACAACTGTATTCTCTCTCTGTCTCTCTCTCTGTCTGTCTCTCTGTCTGTCTCTCTGTCTCCTTCTCTCTCTCTCTTTCTCTCTCTCTCTCTTGTGCACCTGTGTGCATGCACAAAGACATCCGCACACTACAGACAGACACATGATTTATTACAATGACATTACAGGCTTCAATCCAGCTGATCCAATAATGGTTGACTGCAAACAGAAAGCTCAATAATCCAGTATTTGTTGAGTCCAGAAGGTTGGGTATTTCCATTGCTTTTAGTATATGCTGCAGTCCTGAAGAAGGCTCTAATGTCATTGAAATAATGGCCTTGATAGCAAGGTGGGGTCAAGCAGACTGAGAGCAATAGCTTCTTTCTCCCATGTTCCTAACTAATATAGGATTCCAACAGAAGGGTTGTCCTAGATTAGATCTAGATTAAAGATGTTCCTCCCTTCCTCACAATCTAAATTAAATTTATATCTTTTCTAGTTTAAAAAATCTCCATAAAGGGCATGTCTTGGTGTCTCAAAAATTTAGATTTGAATTAGATATTTATACTTCAGATTAGGCAAAATTCCCTCACATGAATACCCTTGATTTTGAGGCCCTAGTTCCAGATGTAGTCAAGTTGATAATGAAGAGCTCTTGCCTTCTTGCTCCTGCTCTTTCATCTTGTTCATTAACCCCTCTCTCTCCTCATTCCCCTCCCACTTTCCCTCCATGTGCTCATGGATGACCTCTGCTCTCTCTCTCTCTCTGCCTTTCATTGTCTCTACAACCCTCTCTACTCCCTTCCCCATGCCCTGAATAAACTCTATTCTATTAAATATATATATGTATATGTATATATATATCTCATATATATATATATGTATATATATATATATATATATATATATTTCAAAATATATGTTGAAGAATAGTCATCAAAATAGTATACGTGTACACGAGTATCAAAATTCCTTAACTTCAGATATTATTCTCTGAAATCAATACTAAAACCAAAAACTGATCTATTTTTCATAGGATGATAATATTTTTTTATTCTATGAACCTTTATAAAATACATCAATGTTGAAACACTGGTGTAAGTAATCTCAATATAATATATGCACAACTATTTTTGGAGTTTTTGCTATGTTTATCTCATCTACCTTCAGCCCTTTGAATTCATTTTCTCCTAAATTTTTAAAATTCCAGGTATCACAGCCTTTCATCTCAAATTGCAAATGGAGATTTCCTTGTCTGACTATAGTATTTCCTTTAGAGTTTAAGACCTTTTTATTTAAAATTAAATTCTTGAAAATGTTATTGCCCCACAAATTATTCTTTAGTTTAATTCCAGGTTATTTGTTCAGTCTAACGCTTAAATTTTTGAGTCACACTTGTACACACCCACACATACAGTTGTGTAGTGTCCCCTTCTGCATCTTTCCCATGCAATTTTAATAATTTTGCTTTGTAGAACAAATTCAATCAATTTCCTGTTAGTTAACTAACTCTGGTTGACATCTTTAGAAAAAGCACTTCCTGGTTGGTGCCATGTGCTTTCTACTGAATGTTACCATATATGTGTCTTATAGTACCTGCCCCTTACTGATACAAGATTTGATGCAATTATTGGGGGATCCTTGAGGAGAAGGCTTAATTTCACCTAAGCCTAATGGTTTCCTTAACAAACAGTTTCATCTTCATATGGTCCCTGTTTGTATCAATGGTATATCAGCATTCTTCAAGGTCATATTTTTATGTGCTTCAAATTATGTGAAAAGATTTTAGAGTTTGAACTTACCTACTATGTCTATTTGCTAACTCTGCATTCTCATACATATCAAGAAGGTGGGGTAACTGCTTCATCCTTCCCCTCTAATTATTTTCAATAATTAATATAAAGAAGTTGAAAGTATTATTTGGCTTTTATTTTTACTTTTTAGTTTTTTAATATTGAAGCAGTTTTTGATTTTCATGAGTGAATTTTTGTCCACTTTTTATGTAGGGAAATGATCAAAGTCTTGAGGTGTGTTTACAGAGAACAGTGATTATCCCACTGTGTTTCATTCCAAGCACTTAATAAATGAACAAACAAATGAATGCTAAGGAGTTTCACGAGTGGATAAAGGCAATTGTTTCTTCTGCTGAGGACCTGGGGTTTGATTACTAGCAAGCACATGGTAGTTCACATCTGACTGTAACTACAGTCCCAGGGAATCTGACACCATCTTTAGACCTGAATAGGCAACAGGCATGTTCATGGTACACAGATTTAGATATAGGGAAAATATTTGTACATATCAAATAAAAAATCTAAAATAAAATAGAAAAATAAATTCATCCCAAATAGAAATCATTTTAGCCTCAGTAATAAAGAATCTATGGCCAGACATTACAGACATTATTCATATGTACAATATTTCCTGTCTCAAGTCATGTATTAGATTAGCTGGTGATACATCCCTAGCATATATACAAAACTCAAACTTATATCCCTAAAAGGCATGGGTAAAAAGCAGGGAAGTGTAGGGCTAGCCGGTCAAGAAGTCTAGACTCTTAAAAAATTAATGAAAACAGATCAAAGCCAAAGCTTCTCAGAACATCACAAGACATGTGTCTTGGAATGAGGTTTTCTAGCCAAGGATCAGGAACCTACTGAGTGGTTTGGAAGGAGGTCTTAGTTTCTGGATAAACCCCTTCAGGTTCTCCCATGCCTGGCATAGCCAGTGGACCCAATCCTGTCCTATAGGAATTAATGCTTTTATGGTGTACAGAATTACAGCTCTAGGTTGGCTGCCCTGGCCATAATTGAGCAGAAAGATAAAAGGCCTCTCTTTATGTAAACAAAGGGATGGTGACATGGCTAGGTGCACAGCAATGTTTGAGGTAAAACACAACAAACACAGGAGATGGAGACAGGCAGATCTCTGTAACTTCTAGACCAGCCAGGTCTACACAGTAAAATCAGAGTGAGACCTTCTACTTATAGATACTTGTAGACAACTGGCTTGAATTCAAAATAATGTGTTTTTCTTTAAAGGTACTATATAGGTTTTGCATAATTACAATTAAGATTAGGAAGGTCCATAGTAATTAAAAAAAAATAAATATACATAAGTCTTAAATTTATATAAAGCAAAAGGGAAATATAGGTATATTTATTCACACAAAGTGTTTTTATAACTTCAATTTGAAAATTAATTATTTTCTGTTTACAAAAATAATTTTGCCCAAGGAAGGATACATTTGACTGGTACATGGTAAATGTGGAGACCCAGATTTAGGGTTAAAAAGTGTTCTGTTGCTCTTATCAAACAGAAAAAGAAAAGCTATGTTTGTGAAAGCTAATGGTAAATATTCTGAGCAGCCAATCTGTCTCTTTAGAATATAGGGCTCCCATGAGAGAACTAACGGTGGCTCATGAGAGCTAATTTAAAAGAAGATGTCATGCTGGACTTAGGATGGATTTTGTAAAATGTGGGATACCATGAGAAAATTGATCATGTCTCACCCTATCACATGGAACACGGATGATCCACAATCTCTGTTCTGATATATGATGGCCTGGGAATATGTTCATACTAAATGAAAGGGAATTTAAATAAATTTAAATAAAGTTGAATATAGAAAAGGGTATTAAATTAAGAAAAATAAAGTAAGATAAATCTACATAGATATTAATTTCCAAGGAAGGGAGAAAGAAATAAAAATTGATATAAACATTTTCAATGGTACAATGATACCAAATAAATCATCGCCTTTGATCTGAATACTTGGGAGACAAAGGAAGAGACAGAAAGATTCCTTGGATGCTTGAGGCCAGACTAATCTACAAATCAAATTCAAGTCAGCCTGGACTATATATAATAACCCTGTCTCAATAAATAATAATAATGGTTTTTAATTGTTTTAATTGTTTTAAATTATCAAAATTAAGGTGGTAATAAGTTCAGTGGTAATGGTTTTGAACGTTCTATTTGAAAGAGGTCAAAATATAGCAGACCTAGGTAAAAAGGAGGCTGGTAAATTGGATCAATCTATTCTTTTAATGAATTCAAACTGCTGGACCAAAGGCATGTTATGTCTGGAATGAGGATCCAGGGTAGTGTTGATAGGAAAGAACAAAAGCCTTTGTACTCATTACATTGTAATAGGGATCTGATTTGACAGAGGTAGAACCATAGAGGATGTTGTGTACAGACAAGAAGAGGAAAATTGACAAGATCAACAAGATAGGTAATATATATGCTGACAATTGTATATAAGGACAGCTTCTGGCACTGGCTGATTCTTAACACTCTCTAGCCAGAACTTCATCTACATACAGCCAATGCATCTTGCTGACTACAGACTACTCAATATTCATCATGCCATCCTTTCATATGGCATGAATGAAGATTAAAATTTGGTTTATGATCAAACTATCTTCTAAAGAAAGACATTTGTCTTTCACCTGTTCAAAGAACAGAGAATCTTCTTTACGTGCCCTTTGTAGACTGCACATTCCATACAAATAACTGTATAGAACCGCATATTATTTTAAAGTTTGTATGTGGCAGAATGAAAGCCCAAGGAACCAGCTCTGATAAGATCCACCCTTGAAGATGCTAGGATGCATGATCCTGCCTCAACTGATACTGTCAGAGACTTGAATCAAGAATAATGTCAAGAAGGGCTGATAATCACAGATAACTTCAGTTCATCCAGCCTTTCAAATTGCTTTAGTTAAGACTTCTGTAAAGTCTTCAACTTCCTCAGCACAGGAGGACTTTACAACAAGTGATTCAGAGTAGTTTTCTTTTGACTTAACAAATTCTTTTTTATTTCCTTTTGGTCAACCAAATGGGAATTCTTCACCCCAATTCACCATTTAACAATTATCAGATGTCCATTATCCCAGTCCATTAAGGTGGGGTAGATGGTTTTGATCATTTTATGAGTTATAGATATGTTGTTATTTTAGAGTATGATTTACAAATATAGTCATGCACATGGAAGAAATTAAATAGGGAGTATGGCCTCATGGATTTCTATTTCTCCTTTCTTCTTCTTTATCATTCTTTCTTAAATAAAGGGAAATGGGGTTGAAAAGAAAAACAAGGTTTAGAAATATTATAGGAAATTAGACAAATAGGGGTAGATTATTGAATCTACTCTTAACCCAAATATATATATTTATAACCATATTCTTAAATTGATAGAGATCTTTTTATTTGATACAGATTTGACAGTCAAACTGATTATCTTATTTGATAGTAATCTGGATTCAAGAAAGCATACATACTGAGTTGAGATAATGCATAGCTAGAGATATGCAACAGTTGCTTGTTCAGATATACTGTAAATAGATAGATGGTCTTCAAAAATTTCAGAAACTCAAGAATATTGCATTTTAAAATACTTCATCATGAAAAGATCTTCTGAATGTGAGACAGGCCTGCTCCTGACAGTACCCCCATTATACTTCGAAGAAGATGATAAGTTATTGATAGTCAATAACTTCCATACAGAGTTGCTTCAATTGTGGCATGCCAGGTACTGAGCAAATAAAATACCAGTGTTATAATTTTATTCAATTTATAATTAAAATAAAAAGAGCATTTCATTGGACTTAAAAGGGGAATTATAAAGAGAATATCTTATGTCCAGTATGAATGCATAACCTGGCAAATAAAAACCTGTGGCCTATGATTTAGGCAGGAAATAGAAAGTGTGACATCCAAGAGGAGAAAGAATTCTGGGATAGAGCCAGTCATTGGAAATCATCCCAGGAAGATGTGAGGAGACAGATACATGACACCTGAGCACAGATAACCAGTTAAGTGGCAAAATATAGATTAAATTAAATGGGTTACCTTAAGTTATGATCGTAGTCAGAGAAGAGCCTAGCTATATGACAAAAGTATTTGTAAATATCTTTGAGTCTGAATATTATTTCTAGGAACATGGGACTATGGGGAAGAAATTCATCAGGATTTTTTATTTAATTCACCACATCCTATTCCCTGGCCCGATTAGGTTTGTAGCCATACCATAATGAAAAGAAATGATGCAATTAGTTCATTTTCAAACCTCTCCATAATATACCATAATCTCAACACTGTTTAAAAGTCTAAAGTTCAAATTATTTTCTGAGACTCATAGCAATCTCTTATCTGTTACTCCCTGTAAAATCAAAATCAAAATTTAGATTACATACTTCTAACAGACAATGACACAAAATAATGCATTAACATTTTAAATGGGACTAAAAGGAGCATAGCATAGTAAAATATTATTGGACCAAAACATGGCCAAAACCAGTAGGGCAGACTCCACGTTCTTCATCTCCATGCCTGATGTCAAGAAAGTCTGCTTATCTTCAAGTCCTTTCAGCTTTGTTGAGTATAACACAGTTCTCTCTCTCTCACCATGAGACATATTCCAAAACTCTGTAATCTCTAATATTTTGGATTCTCCAAGGCAATCCACTCATTACCTCCAAAGCTTCACAAAATGGTCTTACTGAGCTCCCTGACACATGTCTGGCCTCAGCAGAATTCCTTAGTCATAGGAGACTCTTGTAGCCTTTCATGTATTCTTGTGTTACATATAGCTGAAGCACCCATTTTCTTCTGCTTGGTGAGGCAGGAACTTGCTCTCCTCTTTCACATATATTTATTTTCATTTTTTGATTTTTTTTTTTACTGTTTATGATTTTAATTTCATTTCACATTTCGGAAGCATAGTTGGATGGGTTATTGCCTAAGTTACCACTTCCTTTATTTCATTTAACATCAGGTTTCTCTTTAAACTTTTTCTTGGTTCTCCTTTTCTTCACAAACTGTACATTGTGTACTTTTCCTTGTTCAGTATGCTCCTTTGTATTATATATTTGCATATGGGTGGGCACTAATTATTAAGCAACATAGTTAATTCCAGGCTGTTTTAAATCTCTGCCAAAGCCATTAGTGCAAAACTCTTCAATTTAACTTCCAGGAGATTTCCTTTTTGGACAAGGGAAAAGAGGAGCCATATTCTTAGTCAAAATACCACAAAGTCTGTAGGTCACTTACTAATATCCTTCTCCTTTGAAACCTTTTTAGCTGGTCCATTATAATCTATGCTGCTCTCAGAACCTCTGTCTCCCATCTTCGTCCTAGTTGGCTTTGAATTTTCAAATGACAGGCACACAGGGCTTTCTATTCTGATGCCCATGAATCCACAGCTCAGCTATTTCTCTAGCAGCATATCTGCCTGCGTGCCATCATTCTCCCCACCATAATCATTATGGACTAAACATCTGAAGGTGTAAATAGAACTTTATTAAGGACTTTATTTTATAGGGATTTTCTTGATTATGTTGTCTCTTTATGGCAGTAGAACAGTAAGTAAGACAGAAGTTAGGAGTAAGGAGAGAGGAATTGCAGTGGCAGATTTAATAATGTTGCTTGTTTGCAAAATATGGAGTTTAGGACTGTGAGTATAGACACAGTTGAATGCTTTAACCAGAAGATTTATGGAGTTGGAAGCAAGCAAGATCACAATCTTTGAAAAGGATTCTGGAAGAAAAGAGGTTATGACTTGGGACATGAAGCAAAATAGATAATACAACATATAATAAACTGTTATGATGAAGATTAGCATCAAAGCACAGCATGGCTTGTGACATGCCTGATTATCATAGTAAATTATTAAAGACTGTGGGTGAATATGACAGAAAAATAATTTGAATATTTAAATGTTGGAAGACTAAGGCAACTTTATTATGATTCTTAGCTATACATTCGCAGCACACTAATGCTACAGGTTTTTGCATTATCAGAGTATTAAGAAACATTATGTTTTATAGGGTGCCTATTCTTATCTTATTTTTGACATTAGTTTTGAGGTTCCGGAAACTGTGGAAAGAGCACATTGGTGATTACATACTGATTCTATGGGAAAGGAAAGAAAAATTTATAAAAGGAAATCAAATAATAATTAACATTTAATCTTTGAAATTTCATATTTCAGTCAAAACTATTTGCTATATAGGTTTGTTCAGAAATGGATTTTTGGTTAATGACAAAAGCTATTGATAATGACAAGGCCATATTGAAAAAAGAATAGTATTCTTTAAGTGCCATGCAAAGAGTTATCTGAGGTGAATTGATGATATTCTGAAATTGTTCAAATAGGGTCTTTATAAGGAAACTTTGGACAATATCTTTAAAGCTGGCAGCCATCATTGGATCTGAAGACACATTCTTACTTCAGAAGATAAGACATTATCACACTTATGATTTTTGTCTTTGTAGAGGGAGCAAAGACTAGATTTAAAGCTATTTTGGAAGATTGGATTCTCATACCTTTGGTAAGCTTGGCTGCTGCATCTTCTCTTTGGCTAAATTTATTTATTTATTTATTTATTTATTTATTTATTTATATAATTTGGGGTCTCTCTCTCTCTCTTTATGTGTGTGTGTGTTTGTGTGTGAAAACAAGTACCTATCAGTCTAGGGCTATGTAATATGCCAATGGTAAAGATATCAAACTTGTTTCTAGACATTTATATTGGTTGTTTGAAGCTATAGTTTTCTCCATTAAAAAGTCAACTTTGAAAATAATGGTCATGTGATAGTTGGTCATAAAGTTTTAACAAGGAAATTCACTTATTCAAATTACAAATTGTTTTAGAAACTGATAGTTCCTATGTGACAGTCACAGTTATCTCCTTTCACTATCCTCTTAAACATATAGCTTTATGTAAGTTAAAAGCTTAAAAGAATGTAGAGTAAGATCTTTTCACTTTACATCATTATTCTCCATTTTAAAAGTGACATTTGAAATGAATGACCATTACTTTACTTTTGACACCAAATAATCTTATTTAAGGGAGTATCTGGAAAGATTTCTGATATGTAAATATTATATGTTCTTCATTTATTGATAAATTAAATCTTAAGTAATTATTTAAGTAGAAACACCAATATTATAATAGAAGACCATGTTTTTGATATTGGATTTAGATAATTTTTATAACTGAAAGAAAAATGAAAGTATTTGCTTGAATAGATCTCATTTAAGATGCTTTCCTTGGGGGAAATAATAATTGAAAATTTTAACACATGTCCTACTCTCACTACAATCCTAACATGGATAAAATAACTACTAATAAGTTATCTAATTAATAACATATGTTACAAGATATTGCTATCCAAGGGAATATGCTTTTAGGCATCAACTATGTTTATTTTATTTTATTTTGTCTCTTTAAGTACATATGCTAATACCTTAAACTGGATTTTCAGAGCAGCTAAATATATCACCAAATAAAACAACAGAATCCTAACACAGATGTTTATTATATCACAGACTTATGGTACAGCAAAACTGCTACATTTCTCTCTTTGGACCAGTTTTATTTAAATTAAAATTCCTGCATATGAAGAAAGAAGTTCTTACATTCTACACAGAAAATTTATACTTGTCAACACAAAATACAACTCTAACCTCAAAGGGAATAAGAGAGAGTTTATTTTCCTGTCAAATATGAGTGACCAATCCCAAGAGCAGAGATCTAGGATTTTCTGATTTCCATGAAGTTTTTATAGTAACAGATCAAAAAAAGTCATGAATCAAATCTCAATTATATTCATGAGAATGTTAGGTGGGCAGTGGCAGAGTTAAGAATCTCAGCTAAAAGGCTCAGATACTCTCTGATGACGCTTGGCATTTTGTTAGTGAAAAATATGATATGGTTTTGTTACTATATTTCAAGAGGTTTGTAACTTTTAGTCATAGATCTTACATATAAGTGGTATCGTGATTTGAAAGAAAATAGCTCCCAGAAGCCCATAGGGAATGGCCCTTTAGGAGTTATTGTCTTGTTGGAGTAGATATGGCTTTGTTGAAAAAACTGTTCCGGTCACCCCCAGCATGCTCCTTCTTCAGTATCATGTCCACTTGTATGGCACTCTGCTTTCAACCATGATGACAATGGATGAATCTTCTGAAACTATATGTGAGCCTCAATTAAATGTCTTTTTTTTCTTTTTTTATATTAGAGTTTCCATGGTTTCCATGGTGTCACTTTACAACAACAACAACAAATCACTAAGACAAGTGGGCAAAGGAATCCTTATCAAAGCTATGTAGTTTAAATTTCATAGTTTATTGAAATATTTTAGCTCTTGGCTCTATGAACAAATAGCAATTTAAAGTTTCTTTACACCAAAAAAAAAAATCATGTTTAGAAGTTTTATAGTTTTCGGAGTGCCTGAGTTTAGAAGGAAGTTTGCATTTATAAGTTATTTTAAGGCATCACTCAAATCCTAATATTTGCACATATGCACCCACAACTTAAGAGACCAAGCCAAAATATCAGTAATTTCAGCATACAATAAAAATGAATTAAAGAAAAACCTGAAGTGGCCATGGTTTATAATATCCATTTAAGAACAAACAGTACAGGAAACAATTATTGAAAACACACTTGACGTAATTACATAAAATCTATGTCCACCAAGTTTAAAACATGGTAGAAAATTTATAATCCTAACTTGTAGGATAGTAGAAAGGTTTAGAAGTCTAAAAAATCAAAACGTGAAGTTCTCATGTAAACATAAGACCCTTGGTGGCATGGCTAAGAAGATTCAGAGTCAAGGACATAGACTCTGGGAGTCTGAAAAGTGGCAAAAGCATACTCATTTGTTGCAGGAACTGGGCAAACCTTTATTTATTTTTTTAGTTTTTTTTATTGGATGTTTTATTTACATTTCATATATTGTTCCCTTACCCCATTCCCCACCCAAACCTTTATATACCCACCTCCTACCTCCTTGGCTTTGAGGTAGCCACAGGTGGTGCTGTTTCTGTCTTATTGGCTTGCTCCATTTCCTTTTTATATTTTTTAAATATTTATTTATGAGTACATTGTAGCTGTCTTCAGACACACTAGAAGAGGGAATTATAGATGGTTGTGAGCCATATGTGGTTGCTGGGAATTGAGCTTAGGACCTCTGGAACAACATTTGGTGCTGTTAACCACTGACAGCTATCTCTGTTGCCCCTTGCTCCCTCTCCTGATCCAGCATCATCACTCTCTAGTCATGCCAGATGATTCTAGTTTTGCTTGGGGAGGAAGTATCAGCTGCACATTTGCCAGCATTGCAGCTGGACTTGCTTGGCTATGTTTCTCCTATATTTCCACCCTCCTGTTTTTACTTTTGATAGCCAAGTGGTAGTCAGAGTTCTTTGTTCCATTGTTGTTGACTCCACTTCAGGAGGCCTCCAGTAGAGTGGACTGTGACTGTCTTAGATTGACCTGCCAAGCATGTTCTTACCTGTTATTGATGACTCACCCTCAAAGGATAGCCATCCCAGAGGGTATATCAGGGTATAAGAAGGGAACCTAAACACAGGTCTTTCAAGTTTCTATGAGGCAAGCTCTAGTCCCATCTCTGGGAGGAACATAGTCTGAATGCATAAGAGCAATGAGTATTTGGAGCATAGATTTGTTGATAAAAGTTTTGCTGATAGATGTGCTATACAATTCACCTAAGTAATACAATAATTATTTTACAATGTCTCCTATTATAGCATAGACACTATCCAGGAGGGGTCAAAAAACATTTTATGTTGTTCCAAACATTTTCCATGAATCACTTATCAAAAGCAAAAGGCAAGAATGGGCAGCCTGGTCTCATTGAACTTGAATATACTTTCTCTGAGTAGGATCAAATAGTTTAAAAATGTCTTGGATCAGGTTCTCTTAATGTAATGGGCCAGTTGTTCATGGTCCTAGGAAATATTTTGTACTTCATAGTGTGTAAGTCAAATGCTGTGAAAATGGCATCATGAGCAAGTATATATATATATGTAACAAGTACCACTTTCTCAGCCAGAAGGGTCTGAATGGGAGGAGGTTTTGTCCCTGTTCTCCTTTCTCTTGGCTGGTAGGATCTCCTGTACTGACACCAATTGTGGTGTTGTGGAGTCCTGTGGAAAAACACATGCATATCTTTGCCCCAGTGTCAGCAAGGGGGCAGTAACTGTCATCATGATGTTAGGAGATCTCTCCACTGTACCAATGGCAGAGGGGAATTGTGGGGTAGGAAAGCCCAATGTTTATAGGCAGGGGTTGATATTTCTCCTGTTGAGGGGCCCCAATGGGGAAAGTGGAGCACAGTTGACACAAGATCTTGCAAGATTTTGTGTCATGGATAATTCCAGGAGGAGCCTATGTAAGTTTTGTGGGGAAAAATGAAATTGTTGATACAATGCTTTTGCCTGTTCCAAGAGCCCTTGGTTAACAGTCATTATCATTAATTCAGTCATCTCATTGCCCTTAGCCAAGATTCCTGGCTGCTTGGAATGAGATCTTATGTGAGAATCAGACCTTCAAGGGACCTCATAAGGACGTGTATGGGGCTGTCACTGAATCTCCTTTCCCTTAGTTTCTTCTTCATTTTTATCCCTGCAGTCTTTTAGGCAGGAACAATTCTGGTTCAGTTTTTGACTGTGGGATGGCAACATCATCCTTCCACTTGAAGCCTTGTCTTTCTACTAGAGGTAGACTCTACAAGTTCCCTTTATTTCACTGTTAGTCATTTCATCTAAAGTCCCTCCTTTTGAGTCCTGAGCATCTCTCACCTTCCAGGACTCTGGTACATTCAAGAGGTTCTCCCCACCTCCTACCTCCCAAAGTTTCCCAATGAAACAAATATTTTTTAAAAAATATTTTAATTGGATATTTTCTTTATTTACATTTCAAATGTCATCCCATTTTTTCAGCTCTCTATCTCATCCCCCATCCCACTGCTTCAATGAGGGTGCTCCCCCACTCACCCAACAACTTCTGCCTTGGTGACCTAACATCCCCCTACTCTGAGAGCCTCCACAGGACCAAGGAGCTCCCCTCCCATTAATGCCAGATTAGGCAATCCTATGCTACACATACAGCTGAAACACAGGTCCCTCCATGTGTACTCCTTGGTTGTTTAGTCCCTGGCAGCTCTGGGTGTATGGTTGTTTGATACTGTTTTTCTTCCTATGGGGATGCAAACCCATTCAGCTCCTTTAGCCATTTCTCTAATTCCTCCAATGAGGACCCTGTGCTTAGTCCAATGGTTGGCTGCAAGCATATGCCTCTGTATTTGGCAGGATCTGGGAGAGCCTCTCAGGAGACAGCTATATCTGGCTCCTGTCACCAAGCACTTCTTGGCACCTGTGATAGTGTCTGGGTTTGGTGTCTGTATATGGGATGGAGCCCCAGGTGGGACAGTATCTGGATAGCCTTCTCTTCAGTCTCTGGTCCACATTTTGTCTCCACATTTCCTCCTGTGAGTATTTCGTTCCCCTTTCTAAGAAGGACTGAAGTATTTACATTTTTAAAGCAATCACATTAAAATCAGGGACTAGACAAAGCTGCCTACTCTCTCCCTATCTATTCAATATAGTACTTGAAGTTCTAGCCAGATTATTTACACAACAAAATGAGGTCAAAGGGATACAAAATGTAAAGGAAAAAGTCAAGATATCACTATTTGCAGATGATATGATAGTGTAGTCAAGTGACCCCAAAAATTCCAACAGAGAACTTCTAAATGTGATAAACAACTTGAGCTAAATGGCTAGATAGAAAATTAACTCAAACAAACCAGTAGATTTCATATACTCAAAGTATAAACAGACTGAGAAAATAATTAGGGAAAAGACACCCTTCACAATAGTCAGAAATAATATAAAATCCCTTGGTGCCACTCTATCCAAGCAAATGAAAGATCTGTATGACAAGAAATTCAAGTCTCTGAAGAAAGAAATCAAAGACCTCAGAAGATAAAAAGATCTCCCATGTTCATGGATTGGCAGGATTAATATAGTAAAAATGGCCATCTTTCCAGAACCAATCTACAGATTCAATGGAATACCCATCAAAATTCCAACTCAGTTCTTCATAGAGTTAGAAAGAGCAATTTGCAAACTAATTTGAGATAACAAAAAATTCAGGATAGCAAAAACTACAATGAAAGAACTTCTGGGGGAATCACCATCTCCGATCTCAAGCTATATTACAGAGCAATAGTGATTAAAAACTGTATGGTGTTGGTACAGAGACAGGGAGGAAGATCAGTGAAATAAAATTGAAGACCCAGAAATGAACCCACACACCTATGGTCATTGATCTTTGACAAAGGAGCTAAATCCATCCAGCGGAAACAAGACAGCATTTTCAACAAATGGTGCTGGTTAAATTTGAGGTCAACATATAGGGGAATGCAAATCAATCCTTTCTTATCTCCTTGTACAAAGCTCAAGTCCAAGTGGATCAAGGACCTCAAAAAAAAAAAAAAAAGATACACTGAAACTAATAGAAGAGAATGTGGGTAAGAGCCTCAAACTCATGGGAACAGGGGAAAATTTCCTGAACAGAATACCATAGGCTTATGTTCTAAGATTACATGAGACCTCATAAAATTTCAAAGGTTCTGTAAGGCAAAAAACACTGTCAATAGGACAAAATGGCAAGCAAAAGATTGGGAAAAGATATTTACCAATCTTTCTTACATCTGATAGAGGGCTTAGGTCCAATATATATAAAGAACTCAAAAAGGTAGACTTCAGAGAACCAAATAACCCTATTAAAATGAGGTACAGAGCTAAACAAAGAATCCTCAACTGAGCAATATAGAATGTGCTTTCCTCAAATATTTCCTTGTTTCTTATATTAATTATATATTAATATATGTAACATAACTATATATTATATATGTATTATATATTATATATGTATTATATATTATATATGTATTACATATTTTATATGTATTATAAACTATATATGTATTACATATTTTATATGTATTATATATTTATTATATATTGCATATTATATATTACATATTGATTATATTATATATTATATGTTATAAGTTATGTATTTTATATATTATATATTGTATATTACATATTATATATTATACATTATATTATACATTATACATTATATTATACATCATACATTATATTATACATCATACACTATACATTATACATTATTATATATCATATATCATATACCATATTATATCTTATATCATATCATATATCATATATCATATATTGTACATTGTATACTATTCATTATATATTATACATAATACTTTATTATCTAATATCTATTGTCTATTATCTGTTATGTATTATCTATTATTTATTATCCATTATCTACTGTATATTGTATGTTGTAGATTATAGATTATAGATTGTATATTATATATTGTATATTGTATGTTGTATATATAATAAATTATATATTAATTATGTATTATATTATATGATATACATTATATATTATATTATGTGTTATGTATTATGTATTATGTATTATGTATTTTATGTATCATGCATTATGTATTGTATTATGTATTATATATTATGTATTATATTATATATATTATAAATGGTATATTGTATGTTATACCATATATAATATATCTTGTATCATGTATCATGTATCACGTATCACGTATCAGGAATTACGTATTATGTACTATGTATTACTATTATAGATTATATACTATATTATATATTATATATTATACATTACATATTACAAATTTTACATTACATATTATATATTACATATTACACATTAGATATTACCTGTTATATATCATACATTACATATTGCAAATTATATATTATAAATTATATATTACATATAATATATTATATATCATATTTTATATATTACATATCACATATAATATATTACATATATTATATATTATACATCATATATAGTCATATTACATATTACATATATATTACATGTTGCATGTTACATGTTACATGTTACATAATGCAAATTATTACTTATTGCATGTTAAATATTGAATACTACATACAATATGCTACATACTATATACTACACACTATATACTATATTTTATATTATATATGTCACATATTATATATACCATATATCACATATTATAAATATCTTATATAATATATCATATATACTGTATTTTATATATTAATTATGTATTACATTGTATATTGTGTATATTCTATATAAAACATATAATATGAATTCAATAATATCTATATATGTACATAATGAAAAAGAAATATAGGGGCAATACCTGCTAGTAAGATTTACAAATAAATTGTCAGAATCATAAATGTGTTCAAGCAAACAAACAAATCCAAGTGGCAAAATGAAAATGCTTTCCAAGCAACTTAAATATATACCTTAATCCAAATCCACCTGAAGGAAACTGAAACCATAAATCTTATTGACCAAACTCCTCAAATAATCAGCCCTTAATAAGTATGTGGACTATTTACACAACCAAGGGAGATTTATTGAAAGCTTTGAAGTGAACTCTTAGCTGTTCACCTGAGGAGAAAATACTAGATGGTTTGGACTCAATGGATTCCTTTTCTAGAGCAGATCTTTTAATTTCAGACTGCATTTTATAGAGCCTGACCTAAATTTGAAATCTGGTAAACAGTCAGGCCAATACCTAGCATTAGTTTCCAACTTACCTCCCAACAAGGTATATGTCTCCAGGTTATTCCCCCAATAATATCTATGCTTCCAGATTATTGTCCCAAGACCTGCCTGCATCTTACTCCAGTTTCCATGTTACTTCTCCACCTAACAAATCTGCACTCCTAGGTTACAACCACCAATGCAGAGAGAAGTAGAAGTTTATTTTTTGACACCCTGCACCATCCAATTATGCTAAAGGCCACAATAGCATTCCAGTTAGATGCTTGATGGGCTAGAAACACTCACTGCCCTCTCACTTGCTGCTTTCAATAAATCCTTGACCGAATAGATGTTCGGGGCTCCTTTGTACCAATGTCAGCAGTGTGCTGAGCCTGAGATAGCTTGTATAAAGGCCCTGTTGTGATTGCATTGGATCTGCTCCTGCCTGATCTTTTGGGGTTCACTAACACTTCCTTGCCATAACACCTTCAGGTACTTAGCTTCATCCAAATGACTGCTTCTGTGAAATGTGAATCACTCTTGAAAAATCTACCTTGTTGCACCATCACCATTGCTATCATAGAACACCATGACTGAAAGCAACTTGAAAGGAAAAGAGTTTATTTTGCTTACCAGTTATAGTCCATCATCAAGTGAAGCTAATGTAGGAACCCAATCAAGGAATCAAGTAGCAAGAAGTGAAGTAGAGAAGATGGAGAAATATTACCTGGTGGATTCTCCACATGGAATTATCAGCCTGTTATCTTATACAATCCAGAACCACCTCTACCCATTTACGGCCCTGACCACAGTTTATTGGACCTTTACACATCAATTACTACTCAGGAAGATGAACCAAAGTCTTCCCTGTTTGTACCAGGTTGACAAAAACTAACCAGTATAAGTACTACTCAAAAGCATGGCTCTTATCTCAAAGGAGATAGATAGGTTTCTCTAGAGACAATTATGAACAGCTGATGGCCTAGAAACAGAGATTTAGGTTGCTTCAAATTCCATATCCCAAAATGAAGGCAGTTTCATGTAGGTTTTATAGTAATAGAAGAAAGGAAATCATAAATCAAGGAGGTTTTCAATTACATTTGTGAGAACTTTAAGTTTGCACTTAGAGCAAAGTTATAAATCTCAGGTGTAGGTCTCAGGTGATAACTGATCTCTTTTGGTTGGATGAAACTGTCATTTTAATACATTCCACAAGGTTTTTAATCTGTTAGTCACAGGATATTAGATCTGACAAATAGGACAGTGAATTCAGAGGACTAAAGGTAGCCCACGATAAACTAATCAATCTCTAGACCTGCAACATTCAAAACTCTCTACAATCATTGAAGTTCTGTTCAGTTAAGCAAACTTTCAGAATGTTTGAAAGTTTATCTTTTTACTGGAAACTTTTGTATATATATCATGGGGGGGAGGGGGAAGATCCATGAATGTTAGTTTCCATATAGATTGTGATGATGAGAACAGTAGACATACATGACTAAACAGTTCATGGTGATGAAATCAAACCATGAACATTTTTTCCTGGCCTTTTAAAAGCCAGAAACATCCTTGTACCTGTGGTCATTGTAATAGCATCTTCTTTGTCAAAGGACAGAGATACTAGAATTGAATAAGTCAAAATATCTTTGTTTCAGATCTGTTTTATTTTTTCCTTAACACTTTCCCCGCTGAAGGAGAAGTTCTTCTTTCCTGGAAACCATATGTGAGGATGTAACTAAACCTGAGAGACACTTGGATAGTTGAAATGAAAACTTGACTGATTGGTAGGTTTCTACTACATGTCTCTCCTCTACTCAGTCTAGTTCTACTAACCCCAATTCATTAGAGGAAAGTATGAAGCAAAACATGTTCTCAGAAGAATAACTTGTTATGGTTTAACTCAGGGAGTTTCTACTCTTAAAAATTTTGTTACAAGTAGAATAAAGATATGCTTTATCTCTAAGCCCTTAATATTTTAAAATGAAGCATATATATATATATATATATATATATATATATATATATATATAT
>NW_021604563.1:6536532-6593143 GCF_004785775.1 Grammomys surdaster
ATAGGAGATCATATGTGTTACAGGGAAAGTTAAATTTCTGTTTGGAGATTTCAGTCTCATTAATAAAACAATTTAAAGACTGACACTGAAGAAAGCTTGAGAACAATTTTATTTTGAATGAAAATTGACAGTATAAGCAAACTGTAGTTCTTTGTAGCTGTACAGAGAAGAAAGATACCTATGGGGAAAAGACACAATTATACATTTTAAAGCAAGGATCTGAGAAAGCAGGCAGCTCAGTAATAGAGTTTAGTGAGTAGCAGCATGGAAGAGAGGGTTAGCGATCATAGCAGAGAAATTGAGTGTCTGGGAATCATGCCTAGGTTTTAGTTAGTACCAAAAAAATGTACAAAACAGAAGGGAAAAGTTACATCTTTGCTTAAGGAAAAGCAGTCAAGCCACATGACTGAGGTCCAATGGAATTTCCACAAATGTCTGCTAGCATCAGCAATAAGTGGAGGGGCTTTAAGAAAGGAAAAACTTCATCATCGCTTTAAGGGGACAATTAGTCCTTACCCAGTTCAGCATATTTTGAGGTGAAATATATTTTTTGGCATAGGATGATGTTGTATTCCTCCACAGGTGATTGACTGTTGTAGAAGTATTCATTGTTAAAAAGAAGAGACAAGAGTAAGTTTTGGGTAGTTTTAAATTTCATGTCTTCACCCAGGGCCTTAGATAAAAAATAGAAGAAGAAATAGCTTTGCCTCAATGTCAACAATACCCAACAGATTCTAACTTTTTGTATTTTAATTCTATCAAGGTACTTTTATTTTCAGTTAAGGGTAGGGGGAATAAGGTCAATGGCTTCCAAGCCTGCTAATATCTCTCAGGCTACCTAATTTAGATATATCTAAAGGTCACGAATTTATTATTTGTGGATATTTCCAACTCACTGAATACACAGTTTTTCTGGGCAGTGAAGTGAATTGACCACCTTTCCTTAAATATTAAAAAAGCAAGTAAGTCTTTGGTTGCCTTCCAGCTTTTCTGAAACTTCTTATGGAACAAATAGCTGTAAGAGTCTTATATTTGTTATTTTTTCTCTAAATTATTACAATTTACCAAGAAATTATTTACATTTTCATAATGTACCATTGTAATTCATAATTCATCATCAAGACTTTAAGCTTTTACAGAATGTGAAACAACATCAATATATAATGATGTATTTATTCTATCCTGAAATTATCTCAACAGATTAATGTTTTGATTACTCATTCCTCAGCTGGTGACAGTATTTTGGTAGCCTGTGTAACCATTAATAGATATAAATTAGCTGGTGGAATTAGGTCTTCAATGATGGGTTTTTGAAAGTTTATACCTGATCCTATTAGCAAATTCAGTTTCTTCTTGATCCTCCAGGAATTTAAACAGCCTCTTGAAGATTTCCATAGACTAAACTATTTTACCATGCTTTCTAAATCTAATGAACTAAACCTCTCTTATATAATAAACTCAAATAAGTCTTTCTACACCAGTTATTTTTGTCAAGTATTGCAATTATAGAAATAAAAATATATGATGCTAAAAATACTTGATGTGCATATTTGCCATTAATATGTGCTGTTTGAGGAAACATGTGTTCAAATTCTTTACCTTGTTTTAGATATATTATGTAACATAACTGCCAAGTAGTCTTTCTATGTATTTTACATAAATTTCACCCATAAAGTATATTATTTGGAACAATTGTCTCTCATTCTGTAATTTGGCTTTACACTTTCTTAATGTCATTATTTGAAGCACAAAGTTATCATGTTTTTAAACATTTCAATCATTTATATTTCCTTGTATTTTTTGTTGTGCTCTATGGTTTGTGTTGAGAATTTAGGGAGTATGCAACCAATTTTTCAGTATTTTGTGGAAAGTTAACATTGGGTTTCAGAGACACCCTTTATCTGGTTAAAGAAATTTCATTTTGTTATTGGTTGATTGTTTATAGCAAGAAAGAATAATGGGTTATGTCATATGATTTTTCATTATCTTGTAAGAAGATTTTGCCATTTTTGTCCTTATTCCATTTATACAAGTATAACGGAATATTTATTGGCTACATTGTATTTGCAGTAGAGCTTGGTGATTGGCAAGTAGAAGAGGAGGTGGAGATGGGAGAAGGAAAGAGAATGGGGAGGAGAAAGGGAAGAGAGGTAGCAACCATGGAGGAAGACAGATGGATCAAAAGCATTCCTGGGTAATAATTTATATCTAAGGTTAGATGCTGGTAACAATTCTAATTGTGTGGAAATCTTGTCAATTTACCTTTTTCAAATATGTAAATCTATTGGCTAATCTTTAAGCATTAAGAGTTTTCATTCTACCAGGTATCATGAGCATGGAAGATATTATCAGGGGCTCAGCTGAGCTTTGTGGGGACAGCTGGTGGATTGATAGAGCCGTTCATCATACTGGAATATAGCTGCAGCGCACTTGAACTCTGGATGCATCTAGTGTGGAACATGGTGACATGAGCTAAGCAGAGCAGATCGCCATTTAGATAGCCAGTCTGTGCCATGGCTTTTTAAAATATCTTCCTTTATATGCAAGATATTTGATCTTTTGTATACTAAGTCAGCCTGACTTTAGCCACAGGTTATTGGAATTTGGTTCAATCAGTGGGAAAATTTTGCCTTGTGGGTAAGCAGACATGTTCCTTGTATTCTTAGAGTTCTTATTAGACTTATTTTCAGTTAAGTAGGACTGTTAAAATTGCTTCAGTAGAAGGCCATTCTTTGGCAGTTGGCTTTGATATCAGAACACTTATAGGCAGGGAATTGATGGTTATGAACTTGCATGTGGGCGGGGTGGCTCAGGTCCACCCACACGCTGTTGTTGTAGCAGGGTCCCAGGAGCACCAGTGCAGGGACCCAATGCAGACTGCAGTGACAGGAGAGGGAGTCCCGCGGACAGCTGCTGAAAGGGGAAGGTAGTCCTGTTGGCCTCTGCTGCGGGAGAGCAGAGAGGCTTTTCCCGTGGGCGAGTTTCCCACTTACACAAGAAAGTCCAAAGTTCCAGGAGACACGTGGAATCCAAGATGAAAGTTTATTTTCCATGATGATAGTTGTATCCAGATGATATGTGCTCCCGGCAAATGCCAGGAGGAGCTCCCATATATTGGGGAGTGGGAAAGAGAAGGGGCTAGGGATGGGAAAACTTAGTTATCTATGTACCCCCAGCCTTTAGGTAATTCATTAATATGTAAATCTCGAGGCAGAGGTCTGTTAGCCACACCCTCTACCTGTACCCTATGTGACTGACTATACCAGTGAAATGGTGATGAGACTGTGTATTATGTCTCTGGGTTCTGGGGGTGTGTCCAAACACCCCAGGATGTCTTCTACAGCCTGACAGGGAATATGCCAGCAGCCTTTACTGATGGCAATTTTGTTGTTGCTGGCAGGTTTGGTAGACGAAATAGGTTATTTCAGACAGAAACAATGCAAACAGAAATTTAGTCAGAAATCTAATCAGAAAAATGCTACCAGACTCAATTGGAGATTTAGGGTTTAGGGAGAAATTAGGACTATAAACTCATAAAAAAAAAAATCTTTGACAGACTTCTGTAATGTAGGTGTGTCTTTTGATATACATTGGCCTCTCTGGTGCACTATTTCTTCTGGCTGTGAACTTTCATTAGTTAAAATAGGCTTTCAGTTTCTGTCTAGATACTAGAAGCCAGCCAAATAGTTTTGGAGATTTTAGCAGTAAATTTTGAGAGCCTTTAGTCATTTAACGTATGTTTATTTCTTCTATAAGAATTAAAAGTTTAATTAGGTTTTTAAAATTTATTTCCACATTTAAGAGATAGTGCCATTGATGGAATCTAGATTCCATCTGGACCAATGCATCTAGGAGCATCTACTTGATTTCAACAAATGTCCATTCACAAGTAACAGAAGTGCTATGTCTAGAAAGCATATCTATAGTCCCTTGTTTTGTGTTGTAATAGTCTTCTATTCATTTTCTTCGGCTTAGACATTCAGATCCATTTGATATCCTATGTTTAATTTTTTCCAGTTGAATACCTTTTCCTTATTGTTGATCTATTATATATCTCCAGGTATTCTTAATCCTTTTCCAATACAATTCCAATTCCTGTTCTCATAATACCTGATCATCCCTAGCAAGATATTACAACATTGTAAGGACCATTGGCTCTGAACATACTGGGGACATTTTGAGAGTACTAGCATGAAAATTGTTATATTTGGTATAATGTGGTAGAGGAGGAATTAGAGTAGATAATCAACTCAGAATCAAGACATATGGCTGTGGGAATCACCTGCAGATAGACTGCAGTCTTAGTTTACCATTATTATTCCCAGATTTGTTCACCATCTTAGGCATTGAGTTGGGGCTTTGTTTGTTGTATGAGATAAGCACTGTATCCCACAAAATATGGATTCATCTTTATCAGGAATTTGTATGAGTAATATACTGTTGCATATAAGACTGACTACTCAGCAGGCATGTTTCTTTAAATAATTTAGGTGATATTCCTTATTTCATCCTTGAGCACATTTGCAGGATCTCACATAACTCTAACTGTAACATAGAGCATCAAAGTAAAAAAGATGGAATCTGAAGGTATGTGTGGATTTCCAGCTAATGTATGGCAATTTTCTTGATTTTAGAAGGTCCTTTATTGTGGACTACATATGAAAGAATAAATCTTTATAAAGTTATAAGATTGGTATTAAATTTAATGATCATACAGGTTATTCTATTGTGAGTTAGTTCCCTCCAAGAGTATAAGAGAGCCTATAATTTTTAATTTCTCCTTTGCCCAGTAGGCTCACATTCATGCAGAGTATTGACATTAAATATAGTTTCTAGGTAAGCAAGGGTAAATCATTTGTAATTTATTCAGGTTAAATAATATTTGAATTTTTTCAAGGGGGACATGGACTAATGAGTAAAGAATATCTCTGTGAAGGCTCCATGCTCTAGTGTAGGGGAATGTCAGAGTAGGAAGGCAGGAGTGGTTGGGTGGGTGACAGAACACCCTCCCTCATAATAGCATGGGGAGGGGGGATGGGATAGGAAGTTTTGGGGGAAAACCTGGAAAGGGGATAACATATGAAATACGTTGGTCCTGTGAAGGCTTGATGGCCCAGTGTAGGGGAATTTGGGGCAGGGTGGTGGGAGAGGAAACACCCTCATAGAAGCAGGGGATTTGGGATGGGAATAGGGGGTTTCAGGGGAACCAGGAAAGAGGATAACATTTGTAATGTAAACAAAAAAAATCCAATCAAAAAACAAAAATAAAAGTTTTAAAAAAGAGATATTAAATAAAGATATTATCAAAAAAAGGAATATCTCTGGAATCATAGAAGAGTAAATTGGGAAATACATCTTATACTAGACTAATATTTAAGCAGACAAATATTGGTATATTAGTCAAGTATTAGTAATATCAACCATTAGTTATCTGTTCAATGGAGAATATACCCAATCTGAGGGGGTATACTGACCATCAAAGGTCACACTAACCTATATTATTTGGTCTCTGATATTAAAATTCCTCCAACAGCCACACGTAGGGACAACAAATCCATCCTTTGGCTGAGACAACTAATACTTTGCTTAGGTAACCCATTGGTTAAGAAGATGGAACTGTGAGCTGAGTACTCATTCCCAGATCTGTTTCCCATTTCTTTGTAGAATATAATTCAAATTTTTGTTGAATAGATAAGCTTAATGATGGAGCTTAAGTTAGGGATCTTTTGAAATTTTAAAATGCCTCTTGTGTGTCTAAGGTCCAATCCATATGATTGACTCCACTGTTCTGTGCTTCTATGAGGCTGACACAAAGGCTTAACCTGTTCTGTACATGGAAAAATACATTTCTACAGTATCCTGTGGCTTCCAAGAAGACTCTTAGTTTTTTGAGAGTTTTTGAAATGTTGGAATTGGCAGAATCCATTCAGAGTTCAAGACCTTGGTACCTTCTAATAAAATCAGACCTAAGTAAAATAACTTGGTTTGATATAGTAGGGCTTTTTCTTTGAGAGTGTGTAAACTATGTCATCCCCAAAATAGAAGACACTCTGTCTCTCAAGAGATATTCCCACCTGACAGGCCACATAAGAGGAAGTCATTTCCATATTGGTGTAAGCTTTCTGATACGTCTAATTCATTAGGTCTCAGGCCAAAGCTATGTCAAGTAAAAGAGGACTTTCCCAGAACTCTTGGGAAGAACTCTCCATGTAACTAATTTGTATTTTTCATAGGATCTTTGAATGTTAAGAAATGTTGGCTAGTAGAGAATCAGGAGAAGGAACCCTTAAAGTCTAGCACTAAGTAATAGGTGGTGCTTGTTGGATTTGAATTTAAAAGGTATAGATATTAAGGAACCATCACTTGTGAGGGATCCACAGCCTCAATTGTTTATCAGAAGTCCTATACTAAACTCTATTTATTATAGACCTTTCTGACTCCCAATATAAGTGGGTTATAGGGAGGTGAACATTTAATTAGTAGTCTATCATTTTAGGAAGCTAATAAATGAGAACTCACTTTACTTTCAGGTTTATGGGGATATTACTTTTGGTGAGAAAAGTGAAAAATATCTTTAAGGCGGGTCACTGTAGGAGGAGCAATTTGTATCCCTTACAATAGTTGCTCTGTCAGTATATAGTAAGAAGTTAGTATTGCTTTTCATTAGGGCCAGTGAGTGATTCTCTCACAGAGAGAGTAACAATTGTATTTTGAAGTGAGATAGCAGATATTTTCCATATAAGGATGCAGATGATTCAGCCAGTATCAGAGAAGAGTGGCAAAATGGAGATATTCCCATGAGCAAGCAAGTGGTCTGGTGAAGTAACATTCCATGGACTTGCCCAATATGCCCATGCTAGTGGTTGAATTAGAATATCAGGGATCAGGGGAGAAATAAAAATTTAAAAATTGGGCTCCAATATCTATAAGGAAATTGTCATCCACACTCTGCATGTCAAGGGCTCCTCTAGCCATATATATTCTTAGGACATTGACTACTCCAGTGATTAACTTTAGAGTTGGGGTAGGGTCTCGGTAGGGGGTTATGACTTTATGGCTACTCCCTTCAGATGTGGGCATCCAATTCACATTAAAAGCACACACTTTTTTTTTCATTTTTGATTGCATTATTTGATTTATTCACATTTCAAATGTTCTATCTTTTTTCCATTTCCCCAGCAGAAACCCCCATCCCATCCTCGCTCCCCTGCTTCTATGAGGGTGATACCCCACCCACCCACCCACCCACTCTCTCCTTCTCAAATTCCCTTACACTTGGATATCTTGCCTTCTCAGTTCCAAGGGCCTCTCCTACCATTTATGTCCAACAATGCCATCCTCTGCTACATATGCAGCTAGAGACATGAGTCCCTCCATATGTACTCTTTGGTTGGTGGTTTAGTCTATGGGAGGGAGCTCTGATGGGTCTGGTTAGTTGATTTTGTTGTTCTTCCTATGAGGTTGCAAACCCTATCAGCTCCTTCAAACTTTTTTCTAACTTCTTCATAGAGACCTTGTGCTCAGTCCAATGATTAGCTGTGAGTATCCACCTCTGTATTTGTTAGGATCTGGTAAAGCCTCTCAGGAAAGAGTTATATCAAGTTCCTGTCAGCAAGCATTTTTTGGTATCCACAATAGTGTGTGGCTTTGGGATCTGTATATGGGATGAATCCTCAGGTGTGGTAGTCTCTGGATGGCCTTTCCTTCAGTGTCTGCTCCACATTTTTTCTCCTTAATTCCTCTCTTGAGTATTTTGCTCTCCCTTTTAAGAAGGACTGAAAAACCCACACTTTGGTATATTGGGTATTCTAAGCTTTTGGGCTAATATCTACTTATCAATGAGTACATGTGTGTTCTTTTGTGACTGGGTTGCCTCATTCAGAATGGTATTTTCTAATTCTGTCCATTTGTCTAAAAATTTCATGAATTCATTGTTTTTAATAGGTAAGTAGTACTCCATTGTGTAAATGTACAAATTTTTTTGTATCCATTCCTCTGTCAAAGGGAATCTGGGTTATTTCCAGCCTCTGGTTATTATAAATAAGGCTGTTTTGAACATAGTGGAGAATGTCTCCTTGTTATATGGTGGAGCATCTTTTGGGAATACACCCAGAAGTGGTATAGCTGAGTACTCAGGAAATAATATGTCTGACTTTATGAGAAACCACCAGACTGATTTCCAGAGTGTTTGTACCAGCTTGCTATCCAACCAACAATGGAGAAATGTTCCTCTTTTTCCATATTCTCATAAGCATTTGTTGTCTCCGAGTTTTCGATCTTAGCCATTCTAACTGGTGTGAAGTGGAATCTCAAGTTTGTTTGATTTGGATTTCCCTGATGACTAAGGATGTTGAACATTTCTTTAGGTTCTTCTTGGCCATTCTATATTCCTTAGTTGAGAATTCTTTGCTTAGCTCTGTACCTCATTGTTAATAGAGTTATTTCATTCTCTGGAGTCTAACCTCTTGAGTTCTTTGTATATACTGGATATTAGCCCTCTATCAGATGTAGAACTGGTAAAGATCTTTTCTCAATTTCTTGGTTGCCATTTTGTCATATTGATAGTGTCCTTTCCCTTACAGAGGCTTTGAAATTTTATGAGGCCCCACGTTATCTTAGAATATAAACCACTGGTATTCTATTCAGGAAAATTTCCCCTGTTCCTAGGCGTTTGAGGCTCTTCCCCACTTTCTCTTCTTTTAGTTTCAGTGTATCTAGTTTTATGTGGAGGTCCTTGATTCACTTGGTCTTGAGCTTTGTACAAAAAGATAAGAATGGATCAATTTGCACTCTTCTACATGTTGACCTCCAGTTGAACCAGCACCATTTGTAGAAAATACTGTCTTTTTTTCCACTTGATTGATTTAGATCATTTGATAAAGATCAAGTGATCATAGATGTGTGGGTTCATTTCTGGGTCTTAAATTCTATTTCATTGATCTACCTGCCTTTCTCTGTATCAACACCATACATAGTTTTTTTTCCCCACTCTTGCTATATAATACAGCTTGAGATCAGAGATAGTGATTCCCCCAGAAGTTGAAAATAGTTTTTGCTATCCTGTGGTATTTGTCATTTCAAGTTAATTTTCAAATTGTTCTTTCTAACACTAGGAAGAATTAACTTGCATTTTGATAGGGATTGCATTGAATCTGTAGATTGAAAAGCATACTCTTGTACATGACTGACCTTTGAGGGCAGAAAATTTGGGGGCTGATCCTTATAGTGACTATTAGTTCCCCATGATATTTATCAGCCCTTCTTTCCTTATCATCTTCTTGATTATAATATTCCAAATTGTCAGGTTAAATTAAAACATTAATGTTTTTGTTTGCTCTGATCAACAAATTGGGCTAGTTTTATTAATGTCTGAAACTGACTCAACGAATAGTTCTTCTCTCTGGAGACTCTCTCATTCCTCTGTCTCTGCATTATTTACATTTCTAGTGCCATGATAAAGCACAATAATCACAGAAACTTATAGAACTAAGGATTTATTTAGGGCCTATGGTTCCAGAAGAATAGAAGGGTAGGGAAATATGGAAGGAAGTACCAGGCATGGTGACAGAGACAGCATAAAGTTCACATATTGAAACACAACAGGAAGCAAGGAACAAACTGGGAATGACATATGGCATTCAAAAACTAAAAGCCAGTCTCCAGCAACATATGTCCTTCAGTAAAGCCATATCTTCTAAAATGGACCTAAATAGTGCCTGCACCTCTCAACCAACTTTAGCCTATGAGGCCACTCATATTAATTACAATGCTATCTTTGTGTAAGTAAATTATTCATAGTTTCCTAGAGATTATTTAGAAAGGCAATGGAGAATTCTATATTCTCTTGATATTAAACAACCAGGAATAATTTAAGGGTATAACCTTAGCCTTAAAAAAAATCTAATTTATGATTCAATGTTTCCACTCCTGGATTCCATTTGGGATTTGGGGATTTAACTGCCCCGTTTCCAGTAGGTATGCATTCTGGGTATTTTTACTATTAAATCAATAGTATAAGGTATAAGATCATGGTCTAGAATCCTCATGTATTCTGGGTATTTATGACTGCCATAGTTTGTTTGTTTGTTGTTCTTTGATGATTTCCTTGCTTGCTTGCTTTCTATCAATAACATTACATCATTTCCATTTAATTCATACAATCAGCTTAATTTTTGGAAGGATTGTACATATTGGTCAGATTTTTAATATATTTTGTAGGTCCTTTATATTTAGTTAAATTCATTTAAAGAAAAGGAAACATGGATACAGGTTTTTTCCCCTCAAATAAGTCCAAAGGAAAACATCCCTGTGGTTCAGGAATCATAGAGGTATTTAATGGCATGCTTGTTTTTTGAGGCTGTTTCTATGGTTGGTTGATCATCTGGTTAAGATGAAAAATTTTCATAGAATTAAACATACTGCTTCCTGAGTCTAGAGTACAGTCTACATTTTTTTACAATTCAAGATAATCCTGGAGATTAAAAAAAGAAAAAAAAAAGAGTTGACATGGGCTATATCAGACCACTTTCCTTCCTTTCTTGAATAATAGGTGTAACTGGAATATGGTTTTATAAATTAATGTTTCTTCTGGAGTACACTTCATCATTCTTTATTTGGGCCATACATGGGTGGTAAAGAAAGTTAAAGAGTTCCTAGTGAGTAGTTGTGGATCTCATTACTTCCAGTTAGTTAGAAGGCAAGACAATAGGAGTGAGGAGAAACATGGCTTTGAGCTTGTGCTTCCCAACTAGAAGGTGAAAAAACAGAATAGAAAAGGTCAATGGAGGGTAGTACAAAACTCACCAGGTAATATATTTTTATTTGTAATCTTTTGAGGTTTTCAGTGGAATAAATGAGAGGAAGGACATTGCAGGTAAAGGGCAGAAAGACTTGTGATGCTGTAAATTGAGGAAAAATCACTGTTCTAGCTAGAAATTCATGTACTATATTGTATAGAGGGGGAAAAAAAACAAGGGAAAATCATATACCACTGCTTTACAAAAGGGATGGTGGCAGGATTAATGTGTTCTCAGAGATATCAAACGCTGAGTTAACACTGGCCTCCTAGCCTCATTCCTAGATATCTTAAAGAAGATGGACCATTTCTTCTTCTTTCTCCTCCTCCTCCTCCTCCTCCTCCTCCTCCTCCTCCTCCTCCTCCTCTTCCTCCTCCTCTTCTTCTTCTTCTTCTTCTTCTTCTTCTTCTTCTTCTTTGCTCATTTTGTAGAGGAAAATATCCTCCTGCTTCCTGAAGAAACACACAAAGGAACACATATTTATAGATGTATTTGTGTCTGTATTTTAGAGGGAAAATATGAAGGGAAAAGGAGAGGTAAAGAGAGAGAGAAAGTATTGTCATTTTTTATTGCTAAGTAATAATCTATGTAATAGACACACCAGTGTTTTAGTCATTTCCCAGATCAAACACTTGCTTTTAGCTCAAAAAAGTTACAAATATAACAATTATGAATATTTCAATAGAGTTTTGTGGAAATAAATTTTTTCCATTAAATCAATCAGGAATTAAATTTCTCAGTCCTATTATGAATTAGCGTGGCCCCAGGATATGACATTCTGAAATGTGTGTACTTGAGTTTGTGGAATATTTTGAGATAACTATTCAGGATCTATCCTAAACTATCTGAGTAATGTATGCCAGTTATAATAAGTATATAATATTCTAATACAATTACTGAATAATATATAAATGTACTAAAGCATCAAACTTCTGCCATTAAAGATGCCCAGTAAAAGAAAACTGATGACAAGTTGTGGGGAAAAAATTAGAGCCACAGCTGTGGGGGCCCAGGGAGGCTTCCACGCTGTGGCTGGTCCCACATGCAGGAGGAACGTCTATGGTTCCAACAGCCTGGAGGCTTTGGCGGTGGCAGGCCCCAATGACACGAGGAAGTCCTTGGTTCCAGAAAGGTTTATTGTCATGGTGGATGGTGGATGGATCTAGGCGTACACCCGTGAAACTCAGGGCAGTCCTGAGTTATATAGGGAGGGAGAAAGGGGAAGGATTGGGGGAGGATCTGGGGAGGCATGCTTAATTTGCTCTGCTCTCTGGCCTTCATTGGTATGTAAATTCCTAGGCCCTGAGGCCTCTAGTCACACCATCTATCTGGGCACTTTGGGGGGCTGTCTGGCCTTCATTAGTATGTAAATCCCTAGGACCTTAGGCCTATAGTCTGGCCTATGTGACTGAACAATGTAATTCTATGGAGACATGGCTGCTTTTCAGGACCCTGGATTCTGGGGGGCACTGAACTCCTGCTGGTTCTCACGCAGAGTCTCAGGGTTCTAGGCACCTGCTCAGCCATGAACCAGAATACCCTTACGAAGTCCTACAACAAGTAGCTCTGAAAAGATAGTGAATCAAATTTACATTTGTCTACATTAATGAAGTAAACATCAGAGGATTTCTTTCTTGAAGAGATTGGAGGTCATTCTTGGCTCAGCCACATATTTATATAAGGTGCCAAGATTTTTTACACAGATACAAGAGTTGTATAAGATACATGCAGTAGTCTTGTTAGACTTCGGCGCACAGCTTGTAACAGACAACACCAGACCAAACGGTTCCAAAGGGGAGGAGGTTTATTCAGGGAAGAGGGCAAAGGTAGGGAAAGAAATGGGAGAAGATGGTGGAGAAAGAGGAGAGAGAGAGAAGTGGAGGCCAGCCATGGCCACGTGGATAGAGGGGGAAGGGAATGGAGGAAGGGCAAGGAAAAGCTAGAGACAAGAGAGTAAGGGAGTAAGAGAGAGAGGAGGAGGCAAGCAGCCCCTTTTATAGTAGGCACGCCTACCTGGCTGTTGCCAGGTAACTGTGGGGAGGAGCATACCTGGGTATTGCCAGATAACTGTGGAGGTGGAGTTTAGACAGAATACTAACATTCCCATGACTTGGTTTAAATAAAAAAAAATTAGAAAGAGGTGACAGAGAAGCAAGAATTGGGTCATTGTGAAATCTGGCTACTTGCTGCTGGCATTGAGGGCAACGTGTCTTTAGGAGGAACCTAGAAGAATGGGTATGGGGGTTGTTTGTCCGGTCTTAGGAGAGTTGGCTGTTTCTTGCTGTCCAGGGTCTATGGAGTGAACCATCTGAGGACAGGTCGGAAGGAACAGGTCCAGTAGAAGCAGCTGTGTGTGTGACAGGAGATGGAGCATCTGGAGGTTGTTTCTCTGGAGTTGTTTTGGATGTGCCTGGACTTGACAAGATCTGGATGGTGTCTATTTGATCCATGAGAGGTAGATCTGAGTGGGTTCCCTGTAGCTTATAAGTTTACAAAAGAGATAACAGCATGAGTTAACAACACGAGCAGTCTTTAAGATGAGCCTTTGTTGGATCGTATAGAGGAATGTTTTATTAGAGTTACGCAAGTTTATAGTAACTCAGATAATATTAGGACAGTGCCATAGCAAGAAGAGAAAATATGAAGTGTTTAATTGATGGCAACTGAGTTTGGGTAATGAGGTAACAGATAATATCTGTGAAAGCTTAGCTATCAATGTAGTCAGAAGTAGAGAAAGAGTAAACAATAATCTACCAGTTATATATTATTTTAAAAGGTGACAGAGTCCACTAGCCAATAGTTCCCGTGGTTTCCATAGTCTCTTGGGTGAGGTCAGTTTGGCTTCCAAGTGCAGAAGATGCAGGGCTTTTTCTGTGGAATGGATACACGTGACATGAGAAATGACTTACCTTGGTTTAGCCAAGTCATTTGACTCAGGGCATCCAGTTTAGCTCACTGCATTTGTTAGTGACTATATAATCACATACAACCTAGGCTGCATCTTCTAGGAGTCTGAGGTCCATCTTCTGAAACCATCTTGGGTCAACTGTTAGAGGCTTTGGGAATTCTGTTGGCCATAAACTTAAAAAATACTGTTAGCAAACTTCTGACAAGATTGAGAGCCATAAGGATTGGTTGTAACTAAGTAGAATTTAATAGCAGTAATAAAAATCTATCAAGACAAAGCCTTTCCTATCCTGTCTTAAGTAACTTTGGCAGGTTGTGTAGGTAGAGAAAAGCACATTTTTGTATTAGCAAAGAAACATTTGGCTAGGACCAGAATAAGAAAGCTGGATCATACGGCTGGCAGGATTTGAGCGGCAGCGGCAGCAGGGCGGGACTTCCTGCTAGCTTTGGAAGTTGCTGCCCAGTGTCTCTGGCGGCTAGAGTTTGCAGTGGGCAAGGAAAAGCAAGCATGTCCCATATCACAGCAACATTCATGTTAGTTGTTTTTGTATTAGAAGGCACCGCTAGCACTTACTTTACAGGTCCCAGCCAGAGAGGGAGAGGGAACATTTAGGTGAAAGACCAGGAGTTAAGACTGGACGTCCATACATGAGTTCAAAAGATGAAATGAGGAGAGGTCGCTTGGGAAAGGCTCATAGCCTGAAAAGAGCCACAGGTAGGAGTTTTGCCCAGTCATGGTGAAGTTCCCGTGACAGCTTGACAAAAGTGGTTTTTAAAGAGCAGTTGGTTCTCTCTACCTTACGTGAAGGTTGAGGATGATAGAGGATATGAAAATGCCAGGGGATGTCTAGGGCCTTAGAGTCTGAGAAACTTGGAAAGAAAATTCAGGCCCTTTGTCTGACTGGAGGGAGGCGGGGACACCAAAATGGGGGATGATCTCTCTGAGGAGGAGATCAGAGACTGTCTGAGCCCTTTTGTTAGTTGTGGGAAAAGCCTCTACCCAGCCTGTGAAGGTGTCCACCAAGACCAGGAGGTACTTGACATGTTTTACAGCAGGCATGTGGGTAAAGTCAAGTTGCCAGTCAGTTCCAGGAAGGGAACCTCTAGCTTGATGGGTAGGAAAATGGGTGTTACAATACCTTGAGTTGGGATCTGACATCTGACAGATTTTGTAAAAAGCAGTGATAGATTTTAGGAAACTTAAGTTCTCAGGAGTAGGCTGTAGGTGGGTCTTAATGAAATAAGATAGCACTTGGCTGTTAGGATGAAAGAGTTGGTGATATGAGCAGAAAGGGCCTGTGCTTCCATCACCTTGGTGTCTGACGCTATGGCATAGCCAGATTTCCTGAAGCCTTCATGAAGAAATGAGCTTCCATCTGCATACCAGGTAAAGGTGGCTTGAGGCAATGTGCCCTCCTGTATGTGTAAAGGATGAGGTAATAGTTCTTCTAAGGTTTCAGTACAGGAGTGAGATAGAGAGTAGTCAGTGTTAGGTCGGGAAAGAAGATTAGAAATATTAAGAGGTGGGCATGATTGAAAGGTGAGGGTGGAGTCTTCTATTAGGGCTACCTGAAGAGAAAGAACCCTGCAGGGAGGTAGAGTCTGTAAGCCTTTATAAGTTAGGAGCTGTGACAGGTTATGAGAAGAAAGGACAGTTATAGGTGATCTCAGGGTTGGTTTCTTTGATTCTCGAATAAGGAGTTCAGCAGCTGCTAAGGTACCAATACAAGGTGCCCATACCTGGATGGTTGGATCTAGTCTTTTTGACAAGTATGTTACGGGTGCAAAAGATGTTCCCAGTTGGTGACCTAAGGCTCCAAGGGCAAATCCCTCTTTTTCAGTTACGTAGGGGGAAAAAGGACAAGTCAGGTCCGGGAGATGTAAGGCTGGGGCCTTAAGGAGAGCCTGTTGGAGCCTTTGGAAGGGCTTAGTGAGAGGTTTGAGATTTGTGGGTGGGACCTAATGCTGTTTCATATAAGGGTCGAGAAAGTAGCAAAAAGGAAGGATCCCAGGAACACAAAAAGCTAGTCATTCCTAGGAATGATAGAATCTCTTCCTTTGTAGAAGGAACAGTTAGAGAATGAATCAGGTTCTTTCTATCTAAGGTAATAGCCTTGTGGGTTGAGGTTATTTCCCAAATAGTCCCAAATAGGTGACTTGAGGAGTGGACAGTTGGACTTTAGAAGGTGAGACCCTGTAGCCCCGACTGGAAAGGAAATTTAGAAGAGCAGCTGTGTCAGCTTGGCTAATTTCTAGGGAGGGGCTACAGAGAAGAACATCATCTATGTAAAGAAAAATCTTAGATCTAGGGAGAGATAAAGAGACTAAGTCAGAAGCCAGGGCCTGCCCAAACAGAAGTGGGCTGTCCTGGAAACCCTGAGGTAGAACAGTCCAGGTAAGTTGAGTAGAAAAGTGGGTGTCAGAATCTGTCCAGGTAAAGGCAAATATGTCCTGTGACTGGGAGTCTAGAGGGATAGAGGAAAATGCATCCTTGAGATCTAGGACTGAAAAATGAGAAGTCCCTGAGGGGATGGTAGAGAGAAGCATATAAGGGTTAGCTACGACAGGATGGAGGGGAACTACGGCAGAGTTAATGCGCCTGAGATCTTGAACCAGTCGATAGGTAACATTAGGTTTCTTAACTGCCAGTATAGGGGTGTTAAAAGGGGAAGAGGTAGGTTGAAGGAGTTTTTTCCTTAGGAGGTCAACAATGATAGGCATAAGCCCCCTGAGGTTCTGGAGAGAAAGAGGGTATTGGGCTTGGAAGATGTACCTGGTAGAGTCCAGTAACTGGATGACAAGGAGAGAATGATCCTTAGCAACAGAGGGGTTCTGGACGTCCCAAACTCGGGAGTCCACCTGAGAAGCTTAAAAGGACCCTGCCATTTGGAAGAGAGAGGGGAGGGCCAATGATCTGGAGGGGAGAGAAGCACTTGGTCTCCAATGTTGACAGGCAGTGAACAGGACACAGTGTGTGGTCGAGGTAGATGGTGGTCAGCAAAGTTCCACAAGAAAGAATGGAGGTGGCAAAGTAGTGGAGTGAGCAGATGGTCTGGGAGGGGGGAACAGACAGAACACATGGAAAGAGTATAACGAAGATAGATAAATGGTCAAACATAAGGGATTTGTTTCCATTTACCAGACTGCTGGCAGTACGTGTTAAGACCTCTTAAAATAGTTGGGTCTAGTGTGCCATTACATGGCTACTTTAGTCTATTATCTAGAGGGTATCGAATCCAGACCTTATTGCAGAGTTGTATCAATTTGGAAGGCCTCAAATCAGGTGTTAATTTTAGAGATTTGAGGTTTTTCAGTAAACAACCCAGTGGGGTGTCTGTGGGTACAGTCGAAGACAATATGGTACCCACTGGGTGACAGCTGTTACTGAGCTATCAGTCTGTGTCCCAAAAGAAAAGCTGACAATGAAAAATCAGGTTCAAGCTGGATAATCAGGTCATCACCAGAATATCTAGGGGCCTCTGTGGAACTAGTCCAGCAGAAAAATAGCTCACCTGGTACCAGGATTTCCGGTGGAGCTTCGAGAGCTGGGGAGGGGCTGGGAGCTATTTCTGAGAGGTAAATCACCCAATGGCCAATGTCCTAGGTCGTAGTTCAGCTAGAAGCCAGTTATATGGACTGGGACAATGAAAAGCCAACCCCTTAGCCCAGGGAAGGTTGGGCAGACCCTAAATGGGAGTCCAGGGTTCCTCCCGCCAATCAGAAACTCCTTACCAATTAATACGCAGGTGTGTTTTTGGGCTTGTGCAGTCTGGTATCAGGAAAGGTGGAACCGTGAGATCTGTGTAGACCTGTCTGGCTGCCTAGCCCACGTGGCAGAGCACCACGTGGGGGCCACAGTGGCACAGCTCATGTGGTGGAAGTTTTGCAAGCCTCTCAGTGGTGGATGGGGTTGATCTGCATCAGCAGTGGAAATTCACACAGTCCTTGATGGCAGGTAGCACCAGATGAAGTCCATGTGGTGTAGTGGTGGAAGCTGTGGTGGTGGGGTTGTGGCAGGCTACATGGCGTCAGTCTTGTACAGTCACAGCAGCCTCACAGCAGCCAGCTACGTGGGTCTCAAGGTTCCTGACGTCTTTGTATCCCAGGTTTCGGCACCAATGTTAGACTTCAGCGCACAGCTTGGAACACCAGACAACACCAGACCAAACGGTTCCAAAGGGGAGGGGTTTTTTTCAGGGCAGAAGGCAAAGGTAGGGAGAGAAATGGGAGAAGATGGTGGAGAAAGAGGAGAGAGAGAAGTGGAGGCCGGCCATGGCCACGTGGAAAGAGGGGGAAGGGAAGGGAGGAAGGGTGATGAAAAGCTAGAGGCAAGAGAGTAAGGGAGTAAGAGAGAGAGGAGGAGGCAAGCAGCCCCTTTTATAGTAGGCATGCCTACCTGGCTGTTGCCAGGTAACTTTAGGGAGGAGCATACCTGGGTGTTGTCAGATAACTGTGGAGGTGGAGTTTAGACAGAATACTAACAAGTCTTTTGTTGAATTGCAGTTTTTCTAAAGAGAGACTTAATAAAAATTAATATTTACTCTATGATGCTTCCAGAAAACAGAATAGTTAGCAGTGAACAAGACAATATAAAAAGGAGTATCAGAAGCTCCAAGCCATCCTTGGTTACATACTAAGTTGGGGCCAGTCTAGGCTATGGGATAACCTGTCTGAAAGTTGGAAAATTACTAGAACCAGTGGTTTATTCTTGTTGATCCAACATTTTGGAGACGGAATCATTAACAACATGAAAAATTCAAGGCAAATCAGGTCAAAATTTCTTCAAACAAAAATAATTGAAGAGTTATACTTAGGGGCTTGGTTATGTTGCCAGGAGATGAAATCTCTTAGGGATGAGAGTAGTAGTGATTGAAAGGAAATATTGCTTTTGCATAGGACTCACATAGGGTGGCTTAAAGCCACCTGCAGCTTGACTTTCTGGAGTATCTGATGCCACTGTCACCTCTGGTCATATACAGTTATACACACACACACACACACACTTAAAATAAATAATAGGACAAAAGCTTTGTTTTATCTATTCATATATAGGAAGTCTCTTATTTAGATGTACTTAGAAAAGATGCCACATAATCAAAGTATGAAATGTGCCTGTCTTCCACAAATCAGGTGATTCAGAGCAATCAGAAAACTAAGTTAGACCCTTGACATTGGCAATCATGAGGTACTTTGCATTAACTGTGAATAGAGATCAGTGGTAGAGCTATTGTGTAGCATAATGTGAGGCTCAACTAAAACTGAAAGATGAACAACTTCATGTGATATAAACTGGGTTTGTTTTTTGTGTGTTTGTTTTACAAAGCATTCTAAGCCGTACTTGCTTTTGAGATGTATTGGATGTAGCTCAGACTGTGTTCTAACTCACTTAATAGCCAAATATGACTATGAACTTCTGATAAAGACAGGTACCAGTATGTCCTACATTATGAAGTGTTTGGGATCAAACTCAAGGTTTCATGCATGAGAATAAATCACTCTACTAACTGGGGTACTTCCACAGCACCAACCTTTCCTTTTAAGGATAAATTCAAGACAGCATATATTCATGGGGAATATGCCAATATAAAATTTCCCTATGTGTCTTTTACTTCAGTTCTTACCTGTTTCAAAATTCTGTCTAGAGTTTCTGGCCTAACTTCCATGTTTAAAGAACTACAAACTGTAATATGAGATAAACCCTTTCTTCTCCTAGTTGATGTTGGTCATGATGTCTTATCACCAAAATACGATCCCTAAAGCCAGTCTATATGCCAATGTAACACATGTGGAGTATCAAAGTTTGAATGTTCACTGCAGGCCAGAGAGAGCATAGAAATAATGAACTTTACTGGTCAAGATAATGCATACCTATACTTTAAGCACTTGAAAGACAGAATAATGATTCTAAGTTTAATGCAAAGTTCAGGTACATAGGGAGGTCCTGTGTCAAAAAATAAAAAAAGCAATACAAAAATGAAGGTTAATGAGATGCTAATCAAGCAAAGCACTTGCTTTGCAAGTGTGATGACCTTTTTCCCATTCTCAGAACATACATGAAGGTAGAGAGGAAACTGTACTCAGAAAAGTCATGCTCTGACTTCCATATGTGCTCTAGAACACATATGCCACATATACATAGTATAGAATAATAATAATAATAATAATAATAATAATAATAATAATAATGGTAGTGGTAGGTAGTGATAGTGGTAGTGGTAGTGGTAGTGGTAGTGGTAGTGTTAGTAGTAGTAGTAGTAAATATTTTAAAAATGAAAATAAAATTTTATTCATGTATTATTACATTAATCTTATAAAACTAGCACCTAATAAGAGAAAATGGAGTAGTGATGAGAGTTTGAAGCAAAAACGAACTACGTAAAGAAGGTTAAAATCTTATAGCTTTATGTAGATATCCTGACCGAAAGAAAATGTGTGAAAGTTTATTTCACACACAAATTCAGGTTATAGTCCATCACTGTTGGGGTATCAGAGCATCAGGAGTTAAAAGAAACCTGACATGTGTCTAGAGTAGAAATCAAGGAATTGATGTGTGCATGCTTACTAGTGCTTAATTTGCTTTCATACACTCCCCGATCCCCATCCTAGGTAATGGTGCCACAGGAGAGGTTCTTTCTATCTCAATTACTAGTAATCAAGATTCAGGCCCCCAAACATGCTCACAGACTAACGAGTATAGACAGTCCTTCATTAAGATTTCCTTTCTAGGCAATTGTATATGGTGTTAAGTATACAACACTAACCATCACTGCTTCATTCATTGTTAGCCTGTTGCACAGACATCACTTCATGTTTTAGACATAACCTCTCAAGCCTTGTTTCCAAAGTTCTATGTGTGTCTAATAATGTAAAATACAGTACAACTTTAAAAGTCCTCATAATCTTTAGAACATTCATCACATTAAAATTTCTATCTGTGATATCATATAAAATATGTATGTTATTGGATAATGGAATAGTGTAAATACTCTTATTATACAATGAAAGTATCTGAAAATAACAAGAGATGATTACACCAAAAGCCAAAATCAAGCATAGAAATGAATCCCTGAAGTTCTGAGGCTTCTCATGGAGAAATCATCTATGGTGTCCCAATCCCTCCACATATACTATTTTCATCACATACAGCTTTTCTTTGACACTTAAACTAATCCCACTTCCCACCTCTAGATATCCTTGTCAAATGCCCCATGAACCTGGCATTTCCAATATTCTGTAATCTCTACTGTAGCATAAACTTTACCTCCATGCAATAACCTCTTGTGGTTTCTCTGCTAGGACTCACACTCTGTCACATTGCTTGGCCTCAGCTGTTCTTAATGACTCTCTCACTATTGAATCTTTCATATCTTAAATTTAAGAAAATGTAGACATTGCCACCAAATTCCATGACTGGCCTGAGGGTAACCTAGCCTCAGTGGACCATAGCTGTATCATCTTCTCTGTTATAACCCTTAGGAAACACTATCCTATGGGTAGATCATCTTTGTTTTAAATTATACTGATCTCCTACAATGACAGCTGCTTTCTTGTTTGTATTCTGCTTGTTCTAAGTAAAATTTCCCAGCTACCTTTTCTACAGAAACTAAATTAATTGATTATCTCTCAATCCAAGTATAGTTTCAGGTTCACTGAACATAAGCAGAGAAAGCCAGGCTCTTGGTCAAAATATCATAAAAATAGCCTTCAGACTTATTGTGGATAAGAGTCCATTTACCCTTGAAAAATCTTGAGCTGGTTCCCAATGTCTGCATTTCTCGCAACATTGTTACTTTCCAAACTCACTCTATGGCATCCTACTAATGCCTTTTTAACAGCATTCAACTATTCTTCTAACAAAAAGTTGCAAATTCTTCTACATCCTTACCACAAAATGTAACAAAAGCCTCATAGCCACACAGTCAGCTTAAATGCTTTAAGTCACTTTTCTCTGATCTTGAATATGGATGTAATGTGACTAACAGTCCTTTTTTCTTTCTTTAAGCCTTTTAATTTCTTAATCATTGAAATTTTAACTTTAGTGCATTTAATTAAAATATAACTACATCTCTTCCCCTCTTACCTTTAATCCTTCTAGCATCTCCCATGTCCATGTTCCCCCTCACTCTCAAATTCAGAGCTCTTTTCTTTGACTATAATTAACACACACACACACACACACACACACACACACACACACACACACACACACACATTGCTAAGTCCATATTTGTTTTTTGTATGTATGTATTTTCAGGCCTAATAGCTTTATATTGGACAAACAGTTGGGGGCCTTAGAGAGAATAATGCTCCTTTTCTCATTAGTCATTAGTTGCCAATAGTTCTTTTTCTAGGGTTGGGGCCCCTGATATTTTTCTCCTTCCACATTTACATGTTTATTGATATTTTTATTGTTCATGATTTGGTTAAACAGGTGTTACTAGGAGAGATGATCTCATGGCACACTTCCTGGTATTCTGGCTCTTATACTTTTTATAGTATCATTTCCTAAATGTTCTCTAAGCTATAGATGAAGGAGCTGTGCTTAAGTTATATCATTTAGGACTAGGATCCTCATGTTTGCATTATGCCCAGTTGTACTTTTCTGTAATGGTTTCTATTTATGGAAAAGAGAAGTTTCTTAGAAGAGTGGTAAGAAATATTCTGTGACTATAAGCTTATAATTTAGAATGTATTTAGAAATTGTGCTGGTCTAGCAAAGTGGCTGTGTTAGATTTTCTTCTAAAATACATAACTTCACTGGCCCCAGGGAAGTTGGCTAGACTTCTAACACAATACAGGAATTTCTTCCTGTTGTGTGAGCCTTATGTTCAATTGGACAGCAGTTTAAACTCATTTAAACTAGATTTATTTAGCTGTAATTTTTAAGTATATTTGTCCCAATACCCAATCTATATTTTTTGACTCAGTATGTTATCTTTTGTAACCATCTCTAAAGTTAATATTTCTCAAAATTGTGATCGTTTCATCAGTACCAGTATCTCTAGGAATTGTAAAACATACATATTTCCCAAAGCTTTTTCATCATGTTGACTTCTAGAATACAGTCATTTCATTTTTTAAAAAATTCAACGTACCTTTTTTGATATCTACTAAATTTACAAAAGTACCATTTGATGACCTGTGGTGTGGTGATTAAAAATGTGAACATAAGGTTTTAAAAACATAAAAAGTATATAAAATGAGATATCTAGCCAACAGAGTTCCAACTTCTCTGAATATTCCTTATATTTTCTAGACTCAATTCCCTATTTTATTTTGTTATAACTGTTAAGGATTAATGATAAACACCTTTCTCAAGGATATTTTTTCCAAATTAAAAAATATCAAGTAAATTTGAAAGAAACCTCCCCAAATTTATTAGCTTATGCTTTTATAATGCCAGTGTTACACAGAGATTTTTAACAATATTCTGAGATCTTTAGTCTAAACATTATTGTGCTCTATCTTTTTCCCCTTAAAAGCTACCACTTTCTAAGGCCCCCTTACGAATGCTCTGACTTCTGTGTGTATTCTGAATGAAGCCACGTTTCTAAAAATTCAAACTAAACTCCACAAATGAGAAAAAAACATGAATGTCATTTCTGTGGATCTGAATTACCTCATTCAAAATGATTGTTTCCAGTTTTATCAATTTGCCTGATAGTTTCGGTGTTTTATTTAATTAACAGATGAAAAATATGTAAATGTACTACATTTTTCATTATCCATTCATCAAGTCATAAACACCTGGTGCTTTCTATTTTATGGCTATTGTAAATAGAGCAACAATGAGTATAAATGAAGACCTATCACTATAGTAGGATATAGTCTTTTGCGTATATGCACAGGAACATTATAATTGATACTTGTAATAGCTCTAACTTAGGAACTCCCACCCTGATTTCCATGGTGATGTGACTAGTTTGTAGTCACAGCAGTGAATATGTACTCATCTTTCTGGAACTGTAATGTTGTCCCTTATGGTATAATCATCATCATTTCTGTCATAGATAATAGAAATATAGCTGGTATTGACTTGGAAGCTTCATAGGTACTGGCTAGTTTTTATAGACCCAGAAGGTACTATGCACACCACTCTAGTTAAACGTCCTATGACCTATCACCATCACAACTTTGTGAACCTTAAAAGTTACAATTATGATCTGCCTAACAAGATATGTCCACTGGTATATTAGTGTCACAAATATCACAGAAGTAAACTATTACTTTTAGATTGGATTTAAGGCCTGTTCCACAAGAAGAAACCCATATCTGACACAGTTAAAGGTTCAAAGAACCTATGTCTGCTAGTAAGCCATAAGGGAGAACCTACTACTATCACTATGCTAATTATTAAACTGACACCCAACAACTTCTCATACCACTTGATCAGGGAATCTCTCAAACTTCATCAAAGAAGCCTCTTTCCCAGTAGGTAGTGAATAATATAGAGACCCACAGCTGATTAACCTGCAGAGCATAAGTTATTTCAAATTGCTCAGCCTTAAACGGGATATCTATAAAACATCACATCAATGATTATTGTGGAAATACATGTAAAAAGATTGAAAGAGCTAGAGGTGTAAATGAGAACAAGAAAAAAGTGTTTTCAGAACCTGAAAATGATCTGCCTATACGAATTCATAGAAGTTTGTGACAAAATATACAAGATTTGTGTAAGTTCTTGCCCGAAAAAAATCTTAGCATATGGAAGGGAAGTCCCACCAGTAGCTGAGAATCTATTGACTCACCTTAGCTTGCCTGTATCCCAGATGGGACAAAATGCATTGTCTCAAGTTTTTAGACCCTATGGAACAGAGAATAAAAAAGAGAAGTTATAATGACTCTTGTATTTTTCTTAAATGGGACCAGTCATTAGGATTCAATCATTTACTGGTCTTGAAATCAATCCAAAATTGGAAATAACAGTGTTCATTTGTAAGGCTGATTCTGGACATTTTCAGAGACATATTTAGAAGTTAATTGCAGTTCTCTATGATGTTATGTTAGCAAAAGATAAAGTTGGGACAGGATTTGGATTTCAAACAAGTGTTAGTACATATGTTAAGACTCTTTTAATTGTCAAGTTAAATTTACTTTTGTTTCTTCTACAGTACTTAACGTAAGTTGCACTGCTGGTACACTTTATAAAGTGTATTGAATCCTGGCATGTCTTTTAAGGAGGTCTATCAACCAGCTATTGTTTTATTGCCCTGAGTATTAAAGAACCTTGGTATTCTGAAAAAAAGCTTGCAAGTACTGGAGGAAGTGAGTCAGGCTTTAAGCAGAAACAAGTGTGTAGTGGGCTTGATTATTGCTGGTATATCAGCTTTAATTACATTAATTTTTAGCATTACTGTTTCTGTAATTGCTTTGACACAAAAAGTTAAGACAGCTACTTTTGTTAATCACTTAGCAAAAAAATGTTATTAATGTGTTGAGTATACAGGAGGATTTAGATAGGCATTTGGAACAACTGATTGATGCTCTTTATCCTATTCAAATTATTGGAAGGTTGTTCAGAGTTTACAAGTAAGGATTTGTCTTGGGTTTCAGGCCAAATACCATTGTATTTGTGTTACTTCTAAAATTTACAATGATAGTCATTATAATTAGGAAAAAGTTTAAAGGCACTTGCAGTGTATTTGGCATAACTCTGGATGTTTTAACTTTGCATAGTGAGCTTATGAATTTAAAGAATACTGCTCTCCTGTGTATTGATGCTGCAAATACTGCTAATAAAATTACTTATGCCCCAAGGTCAGTATTTCTATTTTTGCCAAGCTTCAAGAATGCTATATATAGCTCGATCATGCTAGCCCTTTTTGTCCTGTCTATTTTTATTCCTGTCTATTGTGTTTAACCTTGTCTTTAACAATATCCACATGTTGGCATCCAAAGTACATGGCTTGAAACTGAAAATGGACCCCCAGGTAAAGTTAATAATGTAACAGGCTGGCAAAACAAGGACAGGTAATATTCTGTACAGAGCCTTACCAATGTAAGACTGAAGGCAATTACTTTGGATAATGCATATTCCATGGCCGGTAAGGAAGGTATTCTTGTCAGAACAACCTAAGTCAGGCTTAGTATTGTTTATGAAATAAAAAATGGGGGAGTGGCAGAGAGCTTTTCAGTCTGCTTGGAAAGAATCTGACATTAGCCAAGGACAGGGAAATGGGCTTCAGGCAGGAATCTGACATTAGTCTAGAGCAAAGAAGTAATTTCAGGCAAGAATCTAAATAATAGGCTAGAACAAAGAATTAATTTCTGGTAGGAATCTAAATCTTAGGCTAGAACAAATAAGTAGGCTTCAGACATGAAAATGACTTTGGGCTAGGACAGGGAAATAGGCTAAGATATTTTGGTCATCCTGATAAGCCCTTAGAAATAGTGATCATGAGAGTGATCATGAAACATTGTGCTTTGCTTGTTCTTTGACTACTTGTGTTTATTGTCTTGCTTTTTCCTTGACTATTTGCATCTATTGTATTGCTAGTTCCTCAACCATGAATACTTAATACTTGCATGTAATTAAAATTGTATAATAACAAAAAGGAGGTGGGATGGTATAGGAAGTTTCTGGGGGGGCAGGAATGGGAAAGGGGGTGACTTCTGAAATGTAAATAAATAAATTATCCAATAAAAAGATGGAAAAAACATATAGCTATATTCTAAAGAATTATTAAAGGATTTTTTTAAATTAAAAAACAAGATGCTTCAAAATATAACAAGGACTCATGCTCAACTATGTTTATAGTAGCTCTATCTATAATAGCCAGAAGCTGGTAACAACTCAGATGTCCTTTAACAGAGGATTGGATAATAAGAATATTGTATATTTACACATTAGAATACTTTTCAGCTATTAAAAACTATGATTTTAATATTTTCTAGTTCCATCCATTTTCCAAATGGATGGAACTAGAAAATATTCTGAGCGAGGCACTCCAGACTCTAAAAGATACATAGATTTTTTTACTCAATGATAAGCAGATTTTCGCCCAAAATCTCAGAATACACACTGTACAACTCATAGAGCATATGTAGCTTAAAAATAAGGAAGATCAAAGTATTGGGTGCTTCAATCCTAGTTAAAAGTAGTATCAAAGTAATCACAGGAGGTAGAGGTAGGGAGGGACCTGGGAGGGAGAGGGGAGGGGTAGGGAAAAGGGGAGGCAGGATTAGGTATGGGAAGAGTCAGGAGGGAAGTCCAGAGGGCCATGAGAATGAATAGAAATATGTAGCAGTGGGTGTGTGTGGAACAGGGGAAACCTCTAGAAAGTCCCAGATGCTAGTGATACAAGAGGCTCCCAGGATCCAACAGGGATGAAGTTAGCTGTAATGCCCAACAGAGAGGATATAGAATGTGAAGGAACCAACTGCAGTATATAAGCATGACCCCCAGTTAGTGATTCAGGAACCTACCCATCTCAAAATGTTTAACCTAGAATTGTTCCTGACTAAAGGAAACATGAGGATGAAAATGGAGTAAAGACTGAAGGAAAGGCCATCCAGAGACTTTGGCTTTGGGATCAATCCCATCTGCAACCACCAATCCCAAAACTATTGCTGATTCCAAGAATTGTTCGCAGAATGGAGCCTAGTACTACTGTACTCTAAGAGGGTCTGCCAGCACTTTACAAAAACAGATGCAGACACTTAGAGCTAACAACTGGACTGATCCCTGGGGCTCCAATGGAAGAGTTAGGGGAAGTACTGAAGAAGCTTAAGGGGATTACAACCCCGTAGGAAGAACAACAATATCAACTGACTAGAACCATGGCATAAACCACAAACCAAACAGTATACATATCTGGGTCCATAGCTCCCAATACGTAAGTAGCAGAGGATGGGCTTATCTGGAATTAATAGGAGGGGAGGCCCTTATTTTTGTGGAGGATTAGTGTTCTAGCTACAGGGTATTGCTAGAGGGGTAAGGAGGGATGGGGTGGGTGTGTAGGGGAAGATCCTCTTAAAGGCAAACTGGAGGGGTGATGGAATGGGAGATTGCAGAGGGGAGAATGGGAAGGGGGACAATATTTACAATGTAAATAAATAAAATATTCAAGTAATAAAAAATTTGAATCTTAGTTTCAATTTTAATAATTCTTACATGATCATATGCCTATAAAATTCATTTTTTAAATTCATGTGGTATGTGTAAGCAACAAAGATTTTTTTGTTCATTTTGAAAATTATGTTCTAGGATATTATAACGGAAAAATCTAATAAAAAATGTTTCTGTGTTAATGAAGAAAAGGTAAACATCATGAAAGCAGTATTTAAGAAATTAAAAGTTCCTAAAATGTTTTAGTTTACTTCTATTGCTCTGATAATACACTGAACAAAATCAGCTTAGAGAAGGGAATGCTAATTTGCAATCTATCACAAAGAGAAGCCAAGGTAAGAACTCACATCAGTAACCTAAAGTTATCAACGGAACCATGGCCCATGGAGGAATGATGCTTCCTGGAGCATTTTCCATAGCTTGATCAACTATATTTATTATACAGTCCAGGCTCCCCTGCTTGTTAATGGCAACATTCAAAGTAGGCTGGGTGGTCTTATATCAATCATTAGTCAATGCCCCATAGACAAGAACACACTACAATCTGATGGAATCTATTCATCAGATGATGTTCCCTCTTCCAAAGTGTGTCAAGTTGACTTTCAATATTTCCCATCATGCATATCTTTGGGGCGATTGTCTTTGTCCTTACTATTAATGGACCAATCATACTTAAGGATGGAAAATATATTGTTATAAGGTCAGGACATATTTATATCTGTTTGCAGGAAAATTCAAGTCGATCATGCTGTGTTTTAAACTGTTCCAAGAAATTGATATGCTCTCTACCCTATAGAGTTTGAATCAAACCATGAGTATACCCTGAGAAGATAAGATGTTCCACTAAATGATTTTAAAATACTCAACCACGTTCTTACAAAGCCAAAGCATCCAAAATTTCTCAAGAAATTACAAACCCTCAAAAACAACAAACACCCTATCTTGCAGATTTTAGGCTATAGAAACCCTATCCTGCTATGTGTTTTATGCTATTTTTTCTATCCCCAGTTTGGAGAAATAGCCCAGTCTTAGAGAAAATAAAGCATATTAAATTGACGTAAAATTTTCTGTAATAATTTACTCCAGTTTTGTGGAATTAACAATGTGAGTCAAAATAATGAGATGAAGTCTCTTCTCATTGCTGGTCTATGAATGCAAGTGATTTTGCAATGATGGTTTATGGATACACACAGACACACATGCACACACACACACACACACACACATATATATATATGTGCTTGTGTGTTTTTCTGTGTCTATGTGTGTGGATGTGTGTTTGAATAATCAGGATGAAGTCACTTTATATTTTTCATTATTATGAACTAATTTTCATATTTTGACCATGTGTCCTATACCTGAATGCCTACCAGATTTTTTGACCATTCATCCCCAATCAACCTTAAGTTCTCTCTCTCTCTCTCTCTCTCTCTCTCTCTCAAAAACAACTCTATAAACAAAACACAAAAAATAAATCAAGAAAACAAAAATCCTCAGTAAATCACTAAAAACAAAATGGACAGATGAAAAACAACATCAACAAAAAATAACAACAACAACAATAATAACATTGGGTTAATTTTGTATTGATCAACTGTCCCTAGGCATAAAGCCAACCATGTAATATGGTTGACATGCCCAGTCACACGCCATCAGAGAAAATTGTTCTTTCATTAGCCTGTAGGTCTCAGTTAAGAATAATGTCTATATTCATTACCCCTCTTCATTGTTGAGTTTGTGCAGGTTTTGTATTTTCCCCCATAGTATTATGAATCATATGTTCATCAGTACCATTGTGTCTGGAAGACATTGAAAAGGAAAGAATTTTCTTATGACACTTAGTAAATACATTTTCCTACTTAAGAATAAGAATATATTTGTCATTTTGAATTATAACTATACATATATATATATATATATATATATATATATATATGTTCATATATATCTATTCTGTTTTTGTTTTTTATTGTTTATTTTATTTATTGACATTTCAAATGTTATCCTCCTTCACAGTTTCCCCTCCACAAATCCCCTTTGTCTAGCTCCTTCCCCTGCCACTATGAGGTGCTCCCCAACTGCCTACCCACTCCTGCCTTTACGCCATAGAATCCCCCTACCCTGGTAGCCTCCACAGGACCAAGGGCCCCCCTCCCATTGACGGAAATTAGATAATCCTCTGCTACATATCTAGTTCAAGCTTTGGGACCCCACTGTGTACTCTTTGGTTGGTTGTTCAGTCCCTAGGTGCTTTGATGCATCTGTTTGGTTGATATTTTTGTTCTTCCTATGGGGTTGCAAATTCCTTCAAGTCTGTCAGTCCTTTCCCTAATTCTTTCATTGGATTCCCCACACTAAATCTGATGTTTGGCTTTTCTAAGAGACCTTTGACCTATAGAATAATAAATATAGTAGTTAAAACATTTATTATTTCTAATATTACTAACTATTCACACATCAAATGATTCTATTAGTGCATTCAAAAATGTCTTTAACAATTTGAAAAAGAAATGTCTCTTTACTGAAATTATTGAAATGTTAAAATAAGGTTTTGGCTGAGGTAGACAACTAGCTGGTCTGCTCCTGTGAAGACACCATATCCTGAGCCATCCTAGAGGAACCAGTGCACTCAGAGGAGGAGAATTTCATGATCCCAGAGATGACCTGAGTCCCAGCAGTTATTCCACCCAGGAGCACAGGAGCACAGAGACATCTGGACTCTGGGGAGATCTGACATAAGGATGATAACTGGAAAGACAAGCTCTGGTCAGAGCCAGTGACTACAGGTAGTAGTAGAGTTAACCAGATGGTGAAAAGCAAGCACAAGAACATAAGCAACAGAAACCAAAGTTACTTGGCATCATCAGAACCCAGTTCTCCCACCATAGCAAGCCCTGGACACCCCATCACAGTGGAAAAACAGGATTCAGAATTAAAACCTCTTTTCATGATGACGATAGAGGACTTTAAGAGCGATTTAAATAACTCCCTTAAAGAAGTACAGGAGAACACAGGTGAACAGGTAGAAGCCCTTAAAAAGGAAACACAAAAAAATCTCTTGAAGAACTGCAAAAACAACAAAACACAACAGATGAAAGAATTAAACAAAACCATCCAGGATCTAAAAATGGAAGTAGAAACAATAAAGAAATCTCAAAGGTAGACTACCCTGGAGATAGAAAACCTAAGAAATAAATCAGGAGTGGTAGACACAAGCATCTCCAACAGAATACAAGAGATAGAAGAGAGAATCTCAAGTGCAGAAGATACCATGGAAAACATTGACACAACTATCAAAGAAAATGCAAATTGCAAAAAGCTCCTAACCCAAAACATCCAGGAAATCCAGGACACAATGAGAAGACCAAACCTAAGGATAATAGGTATAGTTGAGAATGAAGATTCCCAACTTAAAAGGCCAGTAAACATTTTCAACAAAATTATAAAGGAAAACTCCCCTAACCTAAAGAAAGAGATGCCCATGAACATACAAGAAGCCTACAGAACCCCACACATACTAGACCAGAAAATAAATTCCTCCAGTCACATAATAATCAAAACATCAGATGCACGAAAAAAAGAAAAGAATACTAAAATCAGTAAGGGAAAAACGTAAAGTAAAGGCAGACATATAAGAATTACACCAGACTTTTCACCAGAGACTATAAAAGCCAGAAGATCCTGGACTGATATCATACAGACCCTAAGAGAACACAAATGCCTGCCCAGATTACTATACCCAGCAAACTCTCAATCACTATAGATGGTGAAACCAAGATATTCCATGACAAAACTAAATTTTTCCCACAAATCCTGTACTGCAAAGGATAACTGATGGAAAACTCTAACACAAGGAGGGAAACTACAACCTAGAAAAATCAACGAAGTAATCTTACAACAACCCTAAAAGAAGATACCTACACAGAAATAATTCACCTTTAATAACAAATAACAGGAAGCAACAATCATTTTTCTGTAAGATCTCTTAAGGTCAATGGACTCAACTCTCCAATAAAAAGACGTAGACTATAAGTCTGGACACATAAAGAGGACCCAGAATTTTCCTGCATACAGGAAATGCAACTCAGTTAAAATGACAGACACTACTTCAGAATAAAAGGATGGAAAAAAATTTCCAAGCAAATGGTCCCAAGAAACAAGCTGGAGTAGCCATTCTAATATCAAATAAAATCAACTTTCAACCAAAAGTAATCAAAAAAGATAAGGAAGGACACCTCATACATATCAAAGGAAAAATCTACCAAGATGAACTCACAATTCTGAACATCTATGCTCCAAATGCAAGGTCACCCACATACATAAAAGAAACTTTATTAAAGTTCAAAGCACACACTGCACCTCATATAATAATAGGTGAGGATTTCAACACCCCACTGTCAGCACTGGAAAGATCATGGAAACAGAAACTAAGCAGAGATACAGTGAAATTAAACAAAGTTATGAATCAAATGGATTTAACAGATATCTATAGAACATTTCATCCTAATACAAAAGAATATACCTTTTTTCTCAGCACCTCATGATACCTTCTCCAAAACTGACCATATAATTTGTCACAAAACAGGCCTCAATAGATACAGAAAGATTGAAATAATCCATTGCATCTTATCAGATCACCACGAACTAAGACTGGCCTTTAATAATGACAAAATCAATGGAAAACTAACATGCATATGGAAACTGAACAACTCTCTACTCAATGATGACTTGGTCAAGGAAGAAATAAAGAAAGAAATTAAAGACTTTTTAGAATTCAATGAAAATGAGGACACATCATACCAAAACTTGTGGGACTCCATGAAGGCAGGGCTAAGAGGAAAACTCATAGCTGTAAGTGTCTACAAAAAGAAACTGGAGAGAGCATACACTAACACCTTGACCACACATCTGAAAGCTCTAGAACAAAAAGAGGTAAATATACCCAAGAGGAGTAGATGGCAGGAAATAATAAAACTCAGGGCTGAAGTCAACCAAGTAGAAACAGAAAGAACTATACAAAATATCAACAAAACCAGGAGTTGGTTCTTTGAGAAAATCAACAAGATAGATAAACCTTTAGCTAAACTAACCAGAGGCCACAGAGACAGTATCCAAATTAATAAAATCAGAACTGAAAAAGAAGACATAACAACAGAAACTGAGGAAATTCAAAAAAATCATCAGATCCTACTACAAAAGACTATTTCAACAAAACTGGAAAATCTGGATGAAATGGACTATTTTCTAGACAGATATCAGGTACCAAATTTAAATCAGGAGCAGATAAACTATCTAAACAGCCAGATAACACCTAAAGAAATAGCAGCAGTCATGAAAAGTATCCCTATCAAAAAAAGCCCAGGACCAGATGGTTTTAGAGCAGAATTCTATCAGACATTCGAGGAAGACCTAATACAAATTCTCTTCAAACTATTCCACAAAATAGAAACAGAAGGAACACAACCCAATTCGTTCTCTGAAGCCACAATCATGTTCATTCCTAAACCTCAGAAAGACACAACAAAGAAAGAAATCTTCAGACCAATCTCCCTTATGAATATCGATGCAAATATACTCAATAAAATTTCAGCAAACTAAATGCAAGAACATATCAAAACAATCATCCATAATGATCAAGCAGGCTTTATCCCAGGAATGCAGGGATGGTTCAATATCTGGAAATTCATCAATGTAATCCACTATATAAACACACTCAAAGAAAAAATCCACATGATCATCACACTGGATGCTGAGAAAGCATTTGAAAAAATTCAACATCCCTTCATGATAAGTCTTAGAAAGATCAGGAAGTCAATGACAATACCTAAACGTAGTAAAAGTACTATAGAGCAAGCCAGTAGCTAACATCAAACTAAATGGAGAGAAACTTGAAGCATTTCCACTAAAATCAAGTACAGGGCTGCCCACTCTTTCCCTACCTTTTCAATATAATGCTGTAAGTCCTAGCCAGAGCAATTAGACAACGAAAGGAAGTCAAAGAGATACAATAGGAAAAAATTTCACTATTTGCACCTGATATGATAGTATACTTAGGTGACCCTAAAGCTTCCACCAGAGAACTTATAAACCTGATAAACAGCTTCAGCAAAGTGGATAGATATAAAATCACCTCAAACAAATCAGTAGCCTTCCTCTACTCGAAGGATAAACAGGCTGAGAAAGAAATTAGAGAAATGACACCCTTCACAATAGTCACAAACAATATAAAATACCTTGGTGTGAATCTAACCATGCAAGTGAAAGGTCTGCATGACAAGAATTTCAAGTCTCTGAAGAAAGAAATTGAAGAAGTTCTCAGAAGATGGAAAGATCTTCCATGTTCCTGGATTGGCAGGATTAACATAGTAAAAATGTCCATCTTGCCAAAAGCAGTTTACAGATTCAATGCAATCCCTATTAAAATTCCAAATCAATTCTTCATAGAGGTAGAAAGAGCAATTTGCAAATTCATTTGGAATAACAAATAATCCAGGATAGCAAGAAGTATTCTCAACAATAAAAGAACTTCTAGGGGAATCACCATCCCTGACTCAAGCTGTACTATGGAACAATAGTGATAAAAACTGCATGATATTGGTACAGAGATAGACAGGAAGATCAATCGAATAGAATTGAAGACCCAAAAATGAAGCCACACACCTATGGTCACTCGGTCACAAAGGAGCTAAAACCATTCAGAGGAAAAGGACAGCATTTTCAACAAATGGTGCTGGCTCAACTGGTGTGCAACATGTAGAAGAATGCAAATCAATCCATTCTTACCTCCTTGTACAAAGCTCAAGTCCAAGTGGATAAAGGACCTTCACATAAAACCACATACACTGAAACTAATAGAAGAAAAGGTGAGGAAGACGCTTGAATATCTAGGCAGAGGGGAAATGTTCCTGAACAGAACACCAATGGCTTATGCTCCAAGATCAAGAATTGACAAATGGGACCTCTTCAAATTGCAAAGTTTCTGTAAGGCAAAGGGCACTGTCAATATAAAAAAAAAATCAATCAACAGATTGGGAAATGTTTTTTACCAATCCTATATCCAATAGAGGGCTAATATCTAATATATACAAAGAACTTAAGAAATTAGGCTCAAGAAAATCAAATAACCCAATTTAAAATGGGGTATATAGCTAAACAAAGAATTCTCAAATGAGGAAACTTGAATGGCCGAGAAGCACCTAAAGAAATGTTCAGCATCCTTAGTCATAAGGGAAATGCAAATCAAAAAATTCCTGATATTTCACGTCACACCAGTCAGAATGGCCAAGATCAAAAACTCAGCTGATAGCAGATGCTGGTGAGGATGTTGAGAAAGAAGAACACTCCACCATTGTTGATGGGATTGCAAGTTGGTACAATCACTCTGGAAATCAGTCTTGCGGTTCCTCAGAAAATTGGATGTAGCATTACCTGAGGACCCAGCCACATCACTCCAGGGCTGTCCTTCAACTGAGGAATGGATAGAAAAATATGTTACATTTTACACAATGGAATATTACTCAGCTATTAAAAACAATGAATTCTAGAAATTCATAGGTGAATGGATGGAATTTGAAAGTATCATCCTGAGTGAGGTAACACAGTCACAAAAGAACATATATGGTATTCACTGACTAATAATTGGATATTAGCCCAGAAGCTTGAAATACCCAAGATTCAACTCACAGACCAAATGAAGCTCATGAAGAAGGAAAACCACATGTGGGTTCTTCGGTCCTACTTAGAAGGAGTAACAAAATGCTCAAGAGAGCAATTATGAGGACAAAGAGTGGGACAGAAACTGAAGGAGGGGCCTTCTGGATACCATTCCACCTAGGTATTTACCCCATGTGCAGTTACCAAAGTTAGAAGCTGATGGGATGTCAGGTAGTACATGCAGACAGGAGCCTGATATAGCTGTCTCCTTAGAGGTCTGGTAGAGTCTGACATAGTCAGATGCAGATGTTCACAGCTAACCACTGAACTGATCAAGGAGTTCCCAATGTAGGAGTTAGAGAAAAGACTGAAGGAGCTGAAAGTGTTTGCTTCCCCATGAGGAGAGTAACAATACCAACGAACCAGAGCTCCCAGTGTCTAAACCATGAGTCTGGGAGCACATAGGGAGGGGCCCATGGATCCAGGTGTATATGTAGGGGAGCGTGACAGTGTCAGGCATAGGTGAGTGAGGCAGTCCATGGTCCATTGAAGACTGGAAGCCCCAGTATGGGGGAATCGTTGGTGGTGAGGTGAGAGTGGGAGGGTGGGTGGGGGCATATCCTCATAGAAGCAGTAGGAGGGGGAATGTGATAGGGGGTGCCTGGGTGGGGTGGAAAGTGGATTATATCTGAAATATAAATAAAATATCTAATAAAACATGTTAAAATATGTATTATTGCTGTTAGAAAATATTGCCTTAATATAAGTAAGCATAAGCAAAATTTGATTTTACTTAATATACATACTGTCACTCATATTTATCACTACTATTATGAGTTGATTTTTTAGTCTTTATTTTATAAATCTAAGTTTAGATGACATGCTTAATTTCAGTGCCTGAAATAAGAATTAGATGTGGTAGATTTGGTCTTATTATGGACTGAGTTTTTATAATGCTAACCCTTAAGTCCATTGGTTATTATACAAAAGCTTTTGAGTCACTATTTGGCAAATTTAATAATTTTATGCTGTCTCTTTCACTACATATCAAGGTGTAACTCAACAGATTCTTACTGTGTTAAATTGTACTTTATAAATGGCAATGATATGTAAGGTTATTAAAGTCATAAATTTATCCATCAAATACTGACCATAATTTTAATATGTGGAGGAAATTTTTATTTCCTACTTCTGTTAGTGGAAATGTTTTAATGTTCATTAGACAAAGCCCTAGACAGAATGAGGGTGAAATTTTCTGTGACCTTAGAAATGGGTGAGTCCCTCAGTAACATCTAGTATTTCCTTTCTCCCTGTACATCCTTGTCTCTTGAATATAAAACCTACATGTATAAGTTTAAAAAAATTTATATGCATGAAATACAAGCATGAAAATATCTGGACTGGAATAATAACAGCTTTTACACTGGAATGGCTGGAAAATAAATATGAAAAGAGTAATTACAATTAACTTAATTACTATGTAGTAATCCTAACTCATATTCCTTACATGGCCGAAACAGAAAGCTAACATAGAGAAAATGATAATGTTTGACATTTATAAGGTCAGAACAGCAATAATGGAGCTAAGAAACCTAATAATTGTAAAAGTAGAGATGTGAAAAGTTTAGTTTCTGATTTCTTTAGTGTTGCATGTGACTATAGAAAACATAGTAGCAATGGAATAGAAGTCCACATATGATTCAAAATCACCCAAAACAATGAAATACTTTAAGACAGCATTTGCTAAATAAACGTACAGTTTCAAACCTTAGGGAAATAGTCATCTAAGGAATATTTGAAATCACACGGCAATCTAAACCCCACAAGAAAAGGTTAGCTCATCTTTGAAGTTATTATTAGTATGTTAAAATTGGTATGGCTTCCTTTGACACACAGATGCATTAGATGAAACAGCATCCTTCCTTAAATCTGGTCATAACATCACTAGTGCTGACAAGTACAAGGAAAGCACTGACTTGACTAGCTATTTATGTTGGAATAAGTTTTTTAATGTGGTAGCAAAGAAATATCTTTCAGTTTAAGAATCATCAGTGAATCAAAGCAATAATTTTGACAGTTTACACTGTCTTAAACATCATTCTACATTTATATATTTTAGGATGTTAAGACTTTTAAACTAAAATAAATCTTAAAATTGTTAGATTTAAGATTGCAGAATATGCATTAAAGAGGTTGTAGGTTCCAATAAATTTCAAATGGCAGGATATATGAAAATAATATATTTTAAAGAAGTCTAAGTATATTTAACTACTACATACAAAACAGACTAAAAGATTAGATAGTATTTAATGCAATCCCCAAGAAAATTCCAACACAATTTTTACAGAAATTGAAAGGGTAATTCTCAACTTCATATGGAAAACTAAAAATTCAGATTACCCAAAATATTCTGGAACAATAAAACAACCTCTGAAGGAAAACTCTTTCCTTAACTTCAAGCTGTATTCTAAAGCAATAGTGATTAAAAAAATAAACCCTACATGGTATTTGTACAAAAACAGACAGTTCAATCATTGGAATACAATTGAAGGCCCAGTAATAAACCCATATACCTAATGGGCACTTGATTTTACACACACACACACACACACACACACACACACACACACACACACAAACATAATGGAAAAAAAAAAGCATTTTCTATAAATGGTGTTAGTCCTAACTGGATGTCTACATGTAGAAGAATTCAAATAGACCCATGATTATCACCCTGAGCAAGTTCAAATAGATCAAGGACTGCCTCATGAAACAAGATATACTAAATCTCATAGAATAGAAAGTGGTAAATACTGTTGAACACATTGGTACAGGAGACAATTTTCAGAAGAGAACACCAATGGCTCAGGTTCTAATATCAACAATTGATAAATGAGACCTCCTGAAACTGAAAACTTCTGTAAGGCCAAAGACAGTGTCAATAGGGCAAAACAGCAGCCCACAGATTGGGAAAAAGTCTTCCCCAACCCTATATCTGACAGAGAACTAATATCTGAAATATATAAATCTCAAGATATTAAACACCAACAAACCAAATAGCCCAGTTAAAAATGGGGTACATAACTAAACAGGGAATTCTCAACAGAGGAATCTCAAAGGGCTGATAATTACTTAAAGAAATGTTTAACATCCTTAGTCATTAGGGAAATGCAATTCAAAATGACCCTGAGAGTTTACCTCACACCAATCAGAAGGGCTAAGATAAAAAACTTAAGGGACATTTTAAAATATTTTAATAACCATTTTTAGTAAAATCAAGAAACAATAATACATCCTAACCAAAATAACACTGAACTATGTGGAATATCTGCTCTAGCCTCAGATCCTATTTTGTATGATTATTTCCTAAGTGAAATAACTCCCGTTAAGCTATTTTCACTATCTGCCAAATGAGGCAGTAGGATATATAGGAAATGTTTCCTATGAATGATTATTTATCTTTAGAACAACTCTTTCTTATTCTACATTTGCCTTCTCTTATAAAAATATTTTGTGTTGGCTTTTTTAAAGCAATGATTAACACTATCATAAATTCAGTTTGTAAAAGTTCCAAGCATTATATAATATGCTTAAATACATTTTTCCCTCATTCCCTACTGGGACTTGAATGATGGGTCAGCAAGTAAACATACTTGTTACAAAGGCTATGACCTAAGATCTGGCAAGGGCTCACATGGCATTAAAAGTGAACCTCTGCCTAAATTGTCCTATAAATACATGTACTATGGAATATTCAACTCCCTTACTACATCTATAATAAAAAAAGTAAATGTGAAAATAAATGAATAAAATGTTCATAAATAAAAATTTATAGAACAATATTTTCATAGTATTACATTCTTCTATGGGGGTGGTGGAATAGGCTTAGAATTTTAAAACCTACTTTAAATAATGGTTTTCAAATGCTTCAACACACCTACCCACAGTCCAAAAGTAGGGAAGAAAAGTTGGTAAATAGAACAATTCCTGGAGGTAAATCCAATTTCCGTTTTTCAGGATACCAGCAGTCCAGTTAAGTAGTATCAGGATACCAAACACAAACATCAGCAGTAGTAGCATGATCCAGCAGAAACTTCCAGGCCTCTGCCAATATAGCATGAGTCAATGCAAGTGATCAGAACCAGCCAGGACATCAGGAGACTTTCTCTGTGGTGCTTCTCTCAATGAAGTGAAGATCAGCAAAGCATTACAAGGCTAGCTTTACAAGTGTGCCATCACTGTCTATTGAGTCACGTGTTCTCCAACTCGTCTTGCCTCAGAAAACTACCATATGAGTCTATATCACATGACACTACCAGAAACTTCCACGTCAGGGTGGAGAATAAGATGAACGATTTATATATATATTAATTTTAACTTAATTTTATGTTGAAGGTTTAAGGCCTGTACATATGCTTCTGGATAGCTTACATGCCTGGTGTCTGGATTGGATACTTTGGAACTGGAGTCATAGTCAGAGAGTGTTGAGAATAAAAAGTCTTCTCTGGAAGAATATTGGCTATCACTCCAAAAGACTGTGCAATCTCTCCAGTTAAAGAATGGTACTTCTTTAGAACAACATATCTTTTCTAGAACTCCTCAAGGTTTAAAGTATAGATAAAATCCTTAGTGTAATAATGACGTCAGATCTTTTCATTTATATCATTTATATCGTAAATGATTTATTTGATTAATATAAAAGGTTAACTGTCATTAAACAAATGTTAATAACTGTTTTAATTCCATTTTCATGCAGATAATTAAAAACAGAATAGTCAAATTTTTGTCTGTGATTTGTTGTGTTTAAAATTAATGTAAAATATAAAAGGTATTTACTATCACAATAACAGAAATCAGTAAGGCATCTTATATAATAAAGTGCTTTAGTAGTGAATTGTTTATTGTAACAGAGAGATAATTAAGAAGCCCTTTTCTTTTTTCCTTTATTATTTGAAAACTAGAATATATATGTATGTATATATACACAGTTGTGTGTGTGTCTTTGTGTAAGTGTATATGAACTTTGTGAGGAAGCCAAAATAAAATTTTATTATATTTCTCTAATATTCTTCTTATATTCCATTGAAGCAAGTGGTAGTAGGGAGAGACTGGGGTGTCTCCTCTGCAGCAACACATCCTTTTTCTAGCTTTTTGGCTAGATTTGAAGCCATCAAACTCCAATAATAGTCTTGCTTCTGTCCCCTGATAAATTGGAGCCATAGGCCTATACGCAGTTCCCTGATTGTTATGTGGGTACTCTAATCCAATCACTTAGTCCTTGTGATTCAATAATAAGTTCTGTTAACTGCTAAGCCATTGCTTCAGGTACACTTCTATGAACACAGTCTCATAACATAGATCTAGTTTTAGAGCTCTATGATAACTATGAATTTAAGAAAGGTATAATAAGTGCATATTAATGATTAGGGTTTTTGTCAAGGTAAATGATAAATCATGAATCATTTTTCCTTTTGATTAATGCCTCACATGTTGAATTATACCAGAGAAGAATACATATGATGTTTTACCTTAAGGATTCCACAGAATAAAAAATAAACAGAACATGAAGGATAAGGGATAAGGGAAGATAGTTTTGAGATTGCTAATTAATTCTCAAAAATATTTTTAAGAAGATATTTAAAATGAGAGATAATAATGATTAAAGAAGTTGTTAACAAATGAAATTTTGTATTTTGTTGGGATATACATTTATTCACAGTAAAGCAGGAGAATCAGTTTCCAAGGCAATTTGAGCTACATAGTGAGACCCTGTGTTTTGTTTTTTCTTTTTTTTTGAGGGAGAGTAGATATTAGGATTTTTTATTGGATATTTTTTTTATTTATATTTCAAATGTTATCCCCTTTCCTGATTTTCCCCAAGAAACCTCCTATCCCATCCTCCTTCCCCCTGCTTCTATGAGGGTGTTCCCCCACCAACCCACCCACTCCCGCCTCCTCAACCTTGCATTCACCTACACTGAGTTAAAAAGTCTTCACCAGACCAAGGGCCTCTCTTCCCATTGATATTCAGCAAGGCCATCCTCTGCTAAATAAGCAGCTGGAGCCGCTGGTCATTCCATATGTGCTCTTTGGTTCTTGGTTTAGTACCTGGGAGCTCTGGGAGGTCTGATTGACTGATGTTGTTCTTCCTATGGTATTGTAAATCTCTTCACCTACTTCAGTCCTTTCTCTGACTCCTCCACTGAGGAGCCCATGCTCAATCTAATGGCTGGCTGTGAACATCTACCTCTGTATTTGTCAGGTTCTGGCAGAGCCTTGCAGGAGACAGCTATATCTAGCTCCTGTCAGCATGCATTTCTTGGTATCCACAATACTGTCTGCGTTTGGTGACTTTATATGGGATGAATACCCAGGTGGGGCAGTCCCAAGGAAAGCCCTTTGTTCAGCCTCTGTTCACAATTTGTTTCTCTATTTGCTCCTTTGAGTATTTTGTTCCCCCTTTTTCTAAGAAAGACCAAAGCACCCACACTTTTGTCTTCCTTCTTCTTGAGCTTCATCTAGTATGTGAATTGGATCTTGGGTATTCTGAACTTTTGGGCTAATATCCACTTATCAGTGAGTGCATGCCATGTGTGCTCTTTTGTTATTGAGTTACCTCTCTCAGGATGCTATTTTCTAGTTCCATCCATTTGCCTACGAATTTCATGAACTCATTGTTTTTAATAACTGATTAATACTTCTCAGTGTTCTGTTAATATGAAGAGACACCATGACCTCACAGCTTTAATAAAAAGAAACCATTTTATTGGGTCCTGCTTACAGTTTCCAATGTTTAGTCCATTCTCACTATGGTGGGAATGTGGTAGGATGTAGGCAGACATGTTTTGGAGCAGTAGCTGAGAGGATCTTCTGGTAGTAAAGAAACTATCTCTTTGTAATGAACATACTGAAACTTCACAATACATCCCCCCCCCAGTGACAATTCCTCCAATAAAGTTACACCTATTCCAACAAGGCCATACTTGCTAATCTTTTCAAATAATGCTATTCCATAAGTGTTCAACTATATGGGCTATGGAGGCCATCCTTATTCACCCCTTGTCACTAAATAGATTTTGAAGGAGAGAATATACTTTCTCTGTCTCTGTCACTCTGTCTGTCTCTCCCTCTCCCTCTCCCTCTCCCTCTCCCTCTCCCTCTCCCTCTCCCCCCTCTCCCTCTCTCTCTCTCTCTCTCTCTCTCTCTCTCTCTGTGTGTGTGTGTGTGTGTGTATGTGTGTGTTTACAAATGGCATGCTATGCACACAGAGATCAGATGACAACTTCAGAAGTTAGCTTTATTATTCCACAATGTAGGATATAAGAGTCAAATACAGGCTTTCAGGGTTGGCAGGAAACACTTCACCAGTTGAGCCATCTCTACTGTGGATAAAATAATGTGTTTTAAATCCAGTCTTGTTTATAAGCAAAAGTAACTACACATGGACTAAGATTTTGCCATCTTAGTGTATCCTGACATAAAGAAATTCAAAATATTTCTTAATTAAGAGAAGGAACAAAATAAGGAATGATGAAAATTAAAATTTAGAAGTGGTATGTATTTTAAAGGATGTGATATTTGGATGAGAAATGTCCAACATAGGCTCAAATATATGAATTATTGGCTTCCCCATAAACTCAGATATATGAACTCTTGACTTTCCCATAGCCTCAGATATATAAAATCTTGGCCACCAAAATGATATTGTTTGAGGAGATTCTCAAACTCATGTCACAGAGCCTTGCTGGAAGAAGCATGTAACTAGAGACGGGCTTTGAGAGTTTATTACACGACCTCACATCCATTTCCGGCTCTGTTTCCTGTATATGGCTGGGGATCTGATCTCTCAGTTAGCTGCTCTCCCTGTCCACTGCCTCTCCTGCTATTGTGGACTTTTCTTCTACATTAAGCAAAAAATAATGTCTATTTATGTCATAGTATTTCATCACAACACAATAAAAGTAAATCAGAGAATTTTCATGGAATGTAAATTGCCTTAAATAAATTTAAAATTTAAAAAACATTAGGTAATAATATGATATTACTGAAAAATATCTACTGAAATCCACATAAATTTATTAAATGTTATAGTTGTTTTTTGAAATCCACATAAATTTATAAAATGTTATAATTGTCTTATTATTTTCAGAAATATATTACGGTATAAAGTATTACTATTAGAGCATTACAGGTAAATTTATATGAGAATTATATTCTGACAATGTTTCTGTATATATAAAGTTAAACCAAACTAAAAAATGAAGATTGAAGGATTCAGCTTGAGATATTTCTTGTTTCAAATTTATGAATATTCAGTAGGAACTTATAACTTAGAAAAAAACCAAGATGCTTCAAACCGTTGTTTCATAAGGCTCTAAAAAATCTAAAATTTTATCACTTTAGTGATAAAATATCCATATTTTAATTTTCATAAAATTTTGAAACCTTGACAGAATATTTAATAGATTTTTTATTTGAATATTTAGCTGGAAAGAATGATTGAAATCTCATTTGCTAAAAACTATACATGAACTTTTATTTAAATTATTTTGACAGTTATGTCATAAGCATACTTTTTTGCACTTCAGAGAATAGGGATATTGGACTTTCATGTTTATATCTATATTTCTTAATTTAATTTATCTATGTAAGACAGAATAACACTATGCAGCCCTGACTGACATGGATTATACTATGTAGACCATGCTGGCTTCAAACTCACAGAGATCAGCCTATCTTCCCTGTGAAATGCAGGATTAAAGTGTATGCCACCACCCCTGGATTAATATACTTTTGAATGTAATTAGCCATTAACAAAAAAAAATTACTGGTTAAAACAAAATGTCACAATCTTTTTTAATGTTAAATAAAGACCATTGAAGACAATATCACAGGAGACAGTGAATACTGTTTGTATGTACTTCAGTGACTAATACATATAAAACGTACATGCTTGACAAAAAAAATGATATTAATTATATGGCTTGGTCTTCGAAATGAATTTATTGTGTTTCATTTTATTTATTATCTATTTATAAACAAAGTTTTGATTTTATAATTTAACTTTTTAAAAACAGCTAAAGGGTGTTGGATTTTTTGGGTGTGTGTGTGTGTGTATGCATGTGTAGTATTTTATTTTAAATTTTTTGGTGTTTTGTTTAGAGTCAGAGTCTCACTATAAATGCCAGTCTGGTCTGGACTTTGCAATATGGACCATGCTCTTCTCTATTGTGAAATCCTCCTGAGATTCCACACATGTGGAAACATACTGGCTCCTTTAAAAATGACTTAGGTTTTATTATCATTGCTGCATAACAAAATACTTCAAACATGGAAATTTATTTCAAATAGTAAAATAGATTGTTTTTTCATGAATGTGCAATTTAGTCTAAAGCTGCATAGGGAGAACTCAGCTCTACTTACATGTAACATCATCTGAAGAAACTCCACTGGAACTATAGTTTTGGTTTTTTGTTTTGTTTCAAAATTAGATCATAATTATGTTGGCAAGATGTCAGTGGCTGTTGGTTGCGTTCTATTGTCTTTATCAAGAACTTTGCTCCATTTTCCCCAGGTTCCTAGAGATCATATCAAGAGGTTCCAAGAGAGCATCAGTTGATGGATGATGTTCAATGAACAGACTATTTAACAGTTGCCTTTCACTAAGGACCCTCTAAGATTCAATTCTAGAATATATTATAAAAACTATACCTATAAAATGGACCAATAGGAATCCATTGTCTAAGAAGTCAACGCTCAGGAAAGAAGCAGTTAAAAGAGAACAACACACATATTCAACTGTACAGTGTATAGTGATATAGTGTTACCTAACAATAGTGAAATCGAAAGGCAGAAAACACAACAGGAAAAATGCATAAACTGATTAGTGTGACTTCTTTATTAATCATTCAAGCTGAAAAACTCTTGGGAGTTAAAGAGTTTGATAACTGGATGATATGCTATTGCAGAAAATTTGATGAACTTAGAGCATATAATATCACATGAGGTCACTGAATCAAATGAAGATATATAACCAATTTTCACCCACATATGTGAAACCTAGACACTAATACATGCATATAAACAAATGTACATGTGAGTACAGTAAATGTTGAAAACAGAAAATAAGAAAGACTAATTATTAGGAGATAAGTAAGGAGTAAATCAGGTGATGAACCTGAGTTTTGTAAGTTGACAAAAACTATTTTTCCAGTTCTAGTAGTATCATGGAATTTTAATTTTTATTAGGTAAAAGCATAAATATATATATTTAATAATTAAAGTATAGAATCCATTTTGAAATGCCATAGCTTCAGAGTGGCTTTTCTATCTACATAAAAATTCACTGGGATTTGTAGACTATGTATCAGATAACATTGGTGTTTGCTGTTTGTTTTACAAGATAGGTTATTTTGTCATCGATTTTATAATTATTTTAACTAGAATTACTGTAGGGAAACATAAACATGACATCACTAAGTATAACCTTTATAAGCATAAGCCTTGAAGGATTAAGGAAAACTGGGTTGAAACCTTAGTTTAATCATTTAAAAACTGAACTGTATAATCCTTAGGAATATGGGCAACTTTTCAGATTCTCATTTTGCTTATCATTATATTGTGGTAGAAATGATTATCCAATTGATTTGTTGTGTCGATTATGTCCTAGGAGTTAAAATACAGTGTTTAGAAAATCTTAAATGATGTTTCAAATATTTTTACTCCTGCTTATATTCCAACCAATTTAAGTTTATACTGACTACAAATAAATGAGACTCAGATTATGGTTATTTCATTTGGCTTTGACAATTACTCGGGGTAACCTCTATTTTTTTATCCATCTATTTTTCAAATTATCAGACTGACTACCTCCCAGGGGCATATCCACAAATACTTGCTGTTTCCCCTGGCCATGTGCTTATGATTCATCTCCCCTCACTGTGACTTCCTCGTCTTTCTTCTTCCCACCTTCTTCAGGTCTTTCCTTACTTCCTCTCTTCTCTACTCGGAAACAGGTAAATAAAAACCCATCTCCTTCTAAGTCCTCCAGTAACTGTCTGTAGCCAATTTTATTTAACCAATGGTTTTCAATCAAGAGACAAGATTTGCACAAAAATATCTTGTAAATATGAGGAACCACATGTAGGCCTAGACCTTCAGGTACAGAATTTAGCCTTAAAGTTCATGGAAACAGACCAAATAACAACAGTCTCTTTTTTTGTCTAAATGAAAATGTTCTTTCTCTTATAATAATAAACATTATATCCTAGGGACAGTTATGAAATTACTATGTAAATTACACTTAAAATTTTTAGTCTGTTAACACTTGGCAACTTAGGAAATAGTTTTGTGTTTTTTACCCTATCATGGTGAGTTTAGAGTTCTGTATCTAGATCAACCTCCACCATGACTTGTATTACCATCAAAAAATTGCCTTCTTAGATCTAAAACATACTTTTAAATCACAAACAACTTAAACTTATAGTAAGACTATGACTATCTAGTCTTCAACTCCATCAGAGACCTGAGGGGGGAATAAATATTACTGAGTATGCATGAAGCAGAAGGACATAATTTCTATAAATTATAGAAATGACAAAGACAACTAACCAACTGGATAGGCCCCAATATTTTATATAATGTTGTGGTACTCAATTTCAGCTTTCTGGTGCAGAATATAAGATAAAATTTTTGTGAAGTGAGAATTATGAAGGAATTTTTTTATCCTATCTTGGCAGAACTTGGCAGTTGAATTCACTGAATATGTTTCTCCTTTCTGAAGTGTATTCGGTCCACAGATAAAGTTAGGCATTTTCTTAGCCCAGTGGCTAGCTTGCTACAGTTGAAGCATGTGAGGGTCTTTTCATACTCATCATCTTCTAAGTCTAATGGACTGTTGCAATTAGCTGACAATCTCAATATCAAATGTGTCTTAAAATTTATAAAAAAAAATCCTTAAATGCTATATTCTGTGAGTATCTGAGAATTTCAAAGACTATCTATCTATTCATACCACATCTGGAGAAGCAAACATTGCTTGTCTCCAGCTACCTATTATGTGTATAGTCCAGGATGTATATTTTTGTGATAATCCATAGTGATATCTCACAAGAACATGAGTTTAACTAATTACTTCATTATCCCAAACAGTTTCCAATAGTAGTTATTTAAAGGACTGGGACTAAACCTTACATTTTTGAATGATTTGCATATGCATAATGCCTATATAAGACTTGAAACATACATATAACAAAATTAATCTTAAATTTTGTATCAATATACAAAGATGAATACCAATAAAAACCTCTACCAATAAACAAAATTCTGTACCAAAGCAGCAAAATATAACATTATTTTTGTATCAATATTCAAAACTCTGTATCAATGCAAGATTATGGCTATAGAATTTGTTTTTGGTTCAAAAGTGGACTCAAAAACTACTCCTATTTGTCTAATTTCTTGTAGTATTTCTATTTCCCCCCTTTTTTTCTTTTCAACCTTTTCCCCTTCCCTAAGAAAGAAAGATAGAAGTGACTGAGTCTAATCTCCCTACTATATTTCCTCTCTTTCCAAGACCACAGTTATAAGAAATCATCCCTTAAAATGACAATGTATCTATAATTCATAAAATGACCAAAACTACCCACCCCATCCTAAGGGAGTAGGAAGAAGGTCTTCTTACAATTTCTTACTACTGAATTGGGTGAGGAGTTCCTTTTTGGGGAGCCCAAAGAAAATTAGAAAGATCTTTCTTCTTCTTCTTCTTCTTCTTCTTCTTCTTCTTCTTCTTCTTCTTTCTTCTTCTTCTCCTCCTCCTCCTCCTCCTCCTCCTCCTTCTCCTTCTTCTTCTTCTATTATTTTCTTAATTTACAATATAACCATTGCCCTCCCCTCTGTCCCTCCTCCCACAGTTCACCATCCTATTTCTCTTCCCCTTTGCCTCTGGTAGAGTGTTTACCCCAGTACTCCCCCTTTCCTGGGGTTTCAAGTCTATCAAGAATTAAACTCATCTTTTACCACTGGGGCCTGAACAGGTAGACCTTTGCTGTATTTGGGCAAAGGGCCTAGGACCAGCCCATGTATGCTCCTGTTTGGTGGCTCAGTCTCTGGCATTTCCTTGGGGTCTGCGTTAGTTGATACTGCAGGAATTCATATGGGGTCACTCTCTCCTTCAGCTTCTTAAATTCTTCCCTTAATTTAACCATAGCCATCCCCTGCTGCAGTCCAATGGTTGAGAATAAGTATCTGTTTCTCTCTCACTCAGCTGCTATTAGGCTATCAGAGCACAGCCATGCCAAGATCCCATCTATTAGCACACCATTGTATCAATAATAGTATCAGGCCTTGGTGCCCTCTGTGAGATGGATCTCAAGTTGTCAGTAAATGGACCACCTTTCCTTTGTTCTTCTCTCCATTTTTGTCCCGGCATTCTTTTATAGAGGAACAATGCTGAGTCAGAAATATTGACTGTGTGTTAATAACTCTGTCTCTCCACTTGAGGGCCTGTCTCTCTGCTTTAGGGTTTTTCAGCATCTAATGAGATGATCATGTGGCTTTTTTCTTTGAGTTTGTTTATGTAATGTATTACTTTGATGGATTTTCATATATTGAACCATCCCTGCATCCCTCAGATAAAGCCTCCTTGATCATGGTGAATGATGGGTTTGATGTGTTTTTAGATTCATTTTGAGAGAATTTTATTGAGTATTTTTGCATCAATATTCATAAGCAAGATTTGTCTGAATTTTGTTTCTTTGTTGAGTCTTTGATGGTTTAGGTATCAGAGTAATTGTAGTTTCATAGAATGAGTTTGGTAGAGTTCCTTCTGTTTCTATTTCATGGACTATTTTTAAGAGTATTGGTATTATCTCTTCTTTGAACCTGTAAAAGAATTCTGCTCTAAAACCCTCTGACAATGGACATTTTTTACTTGGGATATTTTTTGATGAATATTCCTATTTCCTTAGGGGTTATAGGATTGTTCAGATAGTTTATGTGATCTTGATTTAACTTTGGAACATATTATCTAGAAAATTGTCCATTTCATCTAGATTTTCCAGTTTTATATAGTATAGGCTTTTGCAGTAGGGTCTGATTTTTGAATTTCCTCAGCTTCTGTTGTTACGCCCCCTTTTCATTTCTGCTTTTGTTAATTTGGATGCAGTCTTGTGCTGTTTGAATAGTTTGGATAAGGTTTATCTATCGTGCTGAATTTTTCAAAGAAGCAGCTCTTGATTTTGTTGATTCTTTGTATCATTTTCTTTGTTTCCAACTGGTTGATTTCAGCCCTGAATTTGAAATTTTCCTGCTGTTTACTGCTCACGGATGTTCTTGTTTCTTTCTTTTCTAGAGCTTTCCAAGCAACTGTTAAGTTGCTTGTATGGGATCTCTTTAATTTCTTTATAAAGGCATTTAGTGCTATGAATTTTCCTCTTAATGCTCCTTTCTTTGTGTCACACAAATTTGCTTATAGTATGTCTTCATTTTTATTGAAATCTATATACTCTTTGATTTATATATTTTTATTTCTTCCCTGACTCATTTATCATTGAGTAGAGGTTTTCCATTTCCATGAGTATGTGGGCTTTCCATTTGCTTTGTTGTTATTGAAATCTAGCCTTAATCTGTGGTGATACTAATAGAATTCATCAGATTATATCAGTCTTCTTGTATCAGTTGAGGATTGTTTTACATCCAATTTTATGGTTAATTTTGGAAAAGGTTCCATGAGTTTCTGAGAAGAGATATATCCTCTTCTTTTGGGGTGAAATGTTCTGTATTATATCTGTTAAATCCATTTGGTTCATAACATCTGTTAGTTACACTGTATCTCTGTTAAGTTTCTGCTTCAATTACCTGTCCATTGGTGAGTGGTGTTGTTAATGTCTCTAACTATTATTATTTGAGGTTCAATGTGTCTTTTGGGCTTTAGGAATGTTTCTTTTATGAATGTTGTTGGTCTGGCATTTTGTTCATATATGTTCAGAATTGAGATTTATGTTGTTGAGTCTTTCATTTGGTGATATGTAGTGTCCCTCCCAATCTTGTTTGATATTTTTTGGTTGAAAGTCTATTATATTAGATGTTAGTGGCAACTCCTGCTTGTTCCTTGGTACTATTTTCTTGGAAAACTTTTTTCAGCCTTTTACTCTCAAGTAGACTTTGTCAATGCAATGTGTTTATAGAGGAAAATTCTGGATCCTTTTTACTTATCCAGTCTTTTGCCCTGGTGATTTTTAGTAATGAATTGAGTCCATTAATGTTGAGAGATATTAAAGACAGATGTCATTTTTAATACCTGCTATTTTTATTGCTGGAGGTGTATTATGTGTTTACGATTCTCTTCTTTTTGGTTTGTTGTAAAATGTTTGATTTCTTGTGCTTATTGGAGTGTAGTTCCCCTCTTTGTATTAGAGATTTTGTTTCATTACCCTCCGTAGTGCTGGATTAGTAGAAAGATATTGTTTAAATCTTGTTTTGTCATGAAATATCTTGTTTTCTCAATCTATAGTGAATGAGAGTTTTGTTGGGTATAGTATCCTGGCCTGGCATTTCTATTCTTTATGGATCTGAATGACATCTGTCCAGGATCTTCTGCCTTTTAGAGTCTCTGTTAAAAAGTCTGGTGTAATTCTGAGTTGTCTGCATTTTTTGTTACTTGGTGTTTTCTCCTTACAGCTTTTAATATTCTTTCTTTGTTCTGTGCATTTAGTGTTTTGATTACTATGTGACAAGAGGATTTTCTTTTTTGGTCCAGTCTATTTGGTGTTTCGTAGGCTTCTTGTACATTTATGGCCATCTCTTTCTTTAGGTTAGGGACGTTTTCTTCTACAATTTTGTTGAATATGTTTTCTGGCCCTTTGAGCTTGGATTCTTTACCTTCTTCTATTCTTAAGTTTGGTCTTTTTATTGTGTCTTAAATTTCCTGGATATTTTGGGTAAGGAGCTTTTTACATTTTCTACTTTCTTTGACTGATGTGTCAATATTTTCTATGTTGTCTTCTATGCCTGAGATTCTCTCTTCTATCTCTTGTATTCTGTTGGTGATGCTTGCATCTCTAGCTCCTGATCTCTTTCCTCAGTTGTCCATCTCCAGAGTTGCCTTCTTTTGTGTTTTCTTCATTATCTCTATTTCGATTTTTGTTCTTGAAGAGTTTGCTCAATTCCTTCATCTGCTTAATTGTATTTTGTAATATTTCTTTAAGGGATTTATTTGTCTCCTGTTTAAGGACTTCTATCTGCTTTTCTGTGTGTTCTTGCATTTCTTTAAGGAGCTCTTTATATCCTCCTATCCTCCTTTAAAAAGTAGAATCTGGTTTCTTAATTCAATCTTTGCAGCTCTATGAGCTGTTATGGTAATTTCTCAAGCCCATGTGGAAACTTCTTATCTGGAAATATATATATATATATAATGTTATTGTAAGTTCCAGATTGGATTTCTGTGAGGACTTCTGACTTAGTTAGTGTTTTGGTGCTGTGAAGATACTCCTTAACCAAGGCAACTCTTATAAGGACAACATTTACCTGGGACTGGCTTATAGGTTCAGAGGTTCAGTCCATTATCATCAAGGCAGGAACATGGCAGCATCCAGTAATGCATGGTACAAGAGGAGCTGAGAGTTCTACATATTCATCTGAAGGCTTCTAGCAGAATACTGGCTTCTAGGCAGCTAGAATGAGGGTTTTAAATCCAACACCCACAGTGACACACCTACTCCGACAAGGCCACACCTTCTCCAACAAGGCCAAACCTTCTAATAATGCCACTCCCTGGGCAGAGCATATAGATAACAGCTTCCTACCTTGATTTAAAGATTCTTTCAACTTTTATTTTATAGTCTCTAATCTAGTATCTAATTTTTAAATCTTTTTTTCTCCAAGTCTTTTTTATTGTTATTTACCCTATGAAAACATACAAAAAATATAATCAGTTATAAAACATCCACTTGTGTGCTTATCAGTGAAGCAAGACTATATAGAATCCAGATGCAGTGAGTCATTGTGCTTCCATCCATCCCAAATATAGAAAACATTCTTCTTTTTAATTTAAAAACTTCTCCCCAAAGATGTTATTTTCTCATATTTAAATTAAATATTTTGTTCTTTTTTTATATTTAGTTTCCCTATTTTTTTATTGTTCTTTAAAGTCAATACCTTAGCAGTTTAATCTCTTGGGACTTTTTAGTTTGTACGTTTTGCTATAATAACCCCACCCTGGGTGATTAACTAGCTCAGGGGTCCTGGATCTGGCTTTTGATAGCTCTAGACAGACTTCTCCAAATTAATCTGCTTCTGTACAATTTTGGGCTTTCATCTCTGGGCATCTGCCTGTAGTCTCTGGTCCATATGCCCCACCGTGGTTGCTTGGGCCAGTATCTCTCATCAGGAAGCAGGCTGGAAACTCAGTGGACCAAGGCTAGGCTGCCATTTCTTTTCTGCTGGCCTCAGCAGAAGGTGTGCTTTCTGCCAGGCAGAGTGCTGGCTTTCCAGAGCAGCATGCAGCTCTAGGAAGAACCAGAAACACTGCCTATGTCTCTTTTAGAGGTGTCTTGAGAGTACAATGCCTGTCCAGGTGTTTTAGTCTGGCTGATCACAAGAAAAGGTAGCTTCAAAGCCACATTTTGGGGGAGAGTTGTGCATTTCTAACTTGTAACTTGTCTGAGATTAGTTTGGTTCAATGCTCAATGTAAGTTGCACCAATAGGTAGTACAACCAATTGAAACTTATCCAAACTAGTTTACAAGTAATTGAAACTCAGATTTTGGTATATATTTGGCTTTCACAATGGTAGTGTTGAATTGCTATTTTTCTAACTGCTGAACTGGTTACCTCCCCAAAGGCGTACCCAAAAATACTTGCTGTTTCTCCTGGCCATGAGCTTATGGTTTATCTCTCATTATGGTGTTTTCTTCCTGTTCTGTTCCTCTTTCCCCTTCCCCTTTTCCAGGTCTCTTTGCTCCATCTCTCCTCCATTCTGAACCAGGTAACTCAAAACTCACCAGCAATTGGCTCCATCCAATTTTATTTAATCAATAGTTTTAAATCAAGGAACAAAGCTTGCACAACAAAATCTTATAAATGTAATAATGCACTTATAGCCCTAGACCTTCATGTACAGTATTTAGCTTTATAATACATAGCAACAGACCAAGCATGGTTTTGTTGTCATTGAGCTTAATACTATTGCTATAGTGTCTAGGATGGGAAACAGTGCAGAAACACTTGATTCTAGCTAGTTTTCCTGTGAAAAAAAATTTTTTTTTGCATTAAGCTAACATTTATTTTGCATAACCTGAAATGATTTTCAAATTCCATATGAATGTTTAATTTCTTAGAGATATATTTTATATACCAAATGCTCTAAATAAATTGCCTATTTTTTTTCAAAATCATTATTCAAGAAGGTTGGTGAAAAATGAGGATATTTGGCAAAAAATAAATGACTATATGTTCTGAGGTTGGAAGAAAGAAATGTATAAGAAATGTATAAGAAAAGAAACGATGTATAAGACTATCATTAGAATATTGTGACTTTTTGGGTGTGTTCATTCACTAATATAGGTTTTTCCATGGTCTCATACTAATTATTTCAAAGATTTTGTCATCCAAATAACATTCTTCATTAACTTTTATATTTTAGCCTACTGACTTAAAATGAATTTATCTTTAGGTTCATTTTCAGTTACTCTGATTTATGATTCTGTTTATCTCTGTGTTTGTGTAATACATTGAACATAGCCACTCCAGATAAACAACTTAAATAAAGCTAAAAGTCTCTCTATAAAATATATTGAGGTCTGTCAAACTCAATATATTTTGCCCTAGAACCATATAAAAAATAACATTTAAAAAAACTCAGTAGCATATTTGATCCTTTATTGAAATAAATACTATTTATAATCTGTTAAAGTATTCATTTTCCTAGACTTTACATCATATATATATATATATATATATGATTTGGGATAAGTTTTCTGTATCATGAATCTTTGTTCCTAAATATTTTTGCATTTCCTGAAAACAGTCATATTTCTTTTATAACTAAATAAAATTATCAATATGAGAAAACTAACATTATTCAATATTATTTTGTAATTTTAAAAGTCTTTGTTCTAGTTTGGTTTTGACTTACAGTTCAATGAATCACCTCAACTCATTCATTGCATTGTAGATAGATGCTTTGAATATTTGTAATTTTCAATAAGTCCTTGGAATTCTCTTGTCTACTTTGGTCCTCAATAAGTTTGAATAAAAGATGACACAAACTGTTTGACCCTCAGTATGAGTTTTTCTATGATTTACTCATAATTAGATTCAAGTTATAAATCTTTCAAAAAACTACAGGAAATCAATCATACATTTCTCAGTGAATCTTAGCAGGACTTCTAAGGTTTTACTTTTTCCCAATAACACTGATCATCACCTTGTAAATGAGCTTAAATCAATTTGTTCTGGTTTTTTATTAAAAAATATTGTTTTTCTTCACATTTAAAAAATACAGTGTTCATCTATATCCATACATAATGATTCATTTCTGGTATGTTCTATACACTTTGGCCTAGGAGAGTTATGTGAATTTGTACTAAAAATGCAAAAATATTTTCACAATAAACATCATTAAAATGTTATTATGTGAAACTAACAAGTAAAAATAACATAACATAATTAAATTAATGAGACCCAATGTCTACAGATCTGAATCAACATTCATATAGCTAGAATCACCACTCTGAAGCTCTAAAATTTCACATTGCATTTTACACTCCCACATTTTCCTATTATTTATCACATTATAACATGTATTTACAAAGTATAATAAATAATATAGAGATAATTTAAAAAATGAATCAGTCATGAGAAAATTTTCAGCCACTTAATATGAGAGATTTGACTACAATTGAACTAATTTAATGGAGTTTGAAAGCTGACTATAATTTGTGAGTCAATCATTCAATGCTATGCCATTTATCTTAGCATTCAATAAAACTTTTCTACTGTTGTTAACACATTTCAATGATTTTAAGGTTTCATAAATTTATTCTGAATTTATAAGATGGCATTCTACTGTCCTATTTAAAGTCTTCACTTCCTTATTTTCTAACATTAATTAATTAATGTGTTTGATTAATTATATAATGAATGGTTTCAATAAACTATTTGATGGACTCTTTAAGTGGTAATCCATTTTCATCAGTATCTAATTTATTTTTATGCAGTTGAATGTTTTGAATATGACCAATATTATTTGAGGACTGTTAGAATTTCTAGATGAGATGATGAATTCTCTGATAAAGACCTAGAATCAGATATTCATTGTAGGATCTTTGGAATTTTTAATAGATAATGTCACCTAAAATTTTACAATAGGTGTTAATTGCTAATATCCACTTTAGCATAAAAAGCTTATATGTGCATAAATAATATCTCTACCCATTCTAAGGTCATAGTGACAAATCTAGGCAAGATTTTACCAAATTTCTCTATGGAACCAATGAAAAAATTATACTTCCTTGCAGAGCCGAGTTATAGTGTGACAGGAGTGTTAGCACACGTGCTTCAATCATTCTCACCTGAAATCCTTATCCAACATGGATAAAAGATTTTCCAGAGTCACAGAGATGTGGTAAACATTACAGTTCAGATTGCATAGTACCTACACAGCACAGGAGTCAAGGAATAATATAGAGTCACAATGTACAACAGTTGTCACACAGGGATTTATTAGGAATGAAAACACCAGGAGGATGTCTGCCTATGCTTAGGCAAGAAGCAATGGAGAACTGGTTAGAAAACAGGGTTTATATAGGGCATCTTAGAGGTTGAAGCTTTCCATGTGGCCTGAGATTCGAGGTTTATTTAGCTTGATCTTGGGACAACCTAGGATTTGGTGAGATTTTTTTCTCTAACATAGGGTTCTGGCAACTCTCCTATCTCAGATGCTGAGAAGACCACTAAAGTAGTTAGGGAAGTCTGGATCCAAGACATGGCTACTTTTGTACCTTGAAGGTATACAAAGTTTAAAAAGTATACAAAGGACACAAAGGGTGCTTCTTCCCATGACAGGGAAATCCTTCCCTGACACTTGAGTTGGTGTGAATATGCAACATTTGGTGACATCACTCTAATATTCTCATCATATATACACAAACATATCCATCAAATTCACACATTCACACACTCATAT